>NW_026020011.1:0-444709 GCF_900185275.1 Solanum verrucosum
TACTCACTTATCACAAGAAGACAAAAGAAGGACACCACTCCACTATCACAAGAAGACAAAGAAGGACACTCAATTTCAACAAAGGTTTCACAAAGCCATGTGACGATGGGGCCCAAAGAGCACCCGGCAGGTGAAGAAAGTTTTTAGAAATTGAAATCCGAATTTCAAATCCGGATGGACTTCTATAAATAGAACCATATTACAAGAAAAGAGATAGAGCGAAGTGCAGAGCAGAGAGCAAAAGCTTAAATATTTCTAAGTAATAGTTTACATATTCCCCTTCCCTTTTCAAAATAAAAAGTGAGTAAGCGTTTGTTGTGTTTGTACAAAGAGTGTGAGTGTTTATTTTCCTACAAGTACCTGCAAGGTCACTTCGGGGACTCCCGAAAGGGAAACCTCATTCCGACCATTATCATGTAAGTAGTTATCTGTTTTCTAGATCCTAGTAATCTTCTCCCTAAAATGTATGTACTATGTTATTATGTGTATGTTATTTGTGTATATATATGATATGATGTTCATATTATTATGATTTTCGTTAACATGTTCACTCTTTGATTTATTCTTAGTAAATGGTTAGTTCTCTATCCTCTTAGTAACCCGATGGATTAACCTGTAAATACCTAGGGATTGAAAGTCCGCCATGGTCAGAAAACCAAAAGGACTGTGAATCCCAGGGTGTGGTTAAAGAAGCAGGTAGTAAGAAAATGGGTAAAGAAAAGAGATGAAAGGAGTAAGGTAAAGAGATGAACAGTAAAAAAAAAAAAAAAAAAAAAAAAAAACACCCTTTTAGATCTGTAACCGTATTTAAATGTTGAATCTCGCTATGTAAAATATGGTCTCCTTCTGCGAAATTACACTTAAGTAGTGATCCAAATTTTAGTCTTCGATACTTCTTTTCTGAAACTATTTCTAAATCTAAGTATTCTAATCTCTTAATACTTCCTATTATGCTAAATATAGAGTTCTGTTTTTGCAATCTTGTGTTTCTATTCTAATTTCTTTTATGTAGTGATAAACTCTTGCTCCTATAGTAGGTATTTGTAAATCTATTTGTCTTATTTCTTGATGTATAAAAGATATTTGATTTGGTGTTAATAAATCTGAAAATAACCTAAGTTGTTCTGTATATAGTCGTCTTTGTTCTAATAGAAAATCGTATATATCTATATAGTTCTGTCTTATTTTTAATAGATACCAGTGATATTCCTGGTCAATTATGATCTGTTTTTCGTATGGCCTAAATTTTTTCTATATAGTCTAGATGACATATACTTAAACTAGAATGAGTACTACGTTATTTAACCTAAGAGAAAATTTAAATTACTAATATGATTTCTTTGAACTTCTATACGTCTATTTGCGTTTTGATGTTACTATCTATACTATGTAGTTCCCACTTTAAAGCACTTAATAACTCTGGGTTGACTAGGGTTGGTCGATTCGAAGAATATAAACCCCCGTGGTTACAAAGTCTGTCTGTTAGGTCTTTAGTTTCTAATATTTCTAGATATAAACTTAAACCCTCTTTAATCTTAAGCCAGTCAGCTTTAGTCTGTAATTCTCTATATAGATACCAATAATATAATCTTAATTGGTTAGCAAAAGGGTGTCTTTTCATATATTATCCTAAATTGTGTTCCCAAAAATCTTCTTGCTTGATACCAATATTTATACGTTTAAATTAATAATAAGATGTAAATAATAAGAGTAAGAATTTAGATTTAAACAAAGAGGATATCTGTCAAGATGATGTAAGCTGCGGTTGTAAAATTTGTTGTAAAATCCTACTCAGTACTCCCTCTTCCTGTTCCGTTATCTAGTATTAGTAGTTTTTTGTTGCTGAATCCATGTAATTTCTCCCAAAATTACTTTTTTTTTTTTTTTTACTGTTCATCTCTTTACCTTACTCCTTTCATCTCTTTTCTTTACCCATTTTCTTAGCACCTGCTTCTTTAACCACACCCTGGGATTCACAGTCCTTTTGGTTTTCTGACCATGGCGGACTTTCAACATCCCTAGGTATTTACAGGTTAATCTATCGGGGTTACTAAGAGGATAGAGAACTAACCATTTACTAAGAATAAATCAAAGAGTGAACATGTTAACGAAAATCATAATAATATGAAATCATATCATATATACACACATAATAACATACACAATAATAACATAGTACATACATTAGGGAGAAGATTACTAGGATCTAGAAAACAGATAACTACTTACATGATAATGGTCGGAATGAGGTTTCCCTTTCGGGAGTCCCCGAAGTGACCTTGCAGTACTTGTAGGAAAATAAACACTCACACTCTTTGTACAACACAACAAACACTTACTCACTTTTATTTTGAAAGGGAAGGGGAATATGTAAACTATTACTTAGAAATATTTAAGCTTTTGCTCTCTGCTCTGCACTTCGCTCTATCTCTTTTCTTGTAATATGGTTCTTATTTATAGAAGTCCATCCGGATTTGAAATTCGGATTTCAATTTCTAAAAACTTTCTTCACTGCCGGGTGCTCTTTGGGCCCCATCGTCACATGGCTTTGTGAAACCTTTGTTGAAATTGAGTGTCCTTCTTTGTCTTCTTGTGATAGTGGAGTGGTGTCCTTCTTTTGTCTTCTTGTGATAGTGGAGTAGTGGACATGTAGTGGAGTTTCTTTATCATAATGGACTTGTAGTTGTAGTGGAGTCTTGTAGTTGATGAAGGCTTGTGATGTCACTGCTTACCTATTTGTAGTGGAGTCTGTGTTGATGAAGGCTTGTGATGTCACTGCTTACCTATTTGTTTGTCTTCTTGTGTTGATGTTATTGCTACGTATTTCTCTAGGTATCCAGGTTGTGTAGTGTTACAGAATCAAAACTCATCCCTGAATCATTGTCGTCATTTGGATCATAATGTTGATTAAACTGGTCTGATAAATTATTTTCGTCACTGCTACTCTCGTGGTCAGAATTTGCTGGATCTGGCTTTGGATTTTCTCGTATGATTTTTTCTTGTACTTCTTTAGTCTTTTCTGTGAGAAATTTGTAAAGGGAACTTTTTATTATTTTTTCTATCCTTTTATTATTTTTTTTTTTCTTTTTTGGAGGAATCCTTTTGTCCTTTTACTTGTCTCTGCCATTGTAATTGAAGCTTGCCGGCAGAATTCTTACACTTTTTGGTAAAGTGTCAACCATCAACGGATTTGATGAGTCTTTACCCGCTACCGTTTGAACGGGACTAGCTGTACCTTTAGCTGGTACAATAGCTTTTTCTACATTCGTTGGGGAATGTACACCCGTCTTATCCATTTTGTGGGGAGATGGAGAACTCTTATTTTGGATCGGTATTTCAAGTAAAAAGTCTTATCCTCTCTTGTAATGAGTGGATATGTTGTGTCATTTTCCCTTTTTCTGTTTCTAGTCTTTCGATTGTCTGATTTAGCCTTTTGAATCCTTCCGTCATTGAGGAACAATGATCGCAGAAAATGATTCTGTTTGTGTCTTTCTAAATATTGTATTGCAAAGACGGTCTTGAAATTTGTCTCAAAGCTGGGCTGATGAAATAATTAGGCCCGAGAGTTCTCTAGCATAGTCTAGTGCTTCATTCAAATCATTGAATCCCTTAAAGAGTGGGGTAGGAAAGTCTTTAATTGAATCTACTACTTCTATCCATGTCTGGAACACGCCCTGTAATTTTCCTTGGATTTACTACATAAAATTTGAATTTTTTGTCTTCATTTTTGTCTGTAAAATAATGGCTTAATGAATTTACTACGGACACGAAATAACTGTTGTCTCGAGGAATCTTGTTGTATGCTATCCATAGGTTGTCTATTAAGCATCTTTGAGGTCTATCTATCTTCGTTTCTGGGCTTCACCCTGAAACTTAGATTGGATGGAGGATAGAAAATTAATTTTGTTTTCCAAAATATATTCTTTCCATGCTCGTTGTATTTTGTCTCGTTTGTGGTTGAAATGAAGTATTTCCTAAGAGAGTCTGCAACAAGTCTTTGTCTTTTTGCCACTTGAATTTGAACTAGATGCTCCGTCTTTATCTGTACTCATGCTGAAAACAAACAGTTAGTTTTCATAAGTCTGCTTAGTTGATCTGCTAAGAATTATCTTTCCCCTTTATATGCTCTAAAGATATATTGTATATTGATGTCGCGTCTAAAAAATTTAACCAATCTTCTTTTGCTACTATTTTTCCTTCTATTTTTTGGGTGAAATTTTACAATAGCCTCGCAATCCGTTCTTACCAAAATTTCTTGTTTATTAATAATGTATAACTTAAAACTATTTAATCCGTATATAACTGCTAAAATTTCTGCATCTATGCTACTCATATTTCCCTTTTCTTTGTATTTTCCGCTGTGATAAGCGCAAATTTTTTCGTCTTTTTTATCTCCATATTTATTGTTTTTTGTTTTCAAAACTGCTCCCACCCTTCGAGACTTCCGTCTGTTTCTACTATTGGGTAATCTGTTTCTAGTGGGAGGGCTAAATCTGGTATATCTTTAACCATTTGTTTGAGTTTTTGTACTAGTTTTATGTCTTCTACATTAAATGTCTTTTGTCCATGACTTCCTGTTTTAGAGTATAGGGGTCCTGCTACTTTCCCTAGATCTTTGATGAAACTTCGTGCATAATTTAGTATTCCTAGAAATTTTTGCAAGTCTTTAGTATTGTCTAATTTATCAGGCATATCTAGGACCTTTTTTTGCTATATGGGGTTGTAGTTTTATCTTTCCATTTCCAATTTCTACCCCTAGGAATTTTATAAAGAGTCTTACATAATTCCATTTTCTTTTTGCTAATTATAATTCCATTGTCTACGAATAGTTTAAATACCATTTGCAATGTCCTAGATGTTCATTTGTATTATTACTAAAAACTAAAATATCGTCTACATAAACTAAAATAAAGTTTTTATAGTCTCTAAATATATTATCCATCTTTCTTTGAAAAATTGGAGGGGCTGTTTTTAAACCGAAGGGCATTACCAACCATTCGAAATGTCCTTCTGGGCAGGTAAAGGCTGTCCATTCTATGCTATCTTCATGCATTTTAGACTTGCCAATATCCGGACTTACAGTCAAACTTACTAAAAAATTTTCTTCCTTGTATTCGATTTATTAGTTCTGATTTGTCTGGCAATTTATATCCATCCATTCATCTCTAGTGAGAAGACAACTTCCGTTATTATGTAATAAGAAATCTAAGCCTAAAACAAAGTCTATCCTAATATTTAAATCTCTAACCCATATTTTTTCTAGTTTATAAGTAGGTTTATAGAAATCTGCACATGTGTTTAAAAAACTTATTTGAGCATTACTAACATAATGTTTGTATATATTTGAAGATCCGTCCATTTGCATGGCGCTTTGTGGTTCGGAAAATTCCTTTATTATTTCTATAGGCAGGATATTTCTATTTATTATACTCTTTGTACACCCTGAGTCTACTAGAGCTAAAGTTTCTATTTCATAGTTTTGAATTCTTATTCTCGTTAATATTTTGATAGTATTGATCTTTTTGTCTTCATTACAAATTAATCCTTCAAACGATTTGTATTCCTCTTTTTCATTTAAGAGCTCAATTTCTTCCTTTTCTTCTACTTCTTCTTCTACTTTTTCTTTTCCCTTTTCTAATTTATTCATTCTGTCTTCTAAACTATCAATCCTTTTTTCTAGGGACATTAATGTTTTTTTCTTTTATGCTTATGGTCTGGTCTATAACTTTAATGTTAAATATTTTATTGATGCACATGAGGCATCCTTCTATATAGCAATTCGTACATTTAGCTCTTCTGTCTTTACTGGGATATCCTGTGCAATTAAAACATTTTTGACTATCTATACCTTTCCCTTTTAAAAATTGGTGATCACAATGTAGATTGACAAATGTAAAATCCTTGATGTCCAATTTTTCTAATCCTATCTCATTTATTAAAGTTTCTTCTTCTGAATCAGATGAGTCGTGTTGTCTTCCTTCTAAAGCATCTATACTTATTACTGAATATATACTTTCATTATCTGACATGTATTCATCTACATTTATCAGGGTTTCTTGGAAATCTTCTATGAGTTGGGAGTTTTCTCGTTCTACTATTATTTCTTCCTGGACAAGTGTTAGCAAGATGTTCTTCACTTCCGCATGTAAAACAAGATAGTCTATTTTTATAGATTCTATTATTATTATGTTTTCTTACATGTCTATCTTTATTTAGGTAAGGCTTTTTTGCCGTAGATTTTCGTAGATAATATTTTTTTCCTTGGTCTGTAGTCTTGGTTATTTTGATATTTTCTTCTGTATTTCTTATTTGGTGTACCTTGATCATAGCTTTGTGTTGTATATATATTCTTACAAAAACCAGTCTCATTTTGCTTTAATTGTTTTTGTATTTGTATATTTATACACTTTTCTTGTAATATTTCCATAACATGCTGTATTTTATGTCCGATAGACCAATTAACATTTGGATTTTGCATAACTCCTTCTCTTTTGCTCCATCTCTCTTCTATTTCTCTTCCTAACGCTCCAGGGAGTTTATTAAAAAGCTTTTTTCCTAAGCTTTGATCAAACGCATTGCCGCTTATAGCGCATAAATAAAAATAATCCTTTAAAAAGTTTTTGATATGGCTCTAATTTGTAATGCTAAGTTGTTCTAGTTTTATTAATGCATTCTTTTGTAATACTACCAATCCACTATTAGGGTCTTCTCCTGTTATTAGGCTGTGTATTTTATTAGTGAAATTATATGGATTTGGTCCCATATTTACTAGTTCTTGGAATTCTTGAGGGTAGGTTACCTTGTATGCTTCCCACATTCCTTTGATTGATTCTCCTAAAAAGGTTTCCATGTATCTATACATAGTTTCTGCATCTGTCTCACTATAATGATGTATGTAATCTGCTACTACTATTCCTTTCCATACATCTATTACTGAGTTCCACAATTGAGGATCATGAGCTGCTATGTTTAGTATCTTACCTCTATCTCCTCCATCTTGAAGCTTGATAGGGGCTTCTATTGGCATTCTTATTCCTATTGGTCTAACCATTTCTGGTTCTGTTGCCGGGTCTTGCCTATATACCCGATGACGTGGTAAGTTTCCTATAGTATATTCTACTGGTGTTATGGGGGTTGTCTTTTGAAAAGGACTTGAACTAGAAGAAGCGGTTTCCATGAATTCTTTTAGACTGCGTGTTGTCTCATCATCGCTTTCTTCTTGGGTGTTTTCTTTTTGTCTATACCCATAATTATCTACTCTGAAGTTGCATTCTTTAAAATGTGTTTCTACTATAGAGATATCTATTTTCCCCATTTTACAACCTTTACACTTAAACAAAGTTGTTTTATTTTCTTTATGTAATTCTTTAGCTTGTGCTATTGATAAGTCTACTTCGTAGTCTTCTTCATTTATATTTTGGATATTCATACCTTCCATATTAATGGTTGATTCATTATCTTCTAAGTCTTCCTCTATTTCTTTTTGATCTGTATATTTATAATCAGTGAATCTAATTGATGTCTCTCCTTTAATATTAGTGTATGTGAGGTGGTCGTTTGGTCATAATACTTCTTTTTTGCAGAAATTTTCTAAATTCCATTCTCTACCAGCATATTCTTCTGTATTTATTTTTAAAGGGTTCATTAACTTGATTCCTTTATTTCCCATTATACCTACTGCATCGTCTATCTTTATTTTAAACTTTGAACTGCTGTTGGTGGCTAATTTTCCTATAAAGCCAACACAAACTAAAAGATTATTTCCACAGTTCATTTCTTCATACCCTTTGGTCTGTATGCCTATTTTTATGTACTTACCAAATTCTTTTGAATTTATCATAAAATCTGGACTACAGTAAAATATTCCTCCATTGTTACTCATGTCTACTTCGGTCAAACCTATTATTGATCTTTTAGATTCTAACCATCTGCTATCATATAAAGTAATAAGTACTTTAGTACCTAAATTTTTTCTAGTTAATCCTTTAAGCCCTATCACCACCAATCCCATGTGCATGAGATTCATTCGTCTTTTCTGTATTTCTTGCATAGATTCTTTACTAATTAAATTTATACTTTCACTATCATTTTCTGATACACTTAACTGTTCTTCTCTATAATGTCTGTATAGATGTGCTGTTGATGAGAAAAAACCTGTATTATAGAGGACTTGTGGATTTAGCATTTTTAATTTATTTTGTTTGAAAATTTCTATGTCTCTATCTACATCTATTAATTCATCCAGCTGGTGACTACTACTAGGCTTAGATGAGTTATTCATAATTCGAGCTAACATATTGTTTCCTAGTCGATCTTGAGAGAAACTGACCCTTTGTCTTTCTTGGGAATTTCTATTCCTGTTTGAAAAAAGGTCCATGTTTTGTCTTTTCTTTTAGGTTTATCCTCTTGAGGAGTTAATTCCACTCTCTTGAGCTGTTCTATTAAGTCTTGTATATCGTTTTCTTGCTTACCTTTTTTAGTAGGGGTTTTATTTTCCAATAAAATATCTAATTTTTTATTTATTTCTTTTATTTGGTCTTCTAGGTTTTTATTTAATTCTAATAAAGCAAATATTATCAAATTGTTTTGTTTTACGCTTATAGAATCTATTTTTCCTGGTGGAACGTAATCTGATAAACCTTCAGGGTTAGCTTGAAATTGTGCTGTTTTTCTAAGGACTTCTTGGTAAAAGAGGTTGTTCATGAAAGGGTTAAGTCTTTAAGTTTACTTAGTTCTTTCTTAATTTCTTTTGTCTCTTTATAAAGGTTTTCTATCTGGCTATTTAGTATTTCTAGAGGATTGTTATCAGTTATCTTATTTACTACTATGTTTTGTACCTTGGAAATTATATCTAGTTGCTGATTTTTTAGAAAGTCAAAATTTTGTTCTATTTTTTCTAATGATTTGTTTTGTCTTTGTTGCAAGGTTTCTATGGTTTCTATTATCTTTAGAAATCTATCGTCTTTGGACTGATTATGTTCTGCTAAATTTATTATTAGATCTGTAACCGTATTTAAATGTTGATTCTCGCTATGTAAAATATGGTCTCCTTCTGCGAAATTACACTTAAGTAGTGATCCAAATTTTAGTCTTCGATACTTCTTTTCTGAAACTATTTCTAAATCTAAGTATTCTAATCTCTTAATACTTCCTATTATGCTAAATATAGAGTTCTGTTTTTGCAATCTTGTGTTTCTATTCTAATTTCTTTTATGTAGTGATAAACTCTTGCTCCTATAGTAGGTATTTGTAAATCTATTTGTCTTATTTCTTGACGTATAGAAGATATTTGATTTGGTGTTAATAAATCTGAAAATAACCTTAGTTGTTCTGTATATAGTCGTCTTTGTTCTAATAGAAAATCGTATATATCTATATAGTTCTGTCTTATTTTTAATAGATACCAATGATATTCCTGGTCAATTATGATCTGTTTTTCGTATGGCCTAAATTTTTTCTTATATAGTCTAGATGACATATACTTAAACTAGAATGAGTACTACGTTATTTAACCTAAGAGAAAATTTAAATTACTAATATGATTTCTTTGAACTTCTATACGTCTATTTGCGTGTTGAATATTACTATCTATACTATGTAGTTCCCACTTTAAAGCACTTAATAACTCTGGGTTGACTAGGGTTGGTCGGTTCGAAGAATATAAACCCCCGTGGTTACAAAGTCTGTCTGTTAGGTCTTTAGTTTCTAATATTTCTAGATATAAACTTAAACCCTCTTTAATCTTAAGCCAGTCAGCTTTAGTCTGTAATTCTCTATATAGATACCAATAATATAATCTTAATTGGTTAGCAAAAGGGTGTCTTTTCATATATTATCCTAAATTGTGTTCCCAAAAATCCTTACTCCTTTCATCTCTTTTCTTTACCCATTTTCTTAGCACCTGCTTCTTTAACCACACCCTGGGATTCACAGTCCTTTTGGTTTTCTGACCATGGCGGACTTTCAACATCCCTAGGTATTTACAGGTTAATCCATCGGGGTTACTAAGAGGATAGAGAACTAACCATTTACTAAGAATAAATCAAAGAGTGAACATGTTAACGAAAATCATAATAATATGAACATCATATCATATATACACACAATAACATACACATAATAACATAGTACATACATTTTAGGGAGAAGATTACTAGGATCTAGAAAACAGATAACTACTTACATGATAATGGTCGGAATGAGGTTTCCCTTTCGGGAGTCCCCGAAGTGACCTTGCAGGTACTTGTAGGAAAATAAACACTCACACTCTTTGTACAAACACAACAAACGCTTACTCACTTTTTATTTTGAAAGGGAAGGGGAATATGTAAACTATTACTTAGAAATATTTAAGCTTTTGCTCTCTGCTCTGCACTTCGCTCTATCTCTTTTCTTGTAATATGGTTCTATTTATAGAAGTCCATCCGGATTTGAAATTCGGATTTCAATTTCTAAAAACTTTCTTCACCTGCCGGGTGCTCTTTGGGCCCCATCGTCACATGGCTTTGTGAAACCTTTGTTGAAATTGAGTGTCCTTCTTTGTCTTCTTGTGATAGTGGAGTGGTGTCCTTCTTTTGTCTTCTTGTGATAGTGGAGTAGTGGACATGTAGTGGAGTTTCTTTATTATAATGGACTTGTAGTGGAGTCTTGTAGTGGAGTCTTGTAGTTGATGAAGGCTTGTGATGTCACTGCTTACCTATTTGTAGTGGAGTCTTGTAGTTGATGAAGGCTTGTGATGTCACTGCTTACCTATTTGTTTTTCTTCTTGTGTTGATGTTATTGCTACGTATTTCTCTAGGTATCCAGGTTGTGTAGTGCTACAGAATCAAAACTCATCCCTGAATCATTGTCGTCATTTGGATCATAATGTTGATTAAACTGGTCTGATAAATTATTTTCGTCACTGCTACTCTCGTGGTCAGAATTTGCTGGATCTGGCTTTGGATTTTCTCGTATGATTTTTTCTTATACTTCTTTAGTCTTTTCTGTGAGAAATTTGTAAAGGGAACTTTTTATTATTTTTTCTATCCTTTTATTATTTTTTTTCTTTTTTGGAGGAATCCTTTTGTCCTTTTACTTGTCTCTGCCATTGTATTGAAGCTTGCCGGCAGAATTCTTACACTTTTTGGTAAAGTGTCAACCATCAACGGATTTGATGAGTCTTTACCCGCTACCGTTTGAACGGGACTAGCTGTACCTTTAGCTGGTACAATAGCTTTTTCTACATTCGTTGGGGAATGTACACCCGTCTTATCCATTTTGTGGGGAGATGGAGAACTCTTATTTTGATCGGTATTTCCAAGTAAAAGTCTTATCCTCTCTTGTAATGAGTGGATATGTTGTGTCATTTTCCCTTTTTCTGTTTCTAGTCTTTCGATTGTCTGATTTAGCCTTTTGAATCCTTCCGTCATTGAGGAACAATGATCGCAGAAAATGATTCTGTTTGTGTCTTTCTAAATATTGTATTGCAAAGACGGTCTTGAAATTTGTCTCAAAGCTGGGCTGATGAAATAATTAGGCCCGAGAGTTCCTCTAGCATAGTCTAGTGCTTCATTCAAATCATTGAATCCCTTAAAGAGTGGGGTAGGAAAGTCTTTAATTGAATCTACTACTTCTATCCATGTCTGGAACACGCCCTGTAATTTTCCTTGGATTACTACATAAAATTTGAATTTTTTGTCTTCATTTTTGTCTGTAAAATAATGGCTTAATGAATTTACTACGGACACGAAATAACTGTTGTCTCGAGGAATCTTGTTGTATGCTATCCATAGGTTGTCTATTAAGCATCTTTGAGGTCTATCTATCTTCGTTTCTGGCTTCACCCTGAAACTTAGATTGGATGGAGGATAGAAAATTAAATTTTGTTTTCCAAAATATATTCTTTCCATGCTCGTTGTATTTTGTCTCGTTTGTGGTTGAAATGAAGTATTTCCAAAGAGAGTCTGCAACAAGTCTTTGTCTTTTTGCCCACTTGAATTTGAACTAGATGTTCCGTCTTTATCTGTACTCATGCTGAAAACAAACAGTTAGTTTTCATAAGTCTGCTTAGTTGATCTGCTAAAGAATTATCTTTCCCCTTTATATGCTCTAAAGATATAAATTTTTTCGTCTTTTTTATCTCCATATTTATTGTTTTTTGTTTTCAAAACTGCTCCCCACCCTTCGAGACTTCCGTCTGTTTCTACTATTGGGTAATCTGTTTCTAGTGGGAGGGTTAAATCTGGTATATCTTTAACCATTTGTTTGAGTTTTTGTACTAGTTTTATGTCTTCTACATTAAATGTCTTTTATCCATGACTTCCTGTTTTAGAGTATAGGGGTCCTGCTACTTTCCCTAGATCTTTGATGAAACTTCGTGCATAATTTAGTATTCCTAGAAATTTTTGCAAGTCTTTAGTATTGTCTAATTTATCAGGCATATCTAGGACCTTTTTTGCTATATGGGGTTGTAGTTTTATCTTTCCATTTCCAATTTCTACCCCTAGGAATTTTATAAGAGTCTTACATAATTCCATTTTCTTTTTGCTAATTATAATTCCATTGTCTACGAATAGTTTAAATACCATTTGCAAATGTCCTAGATGTTCATTTGTATTATTACTAAAAACTAAAATATCGTCTACATAAACTAAAATAAAGTTTTTATAGTCTCTAAATATATTATCCATCTTTCTTTGAAAAATTGGAGGGGCTGTTTTTAAACCGAAGGGCATTACCAACCATTCGAAATGTCCTTCTGGGCAGGTAAAGGCTGTCCATTCTATGCTATCTTCATGCATTTAGACTTGCCAATATCCGGACTTACAGTCAAACTTACTAAAAAATTTTCTTCCTTGTATTCGATTTATTAGTTCTGATTTGTCTGGCAATTTATATCCATCCATTCATCTCTAGTGAGAAGACAACTTCCGTTATTATGTAATAAGAAATCTAAGCCTAAAACAAAGTCTATCCTAATATTTAAATCTCTAACCCATATTTTTTCTAGTTTATAAGTAGGTTTATAGAAATCTGCACATGTGTTTATAAAACTTATTTGAGCATTACTAACATAATGTTTGTATATATTTGAAGATCCGTCCATTTGCATGGCGCTTTGTGGTTCGGAAAATTCCTTTATTATTTCTATAGGCAGGATATTTCTATTTATTATACTATTTGTACACCCTGAGTCTACTAGAGCTAAAATTTCTATTTCATAGTTTTGAATTCTTTTTCTCGTTAATATTTTGATAGTATTGATCTTTTTGTCTTCATTACAAATTGATCCTTCAAACGATTTGTATTCCTCTTTTTCATTTAAGAGCTCAATTTCTTCCTTTTCTTCTACTTCTTCTTCTACTTTTTCTTTTCCCTTTTCTAATTTATTCATTCTGTCTTCTAAACTATCAATCCTTTTTTCTAGGGACATTAATGTTTTTTCTTTTATGCTTATGGTCTGGTCTATAACTTTAATGTTAAATATTTTATTGATGCACATGAGGCATCCTTCTATATAGCAATTCGTACATTTAGCTCTTCTGTCTTTACTGGGATATCCTGTGCAATTAAAACATTTTTGACTATCTAAACCTTTCCCTTTTAAAAATTGGTGATCACAATGTAGATTGACAAATGTAAAATCCTTGATGTCCAATTTTTCTAATCCTATCTCATTTATTAAAGTTTCTTCTTCTGAATCAGATGAGTCGTGTTGTCTTCCTTCTAAAGCATCTATACTTATTACTGAATATATACTTTCATTATCTGACATGTATTCATCTACATTTATCAGGGTTTCTTGGAAATCTTCTATGAGTTGGGAGTTTCTCGTTCTACTATTATTTCTTCCTGGACAAGTGTTAGCAAGATGTTCTTCACTTCCGCATGTAAAACAAGATAGTCTATTTTTATAGATTCTATTATTATTATGTTTTCTTACATGTCTATCTTTATTTAGGTAAGGCTTTTTTGCCGTAGATTTTCGTAGATAATATTTTTTCCTTGGTCTGTAGTCTTGGTTATTTTGATATTTTCTTCTGTATTTCTTATTTGGTGTACCTTGATCATAGCTTTGTGTTGTATATATATTCTTACAAAAACCAGTCTCATTTTGCTTTAATTGTTTTTGTATTTGTATATTTGTACACTTTTCATATATACACACATAATAACATACACATAATAACATAGTACATACATTTTAGGGAGAAGATTACTAGGATCTAGAAAACAGATAACTACTTACATGATAATGGTCGGAATGAGGTTTCCCTTTCGGGAGTCCCCGAAGTGACCTTGCAGGTACTTGTAGGAAAATAAACACTCACACTCTTTGTACAAACACAACAAACGCTTACTCACTTTTTATTTTGAAAGGGAAGGGGAATATGTAAACTATTACTTAGAAATATTTAAGCTAAATATACTATAGGAAACTTACCACGTCATCGGGTATATAGGCAAGACCCGGCAACAGAACCAGAAATGGTTAGACCAATAGGAATAAGAATGCCAATAGAAGCCCCTATCAAGCTTCAAGATGGAGGAGATAGAGGTAAGATACTAAACATAGCAGCTCATGATCCTCAATTGTGGAACTCAGTAATAGATGTATGGAAAGGAATAGTAGTAGCAGATTACATACATCATTATAGTGAGACAGATGCAGAAACTATGTATAGATACATGGAAACCTTTTTAGGAGAATCAATCAAAGGAATGTGGGAAGCATACAAGGTAACCTACCCTCAAGAATTCCAAGAACTAGTAAATATGGGACCAAATCCATATAATTTCACTAATAAAATACACAGCCTAATAACAGGAGAAGACCCTAATAGTGGATTGGTAGTATTACAAAAGAATGCATTAATAAAACTAGAACAACTTAGCATTACAAATTGGAGCCGTATCAAAAACTTTTTAAAGGATTATTTTTATTTATGCGCTATAAGCGGCAATGCGTTTGATCAAAGCTTAGGAAAAAAGCTTTTTAATAAACTCCCTGGAGCGTTAGGAAGAGAAATAGAAGAGAGATGGAGCAAAAGAGAAGGAGTTATGCAAAATCCAAATGTTAATTGGTCTATCGGACATAAAATACAGCATGCTATGGAAATATTACAAGAAAAGTGTACAAATATACAAATACAAAAACAATTAAAGCAAAATGAGACTGGTTTTTGTAAGAATATATATACAACACAAAGCTATGATCAAGGTACACCAAATAAGAAATACAGAAGAAAATATCAAAATAACCAAGACTACAGACCAAGGAAAAAATATTATCTACGAAAATCTACGGCAAAAAAGCCTTACCTAAATAAAGATAGACATGTAAGAAAACATAATAATAATAGAATCTATAAAAATAGACTATCTTGTTTTACATGCGGAAGTGAAGAACATCTTGCTAACACTTGTCCAGGAAGAAATAATAGTAGAACGAGAAACTCCCAACTCATAGAAGATTTCCAAGAAACCCTGATAAATGTAGATGAATACATGTCAGATAATGAAAGTATATATTCAGTAATAAGTATAGATGCTTTAGAAGGAAGACAACACGACTCATCTGATTCAGAAGAAGAAACTTTAATAAATGAGATAGGATTAGAAAAATTGGACATCAAGGATTTTACATTTGTCAATCTACATTGTGATCACCAATTTTTAAAAGGGAAAGGTTTAGATAGTCAAAAATGTTTTAATTGCACAGGATATCCCAGTAAAGACAGAAGAGCTAAATGTACGAATTGCTATATAGAAGGATGCCTCATGTGCATCAATAAAATATTTAACATTAAAGTTATAGACCAGACCATAAGCATAAAAGAAAAAACATTAATGTCCCTAGAAAAAAGGATTGATAGTTTAGAAGACAGAATGAATAAATTAGAAAAGGGAAAAGAAAAAGTAGAAGAAGAAGTAGAAGAAAAGGAAGAAATTGAGCTCTTAAATGAAAAAGAGGAATACAAATCGTTTGAAGGATTAATTTGTAATGAAGACAAAAAGATCAATACTATCAAAATATTAACGAGAATAAGAATTCAAAACTATGAAATAGAAACTTTAGCTCTAGTAGACTCAGGGTGTACAAAGAGTATAATAAATAGAAATATCCTGCCTATAGAAATAATAAAGGAATTTTCCGAACCACAAAGCGCCATGCAAATGGACGGATCTTCAAATATATACAAACATTATGTTAGTAATGCTCAAATAAGTTTTATAAACACATGTGCAGATTTCTATAAACCTACTTATAAACTAGAAAAAATATGGGTTAGAGATTTAAATATTAGGATAGACTTTGTTTTAGGCTTAGATGTCTTATTACATAATAACAGAAGTTGTCTTCTCACTAGAGATGAATGGATGGATATAAATTGCCAGACAAATCAGAACTAATAAATCGAATACAAGGAAGAAATTTTTTTAGTAAGTTTGACTGTAAGTCCGGATATTGGCAAGTCAAAATGCATGAAGATAGCATAGAATGGACAGCCTTTACCTGCCCAGAAGGACATTTCGAATGGTTGGTAATGCCCTTCGGTTTAAAAACAGCCCCTCCAATTTTTCAAAGAAAGATGGATAATATATTTAGAGACTATAAAAACTTTATTTTAGTTTATGTAGACGATATTTTAGTTTTTAGTAATAATACAAATGAACATCTAGGACATTTGCAAACGGTATTTAAACTATTCGTAGACAATGGAATTATAATTAGCAAAAAGAAAATGGAATTATGTAAGACTCTTATAAAATTCCTAGGGGTAGAAATTGGAAATGGAAAGATAAAACTACAACCCCATATAGCAAAAAAGGTCCTAGATATGCCTGATAAATTAGACAATACTAAAGACTTGCAAAAATTTCTAGGAATACTAAATTATGCACGAAGTTTCATCAAAGATCTAGGGAAAGTAGCAGGACCCCTATACTCTAAAACAGGAAGTCATGGACAAAAGACATTTAATGTAGAAGACATAAAACTAGTACAAAAACTCAAACAAATGGTTAAAGATATACCAGATTTAGCCCTCCCACTAGAAACAGATTACCCAATAGTAGAAACAGACGGAAGTCTCGAAGGGTGGGGAGCAGTTTTGAAAACAAAAAACAATAAATATGGAGATAAAAAAGACGAAAAAATTTATATCTTTAGAGCATATAAAGGGGAAAGATAATTCTTTAGCAGATCAACTAAGCAGACTTATGAAAACTAACTGTTTGTTTTCAGCATGAGTACAGATAAAGACGGAGCATCTAGTTCAAATTCAAGTGGGCAAAAAGACAAAGACTTGTTGCAGACTCTCTTAGGAAATACTTCATTTCAACCACAAACGAGACAAAATACAACGAGCATGGAAAGAATATATTTTGGAAAACAAAATTTAATTTTCTATCCTCCATCCAATCTAAGTTTCAGGGTGAAGCCAGAAACGAAGATAGATAGACCTCAAAGATGCTTAATAGACAACCTATGGATAGCATACAACAAGATTCCTCGAGACAACAGTTATTTCGTGTCCGTAGTAAATTCATTAAGCCATTATTTTACAGACAAAAATGAAGACAAAAAATTCAAATTTTATGTAGTAATCCAAGGAAAATTACAGGGCGTGTTCCAGACATGGATAGAAGTAGTAGATTCAATTAAAGACTTTCCTACCCCACTCTTTAAGGGATTCAATGATTTGAATGAAGCACTAGACTATGCTAGAGGAACTCTCGGGCCTAATTATTTCATCAGCCCAGCTTTGAGACAAATTTCAAGACCGTCTTTGCAATACAATATTCAGAAAGACACAAACAAAATCATTTTCTGCGATCATTGTTCCTCAATGACGGAAGGATTCAAAAGGCTAAATCAGACAATCGAAAGACTAGAAACAGAAAAAGGGAAAATGACACAACATATCCACTCATTACAAGAGAGGATAAGACTTTTACTTGGAAATACCGATCAAAATAAGAGTTCTCCATCTCCCCACAAAATGGATAAGACGGGTGTACATTCCCCAACGAATGTAGAAAAAGCTATTGTACCAGCTAAATGTACAGCTAGTCCCGTTCAAACGGTAGCGGGTAAAGACTCATCAAATCCGTTGATGGTTGACACTTTACCAAAAAGTGTAAGAATTCTGCCGGCAAGCTTCAATACAATGGCAGAGACAAGTAAAAGGACAAAAGGATTCCTCCAAAAAAGAAAAAAAAATAAAAGGATAGAAAAAATAATAAAAAGTTCCCTTTACAAATTTCTCACAGAAAAGACTAAAGAAGTACAAGAAAAAATCATACGAGAAAATCCAAAGCCAGATCCAGCAAATTCTGACCACGAGAGTAGCAGTGACGAAAATAATTTATTAGACCAGTTTAATCAACATTATGATCCAAATGACGACAATGATTCAGGGATAAGTTTTGATTCTGTAGCACTACACAACCTGGATACCTAGAGAAATACGTAGCAATAACATCAACACAAGAAGACATACAAATAGGTAAGCAGTGACATCACAAGCCTTCATCAACTACAAGACTCCACTACAAGTCCATTATAATAAAGAAACTCCACTACATGTCCACTACTCCACTATCACAAGAAGACAAAAGAAGGACACCACTCCACTATCACAAGAAGACAAAGAAGGACACTCAATTTCAACAAAGGTTTCACAAAGCCATGTGACGATGGAGCCCAAAGAGCACCCGGCAGGTGAAGAAAGTTTTTAGAAATTGAAATCCGAATTTCAAATCCGGATGGACTTCTATAAATAGAACCATATTACAAGAAAAGAGATAGAGCGAAGTGCAGAGCAGAGAGCAAAAGCTTAAATATTTCTAAGTAATAGTTTACATATTCCCCTTCCCTTTCAAAATAAAAAGTGAGTAAGCGTTTGTTGTGTTTGTACAAAGAGTGTGAGTGTTTATTTTCCTACAAGTACCTGCAAGGTCACTTCGGGTACTCCCGAAAGGGAAACCTCATTCCGACCATTATCATGTAAGTAGTTATCTGTTTTCTAGATCCTAGTAATCTTCTCCCTAAAATGTATGTACTATGTTATTATGTGTATGTTATTATGTGTGTATATATGATATAATGTTCATATTATTATGATTTTCGTTAACATGTTCACTCTTTGATTTATTCTTAGTAAATGGTTAGTTCTCTATCCTCTTAGTAACCCCGATGGATTAACCTGTAAATACCTAGGGATGTTGAAAGTCCGCCATGGTCAGAAAACCAAAAGGACTGTGAATCCCAGGGTGTGGTTAAAGAAGCAGGTGCTAAGAAAATGGGTAAAGAAAAGAGATGAAAGGAGTAAGGTAAAGAGATAAACAGTAAAAAAAAAAAAAAAACTGAATAATTAATCTTAAATTTTATAAAATATAAAAAATGACCATATATAAATCCTACCATCATTAGTGCTATTAACTTCTTTTACTTTCTGACCTTAATCTCATTATTAATATCATTTATATTATTTCCTTAAATCACTTCTTTTCTTTTTTATTTTTTTCTTTTTTTTGATTATTTATTCCTAAAATGAAGTTATTCTTCCAAAATAATTATGCATCGATATTCATTTTATTTTAATGACATTTTTCCTAATTTTAAAAGACTGAATATATATATATATATATATATATATATTTCTTTCTATTATATAGAAAGGTGATGACGACCGGACGACCAAGGGTAAAAGAGTCTTTTACTACTAAATAATATCTACCTATCCATCATATATATTTCTTTCTATTATATAGAAAGGTGATGACGACCGGACGACCAAGGGTAAAAGAGTCTTTTACTACTAAATAATATCTACCTATCCATCATCCACACACTAAAGAGGAATTTTCTAGAAAGATAAGCCCAAGGACAACCAAGGGTAAATGAGTCTTTTACTACTAAATAATATCTAGCTATAAAAAGGAATTTTCTAGAATTACACTTTAGACACAAATAAAGAGACCTCCTCTCTTCCCATCACTGCTCACTCTTCAGTTCTCCTCTCTCATGGACCCCATTTTTTACTCACTTCAAAGGTCTGTGCATTTAAGATCACACATTTTTTTTAAAAAAAATAAAATAATTAATTTGAGTTCATATTTATTTTTGAATGTACTTACTATTTTTAATGAGATTTTTTTTCATATTCAAAATTTAAATTCGAGGCCTTTTAATCATTTTCTTTCTTAATCTGGTTCGGTCATGAAAATATAGTTTTTATTTTATTAAAAAAATGTATAATTAAAGTCGTGTTTGGTTAAATTTTATATAAAAATATAAATATATTTTTCTAAAATGCATAAAACATAAATATGTCATTTAATTTGGTTTCATTTGACATCAGTGTTCTCCAATTTTGGATGTGCATAGTAGACACAAAAATTTGTATAGAAATGAACAAGTAGACACATGTGTCCTACTTGACATCCTACGCGGCGATATAATTCATGTCCTATGCGACATTCTATGTGGCGTCTTACGTGAATTATGTCTCGTAGGACACGTTTGTCTACTTGTTCAACTTTATATTTCTATATCTATTTTTCTATCTATTATATAGAAGAGTGAAGACGACCAGGACGACCAGGGGCACTTTTGTGGCGATATAATTCATGTCCTATGTGACATTCTACGTGGCGTCTTACGTGAATTATGTCTCGTAGGACACGTTTGTCTACTTGTTCAACTTTATATTTTTATATCTATTTTTCTATTATATAGAAGAGTGAAGACGACCAGGGGCACTTTTGTCATTTTACCAAAATTATCAGCTTAAAACAATTGTACTTTCTGCTGCAAAATTATTGAATTTCCCAGATTACCCAACCAAGTTGCTATTATTATTATGACCACGTGTACTTTCTATCATGAAAAGCATAAAAATATCATAAGTAGCCGTACTATCTAAAAATGGTGGGACCCATTTATTAAATCAATTTATATTTCATTAACACCTTTACTTTTTGCACAAAAATAAATATAAAAAGAAACAAACATGATTTAAAATGTATTAAAAAATAAAAATAAGTAGTTGTACTATCTGAAAATGGTGGGACCCTTTTATTAAATCAATTTATATTTCATTAACACATTTACTTTTTGCACTAAAATAAATATAAAAAGAAACAAACATGATTTAAAATGTATTAAAAAATAAAAATGTTTACATAAAAATAAAAATTAATAAATAAAATGGATAGATAAATTAAATGAAATTAAAGTAAACTAAGAAACTAACTAATTTTTTAAATAAATAGTTTTAAAATTTTGCGAATCAAATATTAAAGAGAAATAATATGTATTTTTCGTGTTCAATTTACGTACATTAATGATAAGAATATTTTGATAATAGAATATTTTAAATTTTAAGAGTAATCAGATTGTTTACTTTCTTTACTTAATATTGCTATTCTTTTGGTTGAAATAAGAAGTTAAGAATCGGAACACATGAAAAATCAATATATTAATTAGAGAAGTAAAATAAATTTAAGTAGATTAATATTTAGAAAGAGATGACAAAAATAGCAAATGATTAATATTAATTTTAAAAATTATGAATAAATTTTGGAATAAAATAAAATATCTGGATGAGGAAATCAATACGATATGTAATGATCTATGTATTAAAATATCATGCTAATTTAGCATTTAATTCTAAATAGATTTTTTTAAAACAGAGAAAATGCATTTATGTTTTCAGATTGTTTGAAATTTTTTCACTAAACTGATAAAAATAACAAAAATACTTGTTCCTATAAGTTATTGTGCATGAAAAAAGAGAACCAAAAACACATTTGTATCATGCTAAAAAAATTATGTTCATTAAGACAAATTATGCATATATAGAACTTCATGTAATAGTGAAACATGCTTCTTAGTTCTAATTTTTATGTATGAGTGATAAATAAAAAATATTAATCTCTCTGTTTCAATGTGTTTGTTCTATATTGACTTGGCATGAAGTTTAAGAAATTAAGGAAGATTTTTGAATCTTATGATTTTAAATATGTGAAATATAGTAAATGTCTTTTAATCTTGTGATCTTAAATACATTATGTGGAGTTGGAACTAAGAAAAGAAAAGAGACATTACTTTTTAATAGATTATAAAGAAAAATTCGACAGATTAATTGAAATGAATAGGATAGATTTCAAGATGATAATACATAATGATTCATGATTTTTATATAAGATATAATCCAATCTAACAGACAAATTAACTCTGAATCCTACTAAATTTGTGTCTTGTAGTAATAAATAAATAAATTGAATATTATACTTCAAAGTTTTACGACTTAAAAAATGAATCTACCCATCGCTAATATCAATTATACTTTAAAATATTATTGGGTTAATTTAATTTAATATTTTTATTCAGTATTCAATATTTATATTGGAGTTGCCCATTCGGATATAGAGCTCTCTATTAAAAAATATTTTCATATCCAAAACTCAAAATTAAGATATTTAATTAAGGAATGAGAAACACCATTCAATGCACTATATTCTTTGATGGTTATTTTTTGATATTTTTTAATACTAATTTTTTTACTAGGATCAATATTAATTAATGTTGATCAGAATGCTATAGAAATACCTTTTAATATTTGTCAAATAATGATTAATAATTGATTATATTGGGCCCGTATCACGGGCCTTAAGAATCTAGTATATATATATATATAAAGTTGGATGCTAAAAGTTTGATGTGACACCTCTCTTTGACCAGAATTTTCATTTATCTATTTTGTCAATTTTTTGAATTTTTCTCATAATTTGTTCTTTAAAAAAATTAGAAAAATAGGCAGACTTAAATTTTCTCTTTCTTCATTATTACTACACTATTTATATTTTCCTAATATTCCTCCCTTTCCTTCTTTATTTTCCGTTTTTTTCCTTACCAAAATAATTGTGCTTTTAATTCCTCCTTTTTTTTTTTTTTTTTGGGATCAATAATGGGTCAGGCCCTTTATTATTAAAAAGAAAACCAAATCTCTCAGACAAAAGCTAAATAAAAAAGCAAAAATAAACAAACAACAAAAAGGAAACTAAAACAGCAGGTAGGAAAGAAGCAGAAATGGAAAGAAACCCACGCCTTCTTCTTTGGAATCTGCAAAAAGACGCAGCTCCAGCAAGAACAGCAACTCCGGCCGCCTTCCCGTCGCCGACATTAAGACGAAATGTTCAAGAGCTTAGGCGGCATCCACCTGGGTGTTCAAACTTCTCACAAACGCCATGGATCCGGTCTGATGAAGACTTCTTCAACTCGTAACAGTCGTCCATCTTGTCCGCACGGTAACGACACAAACAGAGAGCTTTAGAGCTTGTCACATATACATCAAGGAGATTTACCTAACAAACCGTAAATCGTGCAGGCTAAGCTTCGAGAAGCTAATACCACTGCAGCGATTAAAGGCTAATTAGGTAACCTCTTTGATTCTGCAGACTTAGACCAACTTTAAACAATTGGTCTAACTCAAAGTGTTCTGCAATTGTGTAAATGTTGTTGTAGGCCTGATATACTCTTTGTTGCTGTATGTTTTAATTCATGCCCTTTCTCTGTTTCAAAGGTTTTGTTTCAGATATTGAAATTAGCATTTTGACATTTCTTTATCCTGAGATTTGGTGTTCCTTGTTTATCACCATGAAGTATTGCTTGAGCTTGTCCTGGTAGGTCTTCTACTGATGTAAACTGAATGTTATTTGTACCTGCAAAACTGAAGACATAGTTAGTTAAAAAATCAGCCAGTTTGTTCCCTTCTCTGAAAATGTGTGTCACCACCACTTCCTTATTTTTTAGCTCCTCCATAATGCACCTTGTGTCCACTGCTATTCCCCAAGGAATTTCCCATATTCTGTCAAGGACTTTTTTAATTATTAGTGAATCTGTTTCCATCACAAGAGGGAGATAATTGTTTTGCACACAATACAGTAAACCACTTCTAAATGCTTTCACTTCAGCTTCTAATGCAGTGCAAAATGCTATACACTCAGTTTGTGCATAGATTAAATCTCCATGGCAATTTCTCACACAAAAAGCTTTAGAGCTGATTGATAAATGATCTTTGCTAGAACCATCAGTATTGCATTTAAACACTCCAATAGCAGGCCAGCTCCATCTTACTACTTTCCAAGAGAGCCTTGGGCTGTATTCTTCAAAAAACTTTACCATCCAAGGCCAAGAGCTTGGGATATTAACTAACCAAGGATATCTATTCATAGCAAATAAATGAATATTCCTGTTGATTTCTCTTAACATAATGAATCTGGATAATTTTCCTCCATTTCTAATAGCATTTCTTCTTTTCCAAATCTGCCATATGATAAATATTGGTACTGCATTATATAGAGGTCTCAATTTAACATTACAATCAGCACCCCACCATTTGTCCATTGTTTGTTTCAATTGTATAAATGGTCCATGTATCCCTGCAGCTCCTGACAGATTTCTCCATAAAAAATTGGCATCTGGGCATGCTACAAACAAATGGTCAAAAGTTTCTGCTATTGTGTTGTTACAACAACCACAGACAACAGAGTCAGCAATTTTGCACCTAACTAATACCTCTCCAATAGGGATTCTTTTAAACCACATTCTCCAAAGAAGGAAGGAAACTCTGAAAGGTATTCCTTTTTCCCAGATAAACATAATATCATTCTGCTTGTCGTTCCTTTGTCTCATCATTTCCCAAGCACTTCTAACAGTGAAGTTTCCTTTACTGTTGGGCATCCACCATGGTTTGTCCCTCTCATTATCTATTAGGCCAGTCCCTAGGTTGGTATTCACATGCTGACATATTTCATCCCCAAACATTTCCTTTATCATACTCATATTCCATCCATTAGTGCTCATAACCTGATTAACTTCTGCAAAATCATCAGTTATTGTATGAGTTAGCGGTAGTACATATTGCAATGCCCCTAATTGAGTCCAATTGTCATGCCATAGGCTAGCATGACCCCCTATTGGCTCCCACCATATCTCCTGGTCAATATTATCTCTTGCAAGAAGCATTAGCTTCCAAACTTGAGATCCCCCTTTCCATTCTACAGTCTGTGGACCATGCCTCTTGCAGTATTTATTCCATAAGAAATTGGACCACAAAGTATTTTTAGTTCTGAAGTTCCACCAGAGTTTAGCAAATAGTGCTTTAGACAAGTCAAATAATGACCTAAAACCAAGACCTCCTTCTTCTTTAGGTACACAAGTATCATCCCAGGAAATCCAATGTTTTGCCCTCCCCTCTTCTTTAAAATTCCATAAAAATTTAGCAAAGATTTTATGAATGTCATATATGATGCATTTAGGAGGAGCCATAACAGCTAGTAAGTATATGGGCATACTTTGCAACACATGTTTGATAAGGACTGCCTTGCCCCCAAAGGAAAGCATTTTGCCTTTCCAAACCTGAAGTTTACTTTGGATCTTTTTTATCAATTCTGAAAAATCAACTTTCCTTTTCTTAGCATGCCCTATAGGACATCCTAGATACATTAAAGGGAATTTACCTCTTAGAAAACCAGTAGTGTCTTCCACCACCTTCACTGATACATTTGCAGCCTTGTGAGACATGTAGAAGAAGCTCTTCTCCTTGTTGATTTTCTGCCCAGATTGTGCTTCATAATCCTGTAACACCTTCATAATTAAATTTAAAGATTTCTTCTCTGTAGAGGCGAATATGATGGTGTCATCTGCATATGCCAGATGATTTAACTTGTCACTCCATTTAGGCATACCAAAGCATTTAAACTCATTGTAATTAAACAAGTGGTTCAATGCTTTAGACAAAACCTCAGCAGTCAGTATAAATAAAGCAGGTGATAAAGGATCACCTTGCTTTACACCTCTTGTTGAATGAAAAAATCCTTGAGCTTGCCCATTAATGAGAATGGAATACCAATTATTGGCCACAATTCTCCATATCATATCCACTACTGTATTATCAAAGCCCATTTGAGTTAACACTTTAGCCAAAAACTTCCAGTTCACCCTATCATATGCCTTGGCCATATCTAGCTTGATAACAACATTATCAGGTTTCCCCCTCTTTCCAATATCAGTTATAATTTCCTGTGCCAACAAAATATTCTCAGATATATTCCTTCCTTTTACAAAACCAGATTGGTTTTGTGATATTAACCTAGGAAGAAGCCCCTCCATTCTATCATGTACAATTCCTTCTTTATTTTACGTTTTTTTCTTACCAAAATAATTGTGCTTTTAAATTTTTCAGAAAATACCTACATACTTACATTTTCTCTTTCCTCATTAATATTATATATATTAGACTATTTATATCTTTCCAAAATTTCTTCTTTTAACTTCTTTATTTAATTTAAAAAACATTTACAAATATAATTGTAATTAAACTATAACAAACATAATTGTTATTTATATATACAAAACAAAAATAAATAAAATCGGATATAGGCCAAGTTATATTTATCTCTTTTTTGTTTTGATTTTTTTCTAATTTTTCACAATTAATTATTTTAAAAACTCTTAAACTATAAAACGTAATTGTTATTTATATATACAAAAATAAATAAAATAAGATATAGACAAAGTTATATTTATCTCTTTTTACTCTTTTTTAATTTATTTTTTCTAATTTTTCACAATTAATTTATTTTAAAAAAAAAACTCATTTTTATAAGTTATAACTCATACCTCTTTCATTTATAAATGACACTCTTATATTAATAAAATACTCTTATATTTTGCATGTCTTAAAATATGGGAGAAAAAATTAAAAAAAATATTCAATTTAGTCAACTTTTCACCTCCCACTATAATTGTCTTCTTTACTATAGATTTTAATGTATATTCATGTATTCATCCCCTTCAATTTTTATAATCTTAATTAATTTTCCTAATGTAGAGTAATAATATATTAAAAGATGGGAGATGAAAAGACAAAAATTAACCTATATATCTCTTTCACTACCAAACTATGCTACCAAGCTATGCATAGATGAATCAACCATTTTAGTTTAGTTGTGCTTGGGAAATGCTTCAACATAATTATCAATGTATTTTTTTTTTTATAGTAGCAATTCATCTAATGAAATGATGTATTGATTGATATTTATCTTAATTACGCTTACTTATATATGTTTTATTCACAGTAAAATTTCTTTATAGACTAAGGTTTCTCATCTTATTAGTTGGAAATTTTATATTTTTGCTTTATTACTATTTTTTGCTCAACATGTGCTAAATTTTGATGATTCATCTATGTCATCTATATCGAGAAGCTTGGTACATGTAACAGATTTCTTCTAAGGTAATTTTATACACAATCTTTAAATTCATACAAACCAATTATGCTCCTATTTTATTTCAATTTCTTTTATGATGTATATTTTTCTTAGATTAAATTTGTTCAAGAATATGATAAGTGACTGATACTATGTAACTTTGAAAACTGTTTTAAATTTTATGACTCAAAAAGATTGGTAAAAATTAATTTCATAACAAGAAATTAATTACAATTATATTTGTAAATGTTTTTTTTAATTATTAAATAAAAGAAGGTAAAAGAAGGAACAAGAAATTAAACAGAAAATAAGAACTCTTCAATTACAAGTATATATAGATTAATTTTTCATCTCCCATCTTTTAATACATTGTTACTCCACATTAATAAAATTAATAAAGAATTATAAAAATTGAAGGTGGATAAATACATGAATATATATATATTAAAATCTCTTAATAAAAAAACAATTATAATAGGAGGTGAAAAGTTGATTGATTTGAATAAATAATTTTTCATCTATATCGAAATGCTTGGTACATATAACAGATTTCTTTTGAGGTAATTTTAAGGACTCAATTTTTAAATTCATAAAAGAAAATTCTGCTCCAATTTTATTTTAACTTCTTTTATGATATATAATATTCTTATATTAAATTTGCTCAAGAATATGATTAGTGATTGGTAATGTGTAACTTTGAAAACTATTTTTAAGTTTATGCCTCAAAAATATAGGCAAAAGTTAATTTTATAGCAAAAATTTAAAAAGAAAATAAGAAGTCTTCTATTATAAAATAAACCATTTGTATTGGTTCATAAAATTAATAACATGCATTGTACATAATATATGTTAATGCATTTGAAATAATTGTTATGAGTAGTGAGAGAGTCAAAATTATTCACTAAATAACAGTAATATTTTAATTTTTCATGTTTAAGATACCATTCAAGTAAATTAGTAACTTCTTTCTATATTAATGATATAGTTAGAAATTGGATAATTCGTCTCCTTTTTTTTTTTTATTATGTGTTTATAAATGTAGTTAATACCTTTTGTTTGGAAGAAAAAAAATGAAGAAGAAAGTGCATTATCCATAAAAGTGGAATTGTTCAATTTTATATTTATTCTATATAATAGATGACTTGATATTATTAATTGATGGTCCATCAATTATTTTTTTTTAATTATCTATATCGTATATACACACAAAATTAAGCATATACAAAGCAATATGATATTTTTTCATAACAAAAATTCATAATTATTATTTTTTCTCATTTTCACTATTGTTTTCATCTAATTATTTTAAAGAATCTAATATATATATATATAAAATCATAATAAAAAATCTGATGTAACACTTTTCTATGGTCAATATTTTTATTTACTTATTTCTTTTTTTTAATCTTTTCTTCCTATTTCTTTCATTTACTTGTGTTAAAAGACTATTGAAGAAGACAAAGAAAAAAATAATGTCCAGTATATTGACTGCACTTATGCATATCAATAACTATAACATATTAATGTAAGAATTAAAAGAGAATTAAACATTTATTTACGAGGAAAAACAAGTCTTGACTCTAATCAAAATAAAATTTGTCTTTTTATTTCTACTTAATTTATAAAATGTTCATTCTAAATTATTGTTATACCGCGCGAAGCGCATACACGTTTCCTAGTATATATATATAACTTAAACTCGTTTTACCAAAAAAGTTCGTGAAAATGAAGAGAATAAAATAGAAGAAAACCTTGGTGTATCAACTCCCCATGAAATAGCAAGTTCTCTTGCTGATATCATAAAACATTTCTTCCCTGTTTTCTTATCAAGTGAAAAGCTCTGTTTTCAAAAATAAAATAAAGTCTCAGATACATAGCACATTAGAAAATTAGTTAATTTTTTTTTCTTGTATTCATAAAAGTTATTCTCATTATTGATGTATAAACTATTTAATTTTGCATTATTGAGTGAAAAGTTGCTGACTACTTAGCGGAAGACTTACTCAAGCAAAATGGAGCATTTAGGAGCTAACACAAAGAAGAGAAACACGTCCAAAAATGAAGCAAGGAAAGAAAAAGACGAGGCGACCTTAGCGTACTGAGTGGCGCAGGGCGCCAGTTCCTAAACTACTGGCCCAACCAGTCCCCAAACTACTGGGCAATAGTTCGGGCGCTATGGGTGGTGTGCCGCCCCACACCTCTGCCCAGATTTCTGATGAATTTTTCTACTTCAATTCGGGTCCTAACTCATCTAGAATCGAGTGATTTCTTCTAAACTTTTTTTGATTCACAAACCTAGCACAAATTCATAGAAATTTCACATAATTCCTATCAAGAATCACAACTCATTCTCAAGATGCTCAACCCAAGAAACTCAAAACTCCCATTGTTAAAGAATGAAACAACAATCAAGAACTACTCAAAAATCTCTTAATATAACGATTTTATGGACGAATTTAGATGTATGGCATGAGGAAGAACGAGTCCATCACTGTGGTAACCCTTACATACCTGGAAAAAACGATGTTCTTGGTGAATTCCACAAATCTTGATGAACACTAGAAACTTAGCCCTTTTTTCCTCTTGAACTTCGCTCTAAATCCCTAAGTGTTTAGGTACATGATAAATGACTTAGCGTCTGATTAGAAAAACATGGTTAATCCTAGTGGTAAAAGGAAAAAAACTAAAATACCCTTTTCTCAAATAGATGAAATTTTCAACTAGTGAGGCTTCACTCAAACGGACATAACTTTTTACTCTGAGCTCGAAATTTAGCAAACTTGGCGGCGTTGGAAAGAGGACTCAAAGACCTTTGATTTGATAGCTCATAAGCCACCTAATTATTTATGTGCTAAAATATATGGTTGTTTGAAATTGACTCAAAACCAAAAACTAATAGGTGACTTGTACGAATCTTTATTTAGCTCTTTCGAAGTCTGAGGTGTTACATCAGTAAATAGAGAAGAATCTTGCAAGGTATCATCTTGCATGTTTTCAACCAATTCAGGCAAAGGTTGAGGTTGCTCACTAACATCTAATGAACCAGGAGCATTAGAAGGAATGAAATAGACCACAGATCTTTGTGAGTGATCCTTAACATGTCCAAATCTGATATGGTATTTATCTTAAAAGGAAAAATAGATTCTCTGAAATCCACATACCTATTGACAAAGAAGATATTATCCTCCAGGTCATATAATATGTAGCTCTTTTGAGTTTCAAAATAGCCAACCAAAACAACCTTCTTAGCCCTTGCAGCAAAATTTGTCACTTCTAGGTAATTTATAGGTGTAACATAAGCAACCAAACACCTTTAAGTGATCAAGAATAGACATTTTCCGAACAATAGTTCATAAGGTGTTTTCCCATTCAAAACTGGAGAAGGTGATTTATTGATTAAGTACACTGAGGTTCTAACACAATCACCCCAAAAACTTATAGGCACACCACTTTGGAATTTAAGAGCTCTATCCTTTTCTGAAATGTGTATGTTTTCCTTCTACTATACCATTTTGCTAAGGAGTGTAAGGACAACTTCTTTGGTGAATTATGCCATGTGAAGCCAATAATTGTATGCAATGAGTGTTCAAGAATTCAATTCCATTGTTAGATCTTATGGATTTCACACTAACACTAAACTGAGTTTTAATCATGCAAAGGAAATTCTTCAAGACAGTAGTAACCTCACATTTAGAATGTAACAAACAAATCCATGTATATTTGTTGTAATCATCAACAATAGTGACAAAGTAGTATTTCTTATCATATGTGGGCTTTCTATATGCCCCATTCAAGTCTACATGAATCAAGTCAAAACAAGCAAGTGTCTTACTATAACTAGTAGGAAAACTAGACCTGTGACGTTTAGCTAGAGGATAAATATGACATTTGTCTTGGATATTATTGTTGGCATATTTGAAGATAGAGGGGAAGTGTTGCATCACAGTTGAGGATGGATGGCCCAATCTGAGATGCCAAAGAACACCTTCTACTTGGGGTTTGAAACTGACAGTATTTGTAGTAGGAGTAACTTGTTCCTGTAGGAGATACAACCCTTCCCTCTCTACTAATCCCCAAGACCTTGCCATTGTAGAGTCCCTGAAAGACACAAAAATCAGGAAAAAATAGTACAACACAAGACATGTCCTTGGTTATTTTAGACATTGAGAAAAGGTTAAACTTGAAATCAGGAACATGTAAAACACTCAACATTTTTTATTTTCCAAAATTAGTAGCACTCGTTGCACTTGTCATCTGGGATCTCCCACCAGTGGGTACCTCAACTTTATCACTAAGACAGTTGTCTAGCTTTCTAATGTCAAACAACATGTCCTTACAAGGTGTAGTGTGGTGAGAGGCTCCAGAATCAACAATCCACTCATATGCAAAAACATTTGATAATAAAGAGTGTATACATGCCGTGTTAGATACACATTCACTAGTGGAGTTTGTGTGATCCTGCTTCCTAAGTAATTCATGATATTGTTGCTCAGTGAGGAAGTAACATGATCCTGAATTGAAAGGATCATCTGAGCCAGTTCTTTGTGGAACTCCTGGTTTGGTACTAATGCTAGTGTTGGTTGTAGGTTTTCCCTGGGTTGTGCTTGTTGACTTTGTTGTGAAGCTTTCCTCTTGCTTATTAAGTTTGAAGGGTAGCCGACTACCATGTAGTAATTATCCTTTAGATGACCTTTGTAGCCACAATAGATACAAGGTATCCAGCTCCTTCAAACCCTCCATGGCCTCTTCCAACCCCTCCATACCCTCCATGACCTCTTAGTCTTTTAGGTCTGTATCCTTGAGCCTTTCCTGCTATCATAGCCAAAGGATCCTTGTGAGTATCAACCATTCCCAATGATTTTTGGCTTTCCTCTTGAGCCATGGTAGCATAAGCTTCATTCACAGTCACATTTGCATTGCGAGACATAATGTGGCTCATCAGGTTACTATAACTCTCATTAAGACCCATAAGGAACTACAACAATCATTGTGATTTCAAATGGTCTATATAGGCATTAGATTCCTCACAGTCATAGGAAGGTAGGGGAACCATTACATTAAGTTCATTCCACAGATCCTTCATTCTAGAGTAATAGCTTGTCACAGAGTTAGTTTCATGCCTTAAACTGGTAATTTCTGTCCACAGATAGTAAATCCTCGTCAAATTTGATCTATCAAAACACTCTTTGAATTCATCCCATACCTTCTTAGCATTCAAAGCATAAACTATGCTTGGGATCAGCCATGACAACACAATTACGTTACACTTCTCCCCTAATTCTTATAGTTTTCCTCTAATCTTAATCTTCGTGCAATTACCATCCACAAACCCAAGATTGCCTTTACCTTGCAGTGCTAGTTTCATCAATCTGCTCCACAGAGAGTAATTCTTTAGTCCTGTGAGTTTGATCAAAATTATTACTAAGCCTGGAGAATCAGAAGCTTGAAGATAGAAAGGATGATGATGATCAATTATCGTTGTAGTTGGAACTATCATTTCTGCAGTAGATTCTTCTCCCGTCATTAGTGTACTAAACGAATTAGTGCGATGAACTCAAACTCTAAGCACAACTGAAGGTGAGATCGTCGCTCTGATACCATGTCAATTTTGAGTTATGTATGAGGAATCCATGGTGGGTTCTCCACCATTGATGAATTCCTTAAGTTATTACAGAGAGATTAGAAAGAAAATGAAAGGGAACTATTCTTTTGAATGAGAAAAAAATTACTTCAATTACAATTGGAGCTTGGTACATATAGGTCCAGCTAACTTTTTCTAGAAGGTTCTAACTAACTACCTTCATAACCATCTGTAACTAATTTTGTTAACTATCTCTTAGTAACACTTACAAAAATTAACAGAAATAAGGAACAAGTTATTCCAATACCTTGTAATTACTAACACTAATTTACATCAAATATTCAAAAATTATAGATCCGAAAATCAGAATACCATTTTTAAAGTTCAGAAAATAACAAGGCAAAGATAGTTTCTAATTGCTATGATACCAAATGTAAGTTTCTTACATGATTCGAAGCATGTAAAACTCATTTTTAGAGCAAAATTGCAGTAGAAATAATGAATCAGCCTACCTCCCACCATTGTTGCAGAATCATCATTGATGTGGAGTTCAGAATCCGATGAGTATTCTAAGCACTTAAACCTCACTTAAAGATATTGTGGAGTTTAGAATAAGCATTTGTGCTTAGGGACCCTAAAATCGGATATGCTTTTATTCATAATGTTCTTTCATCAATAATACAGGTTAGCACTTTCACTGATGGAAAGCAGTTATGAGTAATTTAAAATTCAGAAGTTATGCTTATAGTAATAAAAACATAGTGTATTTGTCGTATTAGGTTGTATCACGAATATAATTGATTTGTATAAGCAAATATTTGCGGGAAAAGAAAGAGGGAAGGGGAGCAACATCTTATTCTCTTCGCGAGAACTTTCAGATTGTAGAAGCATTCGGAATGGGCTCCGCGCTCATTTCGTGCAAATCCGAAAGAGAAAACATGAATGTTTTTTTCTCTTTCAAGAGATTCTTTCTCGGAATCGTGCCTTGAGGGGGATGTTGCCAGTCCTACCGAGGACTTTATGGATTTCGTTTTCAATTTCCCATAGAATCTCCAAAGCTTTCCTAGCCACTATAATTTTTTTTAACTTCTTTGTCTGAAAATAGGTTTGATTTGCTTCCCTTATGAGAATTTCTACCAATTCTTCTTTTATTCATCAAAGCTCATCTTAATCTCCGTCGAGATTACTGCCTTAGCCCTGTCCTATCATCTGTATAATGGAGTTAACGTGTATTAACGAATACAATTTGTATCAACAAATGCAATTGCATTAGGTGATATCAACAAATACAATTGTTATCAATGTATCAAATGGATTTGTTCCTTGTGTATTTAATTTGTATCAAGTGTATCAACAAATACAATTTGTATCAATAATTATAACTGTATCAAGTTATATCAACGAATATCTAGTGTATATGTTGCTTGTGTAATCACTCTATATCAAGCGTATCAACAAATATAATTGTATCACGTGTAATAACAAATATAATTTGTATCAACGAATGAAGTCGTATCAATGAATGCAATTGTATCAAGTTGTATCAACGAATATAATTGTATTAAGTGTATCAACTATTGTCACGACCCGATTTCTCAAGTCATGATCGCACCTACTATAACCCACCAGTAGGTAAGCCAACCCGTAACCCAGAACAACAAGTAATGGGTCTGAGGGTAGAAACTAAACAAGAGTAGGCAAATAGCAATATAAACAGGCGGAAGCAAACCAAAAACATATATATAAATAAAGATCCCTCCCAGAACCTGGAAGTCACTAGTACAGAGCTACTAACAAAATGAGTAAAAGTCCCAAAAGTGGACAACAGAGACTAGACTGTCTCGAAAGGTCAAAGACAAGTCTATATATACAGATGGAGACTGAAATAGTACAAAACGCCGTGTGCTCACCCCCGTCTCCGGATCAAACTGCTCCAAGCTCGATCAACGCTGGCTACTAGTGCCCGGACCTGCATCACGAAACAGATGCAGAGCGTAGCATGAGTACCAAAACAACCGGTACCCAGTAGGCATCATAGACCGACTGAACTTGAAAAGTAAAGGCAATATGAAAAGAAGGAATACACAAATCGAGGTCAAGAACAAAAATCTAACTAACAAAGGAATGCACACGAGTGTACAAAGAACTAATTAAAGTAATCTATAAGCTAACTACACCTAATTGGACCCCCATAAGCCCAGAAGGTACACTCGTGCGCAAGTTAAATAAAAACCCGAACGGACCCCCATAAGCCCGACGAGTACACAGAATAACTATAACTAAAGAGAATTGCATAAAAGAACCCAAGAACGAAGAACATCGAACCAGAACCTCAACCCTAATTAGTAGAATCTGACAGTACGGAGGCCGGAACTCGAACCGGATGCTCACCAGAAGTACCCAAGTAACCAATCACAAGTATCAAGTATATGTGGCCGGAACTCTAACCGGATGCTCTATATAAGTATCTGGGCAATAGAGACCGGAACTTAAACCGGATGCTCTATAAAGGTGCCAATATAGCTGCTGAAAGAGTCCTAATCGATCCACACTCATAAATGTCTGTGAAACGCCGTCCATACTTAGCCAATCAATGTAAGTCCTTGGAACCAAATCGAAAATCAAATTCAAATTACGAAGTAGAACTAGTGTCGCCGATGTAACTCGTGAGGCCGTAACATCGGGGAAAAATAAGGATAACTATAGTCGGAGAAAGAGTATCGCCTAACTAAAACCCAAACTATCAGACTCAAGTCTGCTACACTAGTCTACAGGGATCTAAGCCGGTCGAGCGACGTCAGGGCAAAACTAAGGCCTATTGGATCCGAATAATGTATTTCTAAGGCAAGCCCTAGTCAAACCTAAACTAAGGCCCAACATGCTTCAAATAAACAATAATTAAGCATGCAAGCACTCCACATAGCGAGAAGGGTTCATTAATAACACAAAGCATGCTCATATTTACCCGATAATTCTCGAAATAGGCCGAAAACATGATTTCCAAACACCTATGCATGATTCAATCACTACCAACCCAAATCCCAACTAATCAACATGCATTCACACTCTCAAGCTCAATCTAAGAGAGGGAAACCATAGCCTACTTGTAGGCCGATCACACGCGCTCTAAAATCACTCATTCAGAGCTTTCCCTTTTCGAACGGTCTCGAAACGCTGCCCCGCTATCAAAAATAGAGTCACAACATTAATACGGTCGTTTAGATACCAAAATCACAACAAACAGAGACGGGTCAATTTTGGAGTCAAAACGGGAATCGTGGGACCCGCGCAGGAAATTTCGAAATTAACCCCAAAAGTGGGTCCTAACCAGTTCCCCCAGCTCATGTCCCAAAATGGGATACAATTCGGGGCTCGAGAACAACACAATATCAACATGCAACTAAAACCCAAATTTTCTCAAAAATTAGAAATGGGACAGTAGTTGAATTAGTGTATTTACCAAAAACTGGTGATCTACAGTAAAATCTGACAACACCACGACGTTCTCCTCGAAAAACCACTCAAGATAGCCTAAAAAATAACTGAAATCGGACCTCCAAATGTAAGCTCACAAAAAGGGTGCGGTAGCAGGTATTTTTCAAAAATTACCTCAAACGGGGACTCCAAATCACTATCCGAGCTCACCAATACGTTGTCCTCGAAAAATCTCACAACTTTGCCTTTTGAATCGCCCAAATCGGTTGAGAGATGAGAGGGCTATGAGGGTTTGAAGTTTAGGAAAATTGGCTGATATATCTGCAATAAATAGCAGATTTTCTGCAACTTTTTCAAAAACTAAAAACTCCGACGGGGTGCTCCGAACTCGTTCGGAACCCCGTGCATGCAAACGAGATATGCAACCATACCAAATTCGACATTCCGGACTCAATGGCGCAGTCAAAATTTCTATCAGAGGTCATTTCGATAAAAAGTGGGTCCCATTTCCTAAAGCTATTTTAAGTCAAAACCCACAAAAGAGCTCGGAAAGATATCGAAAATCTCAAGACACAAAAGAAGGGTCAATCTAGACCAAACTCGACATTCCGGAGCTAACCACGCTGACGGAATTCTCATTCGAGCGTGTTTACTCAAAATGTTGACCAAAGTCAAACTTAGGCTTAAACTTAAAGTTAAAACGCCTAATCGCACCGACTCAAACTGAAAACCTCGGGAGTCATGTCGACCATGCTACTAGCCTAAAATGACCCTTTCGGAGCTGATGGAATCGTCAGAATTGGATTCCGATGTCATTTTCTTGAACTTTTGATCGAAAATGATGGTTCAAGGCTCATAAGCTCCAAAACACAAAAACTCGCACCAAGACCAAACGAACGACCAGGTGACCGAACTGTCAGTCCCAGCAAGTCATAAATGACTTGGGGTCGCTATAGGAACGCTCTAAACGACACACAGAAGGCAAGACACAGAAATGACCAAAAGGGTCATTACAATATCCACTACTAAAAAGGACTTTCGTCCGCGAAAGAAAGGATCAAGAAGTACCTGAAGGCTCAAACAAGCCGGGAAACTGCCCTCGCATCTCCTGCTCGGTCTCCCAGGTAGCCTCCTCGACTGGACGATGCCTCAACGGACCTTTACAACAGGAATGACTCTCAAGCGCAATCTCCTCACATCTCTGGCTAGAATGGCAACTGGTTCCTCTACAAATGTCAAACGATCATCCAACTCGACTGCATCATACTGGAGCACATGGGACTCATCAGGAACATACTGCCGCAGCATCGAAACATGAAACACTGGGTGGATGGCTGAAAATACTGGAGGTAGGGCCAACTCATAAGCAACCTCCCCAACTGTCCGGAGTATCTCAAATGACCCAATGTACCTGGGGCTAAGCTTGCCCCGCCTCCCAAACCTCATCACGCCCTTCATGGGCGACACACGGAGGAATACCCGGTCACCAACAGAGAATCTCAAAGGTCGACGCCTCTGATCAGCATAACTATGGTGCCTACTCTGAGCCGTCCTGAGCCTATCCTGAATCACCCTCACCTGATCCAGGGCCTCCTGAAGCAAATCTGTACCACACGGCCTAGGCTCTGTAGACTCAAACCAACCAACTGGAGAGCGACAACGCCTACCATATAAGGCCTCAAACGGGGCCATCTGAATACTAGAGTAGTAGCTGTTGTTGTATGCAAACTCCGCCAAAGGCAAGAACTGGTCCCACTGACCTCCAAAATCCATAACACAGGCCCGCAACATATTCTCAAGGACCTGAATAGTACGCTCCGACTGGCCATCCGTCTGTGGGTGAAAAGCTGTGCTAAGGTGGACACGGGTGCCTAACTTCTCCTGAAAAGCCCTCCAAAAGCTGGAAGTGAACTGTGAACCCCGGTCTGAAATGATAGAAACAGGCACGCTATGAAGACGGACCACCTCCCTAATGTAGATACGAGCCAACCTCTCGGCACTGAAAGTAGTATGAACAGGAAGGAAGTGTGCTGACTTGGTCAATCGATCCACGATGACCAAAATGCTGTCAACACCTCTAGAAGTCCGAGGTAACCCCACAACGAAGTCCATAGTGATACGCTCCCACTTCCACTCCGAAATGGGTAATCTCTGGAACTCGCCGCCAGGCCTCAAATGCTCGGCCTTTATCTGCTTGCAACACAAGCAACGGGAAACAAAGTCAACAATATCTCTCCTCATGCCACTCCACCAGTAATGCTGCCTCAAATCACAATACATCTTCGCTGTGCCCGGATGGATAGAGTATCTAGACTCATGGGCCTCAGAAGGTATCAACTGTATCAAATCTCCAACTCTCGGAACACAGATGCGGCCGGCAAATTTCAACACTCCATCAGGATCTAAGGTAGCCTGACCACCATCATCCGCTAACACTCGATCTCTAAGGGCCACTAAGGTATCATCCTCAAATTGGCAACCACAGATCCTATCAAACAAAGAAGACCGAACTCCCATAAAGGCAAAGACGCGTCTAGAATCTGAGATATCCAACCGAACCATGCTATTAGCTAAGGACTGAATGTCCAAAGCTAAGGGTCGCTCCTCAACAGATAAGAAGGATAGACTACCCATACTCACTGCCTTCCGGCTCAAGGCGTCCGCTACCACATTCGCCTTGCCCGGATGATAGAGAATAGAGAGGTCGTAGTCCTTCAGGAGCTCAATCTAACGACGCTGCCTCGAATTAAGGTCCCTCTGGCTCATGATGTACTGAAGATTCCAATGATCGGTATAGATCTCACATCGAACTCCATACAAGTAGTGCCTCTAAATCTTAAGCGCGAAAACTACCGCCGCCAACTCCAAGTCATGAGTGGGGTAGTTGCGCTCATGGATCTTGAGCTGCCTCGATGCATAAGCAATAACCCGACCCTGCTGCATCAATACACAACCCAAACCAACGCCGGATGCGTCACAATAAACTGTGAAGCCCTCGCCCTCAACTGGAAGAGTCAATATAGGAGTGGTGGTCAATAACTCATTGAGCCTCAAAAAGCTCGCCTCACACTCCTCTGACCAAACAAAGGGAACATCAACACGAGTCAATCGAGTCAACGGGGCTGCAATAGTAGAAAAGCCCTCAACAAAGCGTCTGTAGTAACTTACTAACCCGACGAAGCTACGAACCTCAGTAACAGAAGTGGGCCTCTGCCAATCACGAATAGCCTCAATCTTCGCCGGATCAACCCTAATACCCTCTTTGGACACCACGTGCCCCAAGAAGGCTACAGACTCAAGCCAAAACTCGCACTTTGAGAACTTGGCATAAAGCCGCTGATCTCTCAAAGTTTGGAGCACTATCCTCAAATGTTGTTCATGCTCACTCCGGCTCCGCGAGTATACCAGTATGTCATCAATGAAGACAATGACAAATAAATCAAGGTATGACCTGAACACACGTGTCATCAAGTCCATGGAGGCAGCAGGGGCATTAGTCAACCCAAAAGACATCACAAGGAACTCATATTGGCTGTAACGAGTCCTAAATGCGGTCTTAGGGATGTCCACTGCCCTAATCCTCAGCTGATGGTACCCAGACCTCAAATCAATCTTAGAAAACACGGTGGCACCCTGAAGCTGATCAAACAAATCATCAATACGAGGCATGGGGTAACGGTTCTTCACCGTCACCTTGTTTAGCTGCCTGTAGTCAATGCACATCCTCATAGTCCCGTCCTTCTTCTTCACAAACAGAACAGGAGCACCCCAATGCGACACACTCGAACGGATAAACCCCTTACCTAAGCTCTGCAGGAGCCATTCGGTAAGGCGGAATAGAAATAGGACGGGTGTCGGGCTCCAAATCTATGGCAAAATCAATGTCACGATCTGGATGTAGGCCAGGTCGGTCTGTAGGGAACACATCTGCAAACTCTCTAACCACAGGAACTGAGTCAACTGAAGAGCCCTCTCTACTCACATCTCGCACATAAGCCAAGTAAGCTAAACACCCAGAAGCAACCAACCGTCTAGCCCGCATAAAAGAGATGATCCATGTCGGTGTGTGACTATAAGCACCCTGCCACAACACTGGGGAAATGCCAGGCATGGCTAAAGTAACAGTCTTGGCGTAGCAATCCAAGACCGCATGGTAAGAGGATAACCAGCCCATGCCCAGAATCACATCAAAATCAATCATATCTAGCAGAATAAGGTCAACTCTAGTATCACAACCCTGGATAGTAACTAAGCAAGATCGCAATATATGATCCACTACTAAGGACTCACCCACCGGGGTCGAAACATGAACTGGCTCTGCCAAAGACTCAGACCTAATACCCAATCGAGGAGCAAAATAGACAGATACATACGAGAATGTGGACCCGAGATCAAATAATACTATAGCAGGCTGATAACATAATAAAAGTGTATCTGTAATGACACCGTCAGATGCCTCAGTCGCCGCTTCGCCGAGGCTGCATAGAAATGAACCTGAGCACATCTGCTCGATGCATCTGATCTACTAGCTAACCTGCCTCCCCGAGCTCCGCCTCTGGTACCCTGTCGGCTGTCTCGACGATCCTTGCCCTGACCACCACCTCTAGCTAGAGGGGGCACTGCTGAAATTGGTCTAGGTGCAAGGGGAGCTGGTACAATTGCTCTTCGCCCTCGTCGGGGGCACTCTCTGGACCAATGGTCAAGAGCACCGCAATTAAAACACCCCGAAGCTGAACGCCCTGAAGTAACCCGACCGCGGTAGGAAGGGAGGGAATCCGATCCCCTCGAACTCTGGCCCGTACTAGGATCACCCTGGTGATGCTGGCCTCCCTCAGAAACAGGTAATGCCGCCTGAACAGGACGACTGGACTGACCCTGCTGGAACCTCTGGCGGGGCCTATCATAGGAGTCTCTCCCTCTAGTCTGGGACCCGCTGTAGCTGCCCTAGTAGCGTGCCATCTTATCGCTGCCCCCTTGGGCCTCGCGATGAATGTGCTCCATGGATCGGGCATGGTCGACCATATCAAGAAATGAACGGCCGGCCTAAACCAAATGCTCTATGTCGACCCTTAGATGGTACCGCAACCCACGTACAAAACAACGAACTCTCTCCTCCTCCGTGGGTAGGATCATGGTAGCATGTCGAGATAACTCATGGAACCTCGCCTCGTACTCTGAGACGGTCATAGGGCCCTGCTCCAATCTGGAGAACTGATCACGAAGCCTATCCCTGACGCTCCGTGGCATGAACCGGGCCAAGAAAGCCTCTGAGAACACACTCCAAGATACAGAAGGCGATCCAGCTGGCCTGGACTCTCGATACGAGTGCCACCACTGCCTGGCTGGCCCACGAAATTGATGAGCAGTGAAGCCGGCTCCTCTCGACTCCAAGAGGCCTAATGACTGTAGCTCCTCCTGACAAGTGAGCTGGAACTCGTAGGCATCCTCCCCCATCGCCCCTGAGAATATCGGCGGTGCCAACCTCTGGAATACCCCGAGCATCTTCCCGTCCTTTAAGTCTGACACGACAGCCACATGAACTGGTGGCGGCTGAACCTCTTGTGCCGCTGCGACAGGCTGACCCTGCGGCGCTGGAGCTGGTGCTGCTGGGACTGGTGCTGGTGCCTGTCGTATCTCCCTAATAGCTGCTAGTATCTGAGTCAGCAGAGCATAAAGATTAGGTGCTGCAGCTGCAGCTGGTGCAGGTGCAGGTGGTGGCTGGAATGGCCCCGGCCCCACCGGTTGTGGAAGTACATATGTTGCCTGAGGCTCCTTCTCCCTATCTCGGGCTGGTGCTACGACCCTGCCTCGACCTCGGGGTCGGCGTCTACCCCAAGCTGAGGCTCTACCTGCAGACCCGGGTGCGCCACCCCTGACCGCGCCACCTCGCGAGCGAGCCATCCTGTGAAAGAGTGAAACAAGTGAGATTTTCAGAAACCAATAAGACACACGGTGCGCGAAAGCGAAACAAAGGAGGAAATTTTCCTAAGGACATCCTGTAGCCTCCCGAAGATAAGTTACGGACGTCTCTGCACTGATCCGCAGGACTCTACTAGACGTTAGCTCAGTACAAGTGAGACCCATAAACCTGGGGCTCTGATACCAACTTGCCACGACCCGATTTCTCAAGTCATGATCGCACCTACTATAACCCACCAGTAGGTAAGCCAACCCGTAACCCGGAACAACAAGTAATGGGTCTGAGGGTAGAAACTAAACAAGAGTAGGCAAATAACAATATAAACAGGCGGAAGCAAACCAAAAACATATATACAAATAAAAATCCCTCTCAGAACCTGGAAGTCACTAGTACAGAGCTACTAACAAAATGAGTACAAGTCCCAAAAGTGGACAACAGAGACTGGACTGTCTCGAAAGGTAAAAGACAAGTCTATATATACAGATGGAGACTGAAATAGTACAAAATGCCGTGTGCTCACCCCCGTCTCATGATCAGACTGGTCCAAGCTCGATCAACGCTGTCTACTAGTGCCCGGACCTGCATCACGAAACAGATGCAGAGCGTAGCATGAGTACCAAAACAACCGGTACCCAGTAGGCATCATAGGCCGACTGAACTTGAAAGTAAAGACAATATGAAAAGAAGGAATACACAAATCGAGGTCAAGAACAAAAATCTAACTAACAAAGGAATGCACACGAGTGTACAAAGAACTAACTAAAGTAATCTATAAGCTAACTACACCTAACTGGACCCCCATAAGCCCAGATGGTACACTCGTGCGCAAGTTAAATAAAAACCTGAACGGACCCCCATAAGCCCGATGAGTACACAAATAACTATAACTAAAGAGAACTGCATAAAAGAACCCAAGAACGAAGAACATCGAACCAGAACCTCAACCCTAATTAGTAGAATCTGACAGTACGGAGGCCGGAACTCGAACCGGATGCTCACCAGAAGTACCCAAGTAACCAATCACAAGTATCAAGTATATGAGGCCGGAACTCTAACCGGATGCTCTATATAAGTATCTGGGCAATAGAGACCGGAACTTAAACCGGATGCTCTATAAAGGTGCCAATGTAGCTGCTGAAAGAGTCCTAATCGATCCACACTCATAAATGTCTGTGGAACGCCGTCCATACTTAGCCAATCAATGTAAGTCCTTGGAACCAAATCGAAAATCAAATTCAAACCGCGAAGTAGAACTAGTGTCGTCGATGTAACTCGTGAAGCCATAACATCGGGGAAAATAAGGATAACTATAGTCGGAGAAAGAGTATCGCCTAACTAAGGCCCAAACTATCAAACTCAAGTCTGCTACACTAGTCTACAGGGATCTAAGCCGGCCGAGCGACGTCAGGGCAAAACTAAGGTCTATTGGATCCGAATAATGTATTTCTAAGGCAAGCCCTAGTCAAACCTAAACTAAGGCCCAACATGCTTCAAATAAACAATAATTAAGCATGCAAGCACTCCACATAGCGAGGAGGGTCCGTTAATAACACAAATCATGCTCACATTACCCGATAATTCTCGAAATAGGCCGAAAACATGATTTCCAACACCTATGCATGATTCAATCACTACCAACCCAAATCCCAACTACTCAACATGCATTCACACTCTCAAGCTCAATCTAAGAGAGGGAAACCATAGCCTACCTGTAGGCCGATCACACGCGCTCCAAAATCACTCCTTCGGATCTTTCCCTTTCCGAACAGTCTCGAAACGCTGCCCCGCTATCAAAAATAGAGTCACAACATTAATACGGTGTTTAGACACTAAAATCACAACAAACGGAGACGGGTCAATTTTGGAGTCAAAATGGGAATCGTGGGACCCGCGCAGGAAATTCCGAAATTAACCCCAAAAGTGGGTCCTAACCAGTTCCCCCAGCTCATGTCCCAAAATGGGATACAATTCGGGGCTCGGGAACAACACAATATCAACATGCAACTAAAACCCAAATTTTCTCAAAAATTAGAAATGGGACAGCAGTTGAATCAGTGTATTTCCAAAAACTGGTGATCTACAGTAAAATCTGACAACACCACGACGTTCTCCTCGAAAAACCACTCAAGATAGCCTAAAAAATAACTGAAATCGGACCTAAAATGGCTGAGAAAACAAGTCTAAAAAATTTCCAAATGTAAGCTCACAAAAAGGGTGCGGTAGCAGGTATTTTTCAAAAATTACCTCAAACGGGAACTCCAAATCACTATCCGAGCTCACCAACACGTTGTCCTCGAAAAATCTCACAACTTTGCCTTTTGAATCGCCCAAATCGGTTGAGAGATGAGAGAGCTATGAGGGTTTGAAGTTTTGGAAAATTGGCTGATATATCTGCATTAAATAGCAGATTTTCTGCAACTTTTTCAAAAACTAAAAACTCCGACAGGGTGCTCCGAACTCGTTCGGAACCCCGTGCACGCAAACGAGATATGCAACCATACCAAATTCGACATTCCGGACTCAATGGCGTAGTCAAAACTTCCATCAGAAGTCATTTCGATAAAAAGTGGGTCCCACTTCCAAAAGCCATTTTAAGTCAAAACCCACAAAAGAGCTCGGAAAGATATCGAAAATCTCAAGACACAAAAGAAGGGTCAATCTAGACCAAACTCGACATTCCGGAGCTAACCACGCTGACGGAATTCTCATCCGAGCGCGTTTACTCAAAATGTTGACCAAAGTCAAACTTAGGCTTAAACTTAAAGTTAAAACGCCTAATCGCACCAACTCACACTGAAAACCTCGGGAGTCATGTCGACCATGCTACTAGCCTAAAATGACCCTTCCGGAGCTGATGGATTCGTCAGAATTGGATTCCGATGTCATCTTCTTGAACTTTTGATCGAAAATGATGGTTCAAGGTTTATAAGCTCCAAAACACAAAAACTCGCACCAAGACCAAACGAATGACTAGGTGACCAAACTGTCAGTCCCAGCAAGTCATAAATGACTTGGGGTCGCTATAGGAGCGCTCTAAACGACACACAGAAGGCAAGACACAGAAATGACCAAGAGGGTCATTACAACTATTTTATCACTTATATCAATAAAACCTGCTAAGATGAAGAAGCACAATTTCAATATATATAAAATGCAGTAGCATAAAAAATTGGATAAATTAGCTAACTAGTCAAAATCCCTAATGTAATTATTAAAAACATCTACACTTTAAAATAATTATTAAAAATGTCAAAATGTCAATATTTTAGCACATAAAGTGTCATAATATAATTCATTTACATTTCTTTTATTTCTCAAATTGGGCCCCACTTTTTGACTCCATTACGGGTGAAAGGAAAAAACAAAGGGGAACTAATTAAATACCCCATAAAAGTAAAATAATTACAAACATATACTCGTTTACATTCATACCCCACTAAATAATTACACTATATATTGTTCAACTAATTTTGCTTAACTGATATTAAATCAATACCATATACTGTATTAGTATCATTAAGACTGATAATTTCACTTAATTAATACTAAATGAGTAATTTTTGAACAAGAAACCTTAATGGTACCACAACAATATACATATACTCTTATAATATCATTGACTAATGAGTAATTTCATAACAAGAAATCGTAATGATACCAATATAATATATATATATACTGATTTAGTATCAGTTAAGCAAAATTATCAATCTTAATGCTATCAATACAATATAAAATACCGATTTAGTATCAGTCAAACAAAAAATATCAGCCTTAATGAATTTGGGGTATGAACTGTATTTATTTATGAGAGAATGAGTATTTCAGGAAATACTTTGGATTTGGGTATGAACTTGCAATTGTTTTGGGTTTTATGGCCCATTTATGTAGTTTTTTTACCCAAATTCTATCATTTCTCTTTCTCTCTCACGATTTCTTCCATTATTTCATATCCTCAAGTAGCTTAAACCTTGCCTTTTTAAAATCAAATTCCTCAATTTTTCTACGAAATCTCATAAATCATTCAAAAGTTTTTCAACCTTTGTTGAAGTGAATTTGACTGATTTGTGATTGTTTCCATTAGGGAGGAAAATTTTGAAATAATCGGTTGGGATTTCGAAGTGAATTCGACTGATTTCGTTGAACTTCGAGATTGTCAGTGAAATACTAAAACGATCAGGTATTCATTAACTGTTGATTCTTTAAATTTTTTTGAAGTGATTCGAAAATGGATCTGGATCGTATTTCGTACTGTTGGATCTTCACTAGAAGATCTTCATAAGTTACTATTCAAATATTGGATTTAAAGGTTAGACGGTCATTAAGGTATTCAATTTAGGAGTTTCGGGTCAATATCTCATCCAAGACGCTTTGTTGGACAACATCAATAATTCTAGTTATCTCTTCAATGAATTGAAGTATTTTGTATCTTTCTCACATGCAGAAGGACCTAAATGAGATGAAAGTACAGAATCGCCAGTCATATTTCAAAGTAAAAAAATATTTTTTTTAATCTATAATTTGTTTGGGATACAAATAGTGAATGATTGAATTGTTTTGATTTTTTTTGTATGTCGGATGCTTGGAATAGAAAATAATTTGGAATCCTATTTAGTAGATGTTCTATAAATTAGAAATTGAATATAATATATTTTTGGAATACATAACAGATAAGAAATACATTTTTGGTCATGAAATACAATATATTTTAAATACAATTTTTTATTGTTACCATGATTGTAAATTTGTATGTGTTTGATGACTGGAATACAAATTTGGTTGGAATTTTAAGAAAGAATATATGTTTTTGAAAAATATACAAACCAATGTTGTATCCTTTCTGAATGAACACGAATTTACAGAAGTATATGGATACAAATATGTTTCTTAAATAACGACAAATCCATTTGATATACATATTGGAATATTGGAATGAATACAATCGAGAGTAATTTTAGGAATAACAAACATAAAAATCATATTAGCGCTCTATAGCTACAAATTTTCCCTACAATCAATTACTTTTGAAATTGTAACTGATGAGAATTTTAAGTGGATATGTTTCTTTTTCTCCTATGATTTTCTCGTTTTTGTTATTAAATAATTGTATTTTTTCAAATCAAACAAATAAAAAATACATAAATCAGAAGAATAACAAACTAAAATATTGATAAAAGGTCCTATTAATTGCTAAAATATTGACATTTTGAAAAAAATTCCGAATAAAAATTAGAATAACATCATTCCCTAATCAAGAAAAAATATATTTTACCTTGTGCTCCAATCATATATATATATGAATTGTCCATTTTCCATCTTAATTAGATCGTGGGAAGAAAGAAAAACATATGCTTGGCGGCTTAATACATGCTCAATTTTACTGTCCACATGTATGTGTGCTTTGAAGTATTGTCTTCTTCTTTAAATTTATTATCCATAATCGCTTGAAAATTTATGGCTTCTTCTTAGATTTATTAGATGAGACAAACTTTAGTCTTAAAGTCCTAAATCGACAAATAAAAATGCTAATTTCCCAATTCTATTCGTTTTTTATGTCAAATCTATCCATTGACAACACTAGAATCCCATAAGAAATCAAATAAATTAAATATTATGAATAGATTGAATTATTGATGTTCATTTAATTCTTCTACAACTTTCTAAACCAACTTGCAGGCAGTCAAATAATTCAAGCAGTTTCTAGAAACTTATACCCAAGGCTTGCTATGCTATCAGACACACAACTTGAACTTCGAGATTGTCGGTGAAATACAAAAATAATCAGGTATTCATTAACTGTTGATTCTTTAATTTTTTTGGAAGTGATTCGGAAATGGTTGTTGAAAAAGTGATTCAAATATGGATCTGAATCGTATTTTGTACTGTTGGATCTTCAGTTGAAGATCTTTATAAGTTACAATCCAAATATTGGATTTAAAGGTCAGACAGTAACTAAGGTATTCGATTTGGGAGTTTCGGGTCAATATCTCATCCAAGACACTTTGTTGGACGGCATCAATAATTATAGTTATCTCTTCAATGAATTGAAGTATTTATGTATCTTTCTCACATGCAGAAGGACCCAAAAAGTACAAAATCACCAACCATATTTTAAAGTAAAAAAAATAATATATTTTTTAATCTGTAATCTGTTTGGGATACAAATAGCTAGTGAATGATTGAATTGTTTTGATTTTTTTTGTACGCCGGATACTTAGAATAGAAAATAATTTGGAATCATATTTAGTGGATGTTCTATAAATTAGACATTGAATATAATATATTTTTGGAATACATAACAGATGAGAAATACATTTTTGGTCATGAAATACAATTTTTTTTAAATACAAATTTTGATTGCTACCATGATTGTAAATTTATATGTGTTTGATGACTGGAATGCAAATTTTGTCAGAATTTTAAGAAAGAATATATATTTTTGATAAATATACAAATCAATGTTGTATCATTTCTGAATGAACATGAATTTACATAAGTAAATGGACACACATATGCTTCTTAAATAACTACAAATCCATTTGGTATACATATTGGAATGAATCCAAACTAATAAAGAAATATAAATGGCATTATACAAACCCAAATATGAAAACCATAATGAATACAAATACACATATCATACATATTGGAATGAATACAATCAAGAGTAAATTTTAGGAATAGTAAACATAAAAATCATATTAGCGCTCTATAACTACAGTTTTGCTATTTGCGCTTCTTATCATACATATCTATCCATTGACAACACTAGAATAAGTAATACTTGTACAACTTTCTAAACCAACTTGCAGCCAGTCAAATACACTTATCATACACATCTACCCATTGACAACACTAGAATTAGTAATACTTCTACAACTTTCTAAACCAACTTGCAGCCAGTCAAATAATGACTACTTATCCTCCACATTAACATTACCAAATCAGCCATTATATGATTGAGATCTGTAGACCCTTTCAATTAGACATCTTTTACAAGCTAAAAATAATTAGGCATGGCTTTGATATGGGCAATGCTAGTGATTATTTTTATTCTGTATGCCTTTTACGAGCTGCTAAACAACAACCAGAATGGGAAAAGGTATCCTCCAGGTCCAAAAGGACTTCCCATTATTGGACATCTTCACTTGTTAGGAAAAAATCCACACCAAGATTTCCTAAAACTAGCAAAAACACATGGTCCCCTTATGTATGTTAGACTGGGACTAGTACCTACGATCGTTGTTTCATCTGCAGACACAGCCGAGAAGGTCCTCAAGACATATGATCATATCTTTGCTAGCAGACCTCATAATGAGGCAGCTTATTATTTGGCATATGGACAGAGGAATATGATAGCCGCAAAGTATGGACCATACTGGCGCAACATGCGCAAATTGTGCACTCAGCACCTTTTGAGTAACCAAAAGATCAATTCATTTCAATCCATGAGAAGGCAACAAGTTGAGCTTATGATCAAATCCCTTAAAAATGAAGCTTGTGATCATCGCGTTGTTGTTGATCTTAGTGCAAAGATTTTGTCTTTGAGTGCTGACTTGACTTGCTTGATGGTGTTTGGAAAGAAGTACATGGATGAAGATTTGGACAAGAGGGGATTCAAAGCTCTTGTTAACGAGGTTGAGCATTTAGCAGCAACACCAAATCTTGGAGATTTTTTCCCCTTCCTTGGTGTAATTGATCTCCAGGGACTCACTCGCCGGCTTAAGGATCTTTCAAAGGTGTTTGATGAGTTTCTTGAGAAGATTATCGATGAACATGTCCAGTCTCGTGACCAGAAGCAATCCAAAGACTTTGTTGACACCCTGTTGGACATTATGCAATCACAAGAAGCAGAATTTCAGTTTGACCGTAGACATATAAAAGCTATCCTCTTCGTACGTTATTTTATAACCTCTATTATTGTACGATTTGGATTTGTTTGTACTAATTTCCCTTTGTATAACAGGATATGTTAATTGCAGCAATGGGCACTTCAGCAGCAGCTATAGAATGGATACTAACGGAGCTTCTTCGACATCCTCATGTGATGAAGAAACTCCAAAAAGAGTTGGAACAAGTGGTAGGCCTTGAAAGAATGGTAAAAGAATCAGACTTGGAGAAGTTGAACTACTTAGACATGGTTGTAAAAGAGGGCATGAGGCTGCATTGTGTAGTTCCACTAATGCCTCACGAGGCCATGGAAGATTGTGTAGTCAATAGCTTCCACATACAAAAAGGATCCCGGATCATGATTAACTTTTATACTGTTCAAAGGGATCCAAATATTTGGCCTGAGCCTGAAAAGTTTTTACCCGAGAGGTTTGTTGAGAGCAGTATAGATGTTCGTGGACATGACTTCCAACTTTTACCATTTGGCTCTGGCAGAAGAAGTTGCCCTGCAATGCAGTTGGGGATCATCATTGTCCAACTTATAGTAGCACAACTGGTGCATTGCTTTGATTGGGAGCTTCCAAATGGTATGCAGCCTTGTGATTTGGATGTTGAGGAGCAATTTGGGTTAGCAACAAGCAGAGAAAATCCTTTAATGGCTATTCCTACTTATAGACTAAATAATGCTTAATCTCAAACTATACAATATGGTAAGTGTTAACAGAACTCAAGAAGCAAAAGAGGAAAGGTTCAAATTATAGTTAGAACACTGTTAGTCAGTTAGGAAAAATTAGTTAGTTAAAAGTTAGTTACATTCAAGAAACAATTAGAGGGATGAGTATGTGTATAAATACAAGACTAGAGTCTCAATGTAAAGTAATCTTTTCTTGAAGAAATAATATACTACTCTGTTTCAATTCATCTTCTTCTTTAAAAGTCATATTCTATAAACCTTCATGGTATCAAAGCTTTGATCAAAGTCTGAGTAGATCAGGTGTGTGAGTTACAAATCTTGGATTTCTGAAGATCAGAGTCTCAAGTTGATTAAGCTTCCGCAATTACAAAGTGAAGATGGTTGATATGTCTCAAGAAATTAACAATGGTGGCCATGTTACTGATGTCAGTAATGGTGGAAATCCTGGGAACAATAATCCCACACCAGCTACGTCAATGAGTCAAGGAATGGATTACAATCATCCACTGTTCTTAAGTCCAGCTGACATTAGTGGAGTTAATCTCATTTCGTTTCAACTTCTTGTAATTGAAAACTATGCTGTCTGGAGCAGGTCTATTAGATTGGCTCTTCTTGGAAGGAACAAGATTGGATTGGTGGATGGTTCATGTACAAAAGATGGTGTGTCTCCTGAACTAAGGAATCAATGGGAGAGAGTAAATGCTGTGGTTCTTTCATGGCTTCTCAATTCTGTTTCAAAAAGTCTGTTAGGAGGAGTAGCTTTTGCCTCCACTGCTCAAAGTGTTTGGAATGATTTGAAGGAAAAGTTTGATCGAATGGATGGATCAAGAACTTTCAGTCTACATAAGGAAATTGCAACACTGCAGCAAGGTACAGATTCAGTGTCTGTCTATTTTACAAAACTTAAGAACTTGTGGGATGAGTTTGAAGCTCTAGTCCCATCCCCTGGTTGTAACTGTGAAAAATCAAGAGGTTTTATCGATCATGTAAACAGGCAAAAACTCTATCAATTCCTTATGGGATTGAATGAATCATATGGACAGGCTAGAAGTCAAATTCTATTAATGAGTCCTATACCAGGAGTGAACCAGGCATATGCTATGGTTGTTAGTGATGAGTGTCAAAGATTTGCTTCTAACAGTAATAACATGGGTATGAATTCTATAAGTATGTCTGGAGTTGATCCACTAGCAATGTACTCAAAATCTGGAGGGTCTACCAGTGCACAAGTACCAAACAAGTTCAAGAAAAGCTTTGGTATTGTCTGTGAATTCTGCAGGTGTAAGGGTCATACTAAAGATCAATGTTACAAGTTAATTGGATACCCGCCTGAATTCAAGTCAAAGAGGAAGGCAGTTAATGGAGCAGGAAATACTGCCTACATAGTGGTGAATGAATCCAGTAATACAAGAAGAGAGGCATATGATGGTGTATCTGATAGCTCTACATCATTTAACTATGGATTTAACACAAATGTGCCTGGTACAAATGGCAAGTCATTTGCTGGAAATAATGAAGAAGATGAGTGTGCAAAACACCTACAAGGCTGCACTTTTACCAAAGAGCAATACAGTCAAATACTACAAATGCTTAAGCAGAATAAAGGGACTGCAAATACAGGAAATGCAGCTCAAGCTCATGGAGTTCAGGCTCATGAAGTTCAGACTAATGCAGCAGGTAAGGCTCTATTAGTGTCTGAAAATAATGATGTGTGGATCATAGATACAGGGGCAACAAATCATATGATTTCGAAAATTGGTATGCTTAATAAGGAGTCTGTAGTAGAGGTTAAATGTCCAAAACCAGTATCATTACCTAATGGTGAAGTGGCCTATGTGACTCATACTGGTTCTTGTCGCATATCTCCAACAATTATAGTTACAGATGTATTTCACATCCCAGAATTTAAGTACAATCTATTGTCAGTAAGCAAAATGACTAAGGAGTTAGGTTGCTCAGTCACTTTCTTTCCACATTTTTGTGCGTTTCAGGAGCTTTACACTGGCAAGGTGAAGGCGATTGGTAAAGAAAGTGATGGGCTGTACTTGCTACTGAAGAATCTTACACAGGATCAGATAACACACCAGTCGTGTATGATGACAGAAAGAGAGGAAAAGGAAAAACAATTGTCAAAAGAGGAGGTGTGTGTATGACATAAGAGACTAGGACATGTGTCATCTCACATTTTGAACAAGTTGTTTCCTGTAAACTCAGATTGTATGAACAGAGTTTTGAATAAATGTAGTGTGTGTCCTTATGCAAAACAAACAAGATGTGTATTCCCTATTAGTAGTATTAAAAGTACCGAGTCATTTGAACTGATTCACTTGGATGTTTGGGGTCCATATAAGAAGGCAACTTTTGATGGTAATAGATTTTTCCTTACAGTTGTTGATGATTTCTCAAGAATGTCTTGGATTTTTTTGTTGAAAAATAAGTCTGATGTCTGTGTATGTGTATCACTGTTTCTGAAGTTTGTAAGAACTCAGTTTGGTAAAACAGTCCAGAAGGTCAGGTCTGATAATGGTACAGAGTTTGTAAACTCTGTATGTGCAAATATGTTTAAAGAAAGAGGTATAATACATCAAAGGTCATGTCCCTATACTCCACAACAAAATGGAGTAGCTGAAAGAAAGCATAGACACATCTTAGAGGTAACAAGAGCCTTGAGGTTTCAAGGGCACATTCCTATAAGGTATTGGGGACAGTGTGTACTAGCTGCTGTATATCTAATAAATAGGATGCCTAGTAAAGTCCTAGGAGATAAATCTCCATATGAGAGGCTATATGGAACCAAGCCAATGTTGACACACCTAAGAGTGTTAGGATGTCTGTGTTTTGCTAAAAATCTATTAGAGAATGATAAGTTAGCATCCAGGTCAAAATCTTCAATACACATGGGGTACTCAGAAACTCAAAAAGGTTACATATTGTTTGATTTATCATCAAATAACTTCTTTGTAAGTAGAGATGTCATATTCAAGGAGTCAGTGTTTCCCTTTATGGCTACATTCACAAACAAAGAAGTTGGTCCTTTTGTGGATAATATGAATGCTGAACTACTAAATGTAGATTGGATTCCAAGAGTTGACAGTGTGACTAGAGATATTACTCTTGGTCAAAACTGTTCACAAGAAATGCAAAGTTCTGAGGAAAGTGAACAGGAAATGGTAGAAGAGAATACTGTGATGGAACATATGGAGGAAACACATAATTCTGAGAATCAAGGCAATCTGGAAGAAGTTGTTACAAGAAGGTCTACAAGAGGGGTACATCCACCTGTATGGATGAAGGATTTTGTGTCTCTAAATATTAACAAGGAAGTACAATTTCCTATATCAGATTGTGTGTCTTACAGTCATTTATCTAAGAATTATCAGCAGTTTGTTGCAGCAACCTCTATAAATACAGAACCTGCTACTTATGCAGAGGCAAGTAAGGAGCCAAAATGGGTAGAGGCAATGCAAGCTGAGATAAAAGCCTTGCAAGATAATAACACTTGGGAGCTTGTTGATTTGCCCAAAGGGAAATCTCCAATTGGTTGTAGATGGATTATAAAATTAAATACAAGTCCACTGGGGAGATAGAAAGATTGAAAGCAAGGTTAGTCGCAAAGGGGTACAGTCAAAAGGAGGGAATAGATTATAAAGAAACTTTCTCTCCTGTGGTAAAAATGGTGACTGTTAGAACTATTCTAGCATTGGCTGTGTCAAGACGCTGGCACATTCACCAAATGGATGTTTATAATGCATTCTTAAATGGTGACTTACAGGATGAAATCTACATGAATGTGCCTCAAGGATTTGCTAGTCAGGGGGAGAACAAGGTATGCAGACTGATCAAATCCTTGTATGGTCTTAAGCAAGCACCAAGACAATGGAATCACAAGCTTACTGAAGCATTACAAAACCTTAACTTTAACCAAAGTCAACATGACTATTCCTTGTTCACAAGGAAGAACTCTGAAGGAATTACAATAATATTGGTGTATGTTGATGATATCTTGATTACAGGAAGTAGCTTGGAGCTGATAAAAGGAACAAAAGATTCTCTACAACAGATATTCAAAATGAAAGATTTAGGTGAGTTGAAGTATTTTCTTGGGATAGAATTTGCAAGATCTGAAGCTGGAATTGTTATGCATCAAAGGAAGTATGCACTTCAACTTATATCTGAAGTGGGATTGTCTGCTGCTAAACCTTCTGGCACACCTATTGATGTGAATGTCAAGTTGACATCTAAACAGTATGATGATCAAACAGGGCAAAATCAAGGAGACAAACTTGTAGATCAAAGTTCCTATTAGAAGTTAGTTGGAAAACTCCTATACCTGAACATGACTAGACCTGATATTTCTTTCAGCATCCAAACTTTTAAGTCAGTTTTTACAACAACCCAAAAGGTCTCACATGGATGCTGCACTTAGAATTGTCAAGTATATCAAACAACAACCAGGTCAGGGTATATTATTGTCAAGTAATCCAAACAATGAGGTAACAGCCTATTGTGATGCAGACTGGGCAGCTTGTCCTATTACAAGGCGATCTGTAACAGGCTATGTAATCAAACTTGGAGAGTCTATGGTATCCTGGAAAGCCAAGAAGCAAACAACAATATCAAGGAGCTCAGTATAGAAGCTTGGCATCTACTGTGGCTGAGTTAGTTTGGTTAGTGGGAATGCTGAATGAGTTAAAAGCTGAAGTAAGGCTTCCGGTACACGTACACAGTGACAGCAAGTCTGCTATTCAGTTAGCAGCTAATCCAGTCTATCATGAGCGTACTAAACATATCGAAATCGATTGTCATTTTATTAGAGAGAAGCTGCAACAAGGACTAATCAGTGTGAGCTACATACCTACTCAGAACCAGCCTGCTGATCTCCTCACAAAAGGTCTGACCAAAGCACAACATGAGTTCTTATTGTCCAAGCTAAGAGTTCTAAATATATTTGCCTCTTCTAGCTTGAGGGGGAGTGTTAACAGAACTCAAGAAGCAAAAGAGGAAAGGTTCAAATTATAGTTAGAACACTGTTAGTCAATTAGGAAAAATTAGTTAGTTAAAAGTTAGTTACATTCAAGAAACAATTAGAGGGATGAGTATGTGTATAAATACAAGACTAGAGTCTCAATGTAAAGTAATCTTTTCCTGAAGAAATAATATACTACTCTGTTTCAATTCATCTTCTTCTTTAAAAGTCATCTTCTATAAACCTTCAGTAAGGATTGTATACACTTTTTTTTCCATTACTAATCGACCCTTCTCTTGAACACACATGGTCATAAGTTCATTAATAGAGTATTTATTCTTTTTTGTTGTTGTTCAATTCATTACATGTTATGATTAACGTCATTCATATTAGCTTCATTACATACAAGAGAGATTGAAGTTATGAATACACGCTAAGCGAGTGTGCTCACACACACCTCTCAACTAAGTTACGTTGCTCGGACTCGGGTGCAGGTGTCCGATACGGGTGTGGATCTAGAGTTCATGATCTAATTTTTAAGATTTGGGGATATGGATTCATGTATGGATATAGGTGCGGGGATTCGCTTAAAAATAATTAAAATATATAAAAATAGAGTTATAGAACCTAATTATGAGATATTATGTGGAGAATTTGAGGAGAATCCTGAAAGGAGATTAAAGGAAAAGGAGTGACATAGAAATTTTATATAAAAGGTATTCCGTTTTCTTCAATTTCACCTTAGCTTTTGTATTGATTATTGGAATCATTAAAATTGTCCAAACTTTCCCCATCAATTTTGGTCAAAGTACCCAAAATTTGTTGACCAAATCGAACACATATTACACGCCCACACCCACACCCACACCCACACACATTGATACCAAAAATGGAGGTATCAAGGTAACAAAATGCAGATAAGAAGAAGAAAGAAGGAGAATTAAGAGAAAGAGGAAGAACACAGGAGAAATTGAGAGAGAATTAGAGAGAAAATGGAAATTGTATTGAGTTATCACATTCAAATCATGCCTTACAAGAGCATTACCAATTCTACTTATACTACAATCAGGAAACTGAAAGCAATTACAATGAAAATAGCAGAAAATAGAAGTAAGTAATTCTAACTAACCTTCCTGCAAAAAACAGAAATGCAAATGATGTGATCAAGCCTACTCAGTACTGACGTGGCCTCCTAGCATGTGAATAAGATGACTTAGATACTTATGTGGATATTACTCAGCTCATATTGGTATCACACATATCATATCGACACAGATGCGACACCAAAAACAAAGAGTCCGAGAAACTTAGCCTCTCAACACCATGTGAGCTCATTGATAAGAATCTCATAATTAAGGTGTTGTGAGTGCTTTATACATGAAGTTGCAAATTGTTTATCAATAACCCTTAGTAATGCCCTGATATTGATATACTATTTGACAGAATTACAAAATATCGATAGAGATTTTGGTCTTATGAACATAGGAGTCGAGTAGTTATAATGTTCCCATTGTTCATGAAGAGCAATCTCAACTCGAGTGTTAATTTCATTAATAGCTAGTTCATCTTTCATGATAGCATGAGAATTTTCTCCTTCCATATCTTATAATTCTCACCATTAAGTTCAGAAATATCATAAATATTCGAGAAATTCGTAGATTGCATAATTGCAAAATAGTATACATTCATACTTACCATAAATGTGATGCAAATAATGTAAAATTGAATCTACTGACATAAATATATGTAGACTAAATTTTTAATTGAATATTTGACTCTTGATCAGCGAAAAATTAAACATTCCACACCCAAACTTGTGAGAAGATTGATGCTTTATCTTCTGACTTTGTTTGAAAGTAGGGCTAGGCATAAACACCGAAAAACCAAACTGAACCGAATTATTTCGATATTTTGATTTCGATATTTCGGTATATGTTTTTGTATTTTTTGGAATTTCGGTTTGGTTTTCGGTATGTAATATTTGTGTTATTCGATATTTCAATTTTACCGAAATATATTATAATATTAATATATATTAATTGTTAATATTAAATAATAAATATTATAATTTAAAATTAAAAACAAAATAGGTCAAAAGTTAGTCTTTTCAAACTTTTCTTACTTTTTAACTGACCAGTGACGTTCCGTCGTTCCCACTTCCCAAATGCCAAAAGTGACCGTTCCCAGTTCCAACGTCTACAGCAGCAGTGATCGTTCCCACTTCCGAGTTCCGGCGACCGGCGTCGACCAACAACAGCACGCAACAGCCGCCAGTCAACCAGCAGGCAGCCGCAACACAGCAGCGACCAGCGTCGATCAGCAGCACGCAGCAGCCGCTAGTCGACCTGCCGTCAGCCGACCTTTCCAATTTCCACACAGCCAGGCGCTGACCACCGACCTCTTTCCACTTCCAGTGACCACCATCAGGTATAAATAAAATAAACAAACAAAAAAATTACAAATTTTAAAAAACCCATAACAAAAAATTGAACTAAACCGAAATAATAAAAATCGAACAGAATTGAATTATTTTGGTTCGGTGTTCGGTACACGTTGTACAAGAACCGAAAACCGAAAAAACCAAAAAAAAAAAACTGAAACCGAACCAAAATACCAAATGTCCACCCCTATTTGAAAGCACCATATCTTCCACCAAAAGATAAGTCAATTTTCCATTACAAAAATTATTGTGGATGTCTTCTTCACATTAATTAGGGAAGACATTTTTCAAAAAATAATTTCTAACATTACCAAATAATGCATTGATTTATTGAATGGTGCCAGCCATTATATGATTGAGATCTCTAGACCCTTTCACTTAGAGATCTTTTATATGCTAAAAAGTTAGAAGTATTAAGCATGGTTTTGATATGGGCAACAGTAGTGGTTATTTTTATTGTGTATGCCTTTTATGAGTTGCTAAACAATATCCATAATAGGAAAAGGTATCCTCCAGGTCCAAAAGGGCTTCCCATTATAGGACATCTTCACTTGTTAGGAAAAAATCCACACCAAGATTTCCTAAAACTAGCAAAAACACATGGTCCCCTTATGTATGTTAGACTGGGACTAGTACCTACAATCGTTGTCTCGTCTGCAGACACAGTGGAGAAGTTCCTCAAGACATATGATCATATCTTTGCTACTAGGCCTCATAATGAGGCAGCTTATTATTTGGCATATGGACAGAGGAATATGATATCCGAAAAGCATGGACCGTACATGTTGTTGTGAAGTACATTTTAGATGTATGTAGAATGAATAGAATTGGTTTATTGGGGTGATTTAGGGAGTTTAATTTGTTGAGAGTAGTGTGAACCGTACATGTTGTTGTGAAGAATTTGTTAATTTTTGACAAATTTTAACAAAATGAAAGTTGTCAAATTTTAAATAATTGAGGGATGTATTCTATTAAGAAAAATAATTTAAGGATGTAGTTTAAGTTGAGGGTATATTTTAAGGATGTTTTTGGCCAAAAACTCATTTGTTTATTTAGGAATTTTGTGCATCATTCTAGGGTCAAGAATATAAACATATATCAAGCATCATTTCATTAGAGATCATGCCTTAAATGGTGATATTAAACTTCTGTTTGTAAACATTGAGTTTCTATTGGCTGCTAATTAATTTTGGCCGAATCCCTTTGTGAAGAAAGATTTTGTACTCTGAGAATTATTTCATATTAATTTGCTTTAAAATCAATGATTATTGTGTTACTTATATACTTTCCATGTAAGTTCATTAATTGTTTTTCTCTTTTTCCTCTAAACCTCTTTAAATTCACAGTCTATTTCACATCTTTGTGTAATAATTACTAATTGTGTCATTTCTACACTCACTATTATTAGGCCCTAAGGCTCCGTCCTTTGAAACTAAACTAGCTGGAGTCATATTATCTATATTTTCTCCTTGGTTGATGATAATAGGTACAATACAAATAATCTATGTGTTATGACCGAAAAAAGCAGGTGTAACACAAGCTAGCAAAGCAAACCTCAAAAGACCACGAGTAAGAAGACAAACGAGAAACACACCAAAAAAGACAGATTTAACATGGTTCGGTCAATCGATCTACGTCCACAAAGGAGATGAGCAATCCACTATATATATGAGAGTACAAAATATAGAGAGAAACAACCTCAACCAATTCACTCGGAATACATGGGAGGTTCACACAAGTGATAACGTATCAAGCTTGTGACCCATAAATTCTCCCCCTAACCAAAACTCTCAAAGCCCTAGGACTACATTGTGAATGTTAATTAAGTTAGAAGGAACAAGCCTATATTTATAGAGTCCTAAAACCTTTCCTACAAGAAAAGGACTAGTCAAAATATTAAACCTTTTCCTAAAAGGAAAACCTATTTATGATAAGAAATTCAGGGCAAATAAAACCCAACACTATGCAGCTTCAACATCTCTTGGCCAACGGAATTTAAAAAAAAGAATAGCCTATTCCTCTATCTCCCATATGGGTTTCATAATTATAGGAATTAGTTCTCTAACCGATAGCTTCAACATATCGTTGCTACTACTCTTCTGCCTCTTGTTGAATATTCACACTCCACATCGCATTTGTTAGTAAAGGCTACTGTAACACTAATTGAAAATTCTATGCTACAGATTTGAATCATTCTTCATCGAAAAATATCTTACTTATTCATGCATGTGTGTAAAGGTTCTTTACCCAGTGCAGAAAGTATATCGGATATGTCCGGTTTAGGGTAATAAGAGACCCCTAGAATTAAGTCGAGTTCAAAGTTTTCCCACCAATTAAGTTTGCAAAAGTCATTAAACTGGTGTTATTTAAAAGATAAGTCTCAATAAACTGTGAACTCGATAATTTAGTCTCTAGAGCTCCGATATAGCTGATTTTCATTGCGTTGGGTCAGGAATTGTTGGAGCTACATGTTGGACTGTGTTGGGGACTTGTACTGAAGGTAAATTCTTGTCCCAAAGACGACTTTTTCTTCTCTTTTTAACGGTGAAAAGCTTCTTGATATTGTTTGTATGAAACTGTTTTGGCTTGTTTTCAAGCTGAGATTATGCCCATTTTTTTTGGGAATAACTTCCTTGAGCCAAATTGCGATCAATTGACAGATTCAATTTTATAATTCCCAGGGTGGGTCGCATAATGTCTTTTTGATTTATTTCTGGGCCCATCTTCAATTATTTTGATTTGGGTGTCAAAACGTTTGTATTGACATTGTGATCATTTATTTGTTAGTATGACAACGATCTGAGGTAGTTCAGAAAGGTAAAGTTCCGGTGTATGCTAATGATGATTTCCTAAGACCGGCGATTTGGAGCATTTTGCCTAAAAAAATACTCCGACATATTGCTTCAGACGACTTAGCTCCCTATAGACTGATATAACAGACTTGGGTCTGATAGCATGAATCCTTAGCTACGCGACAACTCAACTCTTGTAACCATTCATCCATAACTTGTCTTATGTTTCGACCCTGATGTGTTCTTTGGTGATTTCAGCCCTTGTCGGCTATATTGGATTTTGAGCTAGAGTGGATCCCAAGTGACTCTAAAATTAGCTTCTCTATAAAATATGTTCCCACGTGAAGAAGAGAGTGTGATTTGGATATATTCGGAGCCTACTAGTTGTGGTTCGAGGTCCGTGCGCATGATAACTAGCCACTGTTTGAGGTTCGTGCGCATGCCTACATATCAACAATGATTCTAGGTATGTCTGTATTTCTACTAGCGATGGTGTAACTCTTGGCATACCTCTATTAGTCAAGTTCGACCCCACGTGGTGGTTCCATTGGGATCTTTGGGTTGCCTTTTACCGCGATTTGAGTCTGGGGATGACCATTTCAGTTCTAGAATCCTTTAGACTTAGATAGTGTTACCCTTAGCTCTTCTATGTACTCATCAGGATTATAAGGGTCCATTTGGGTTATTTACTTTCAAATCAGAAAAACGCTTACTTTTACTTGAAAGGTTTACATTATTCAATTCTACGGTTTGTTATAGTTCTAAAGAGACATTAATAATAAAAAGACCATCAATCAATGTACCAGCAGAGACAAAATGTTTATTATAGCTAATAACATAGCCGTTATTAGAAAAAATAACATCATAACCATCTATCAAAACTTTAGAAACTGAAATTAAATTTCTTTTAACAGCAGGTGCATATATAACGTCTTTTAAAATTAAAACTCCACCACTATCAAACGAAAAATTAATATTTCCTAATGCTAAAACTGGAGCTGCTGAACCATCCGCTTGAAAAACGCTAACTTCACCTCTATGCACGTTTCTTGAAACCCCTGCAAAGTAGTGCAAATATGATTAGTGGTTTCTGAGTCTACACACCATGAAGTGGTAGAAACAGCCGCTAAAAATGTTTCAATGACGAGTGAAAGTGAATTACCTGGATTGTTTTTCTTCTTGGCTAAGAAAACTGAACAATGCGCCTTCAAATGGCATGGCATCCTCCAATGAAAACACTTGCCCTTAGGTTTTTAATTTCACGCCTCCAGTTGGAGGTGCCACTGCCTTAGCTTTGTGAGCGTTTTTCTTCTTCTGTCCACCTTGCGGTTTAGAAGTAGAACCTTTCTCAACATTTAGTGTCATAGATGGTGCATGTGCTTTTGACAAGTGTCTCTGCCGTATACAACTCATTCAACAATTGTGTCAAAGATAGATTATCTTATTCATATTATAATTCAAGTAAAATTGTTAAAGTTGTCCGACAGTGTAACATCCGACAATTTGAAAAAGCTTGAAATTGGAAATAGTCATTTTTTTTGGAAAAATGTAAAAAATTCAAATCTGGAAAATTTGGGTAAGAATGGAAAATAATGAGTTTTTGGCCAACTTTGAACAGTTATAACTCCTAGTTCAGGATGATATGGGTGTGGTTCCAGTTATGGTTGCAAAGATTGTGGATTGGTCTTTCCAACGACATAAAGTTTGCTCGCTTCTAAGTTCGTATGAGCGAGTTGTGCCCTTTGAAAGTTGGGCAGTTGGCAGGAAATCTGTCCGGAAATTTGTAAGGGTATTTTGATCTTTTCCCTAGCCTTGTCTTTGGATATATACTAAGGTGTAAGACTTCATTGTGATCAGTTTTCCTTTTTAAAAAGAGTAAGGTTTAGGGTTATTGAGAGAAAGGAGAAGAAGAAGCAAGTTTTCGTTAAAAGATCGTCGTGGATATCGTCGGGGGTGATCCCTTTTAGGTATGTGAGTTCATAAGTGTTGGGTTGGTTCTTTCCCCCACACGCCAAGCTCGTTTAATTTCGAGAAAAGATTGATTATGTTTGGTGTGTGTTTCCGGTGGTGTTTATGAGTTGAATCTATGTTTATGTTGAGAGGTTTATGGTTTTAAGTGTTTGGGGATGGAAACTTTGAGGTGTAGAAGGTTTAGAGTTGGAGAAAACTAAGGAGGAAAGTCGAATTTCGGGGAAAAAGGGTGGGGCGTCGCGCTTGTCAGCGCGCCCCAAGAGGGGATCTGAACTTCCCCCTTGGGGCAGCGCGCCCATCAGAGCGCCAGCAGGCCATCTCTGAAGTTTTTGGTTTGGCGCTCCGCGCCTTCCCATTCTTTCCCCACTTTCTTATGCATGTTCCTAGGTGTTGTACCTATGTTCCCAAGTTGTTTCCAACACTCCAAGGTATGTTTAAACGTCAAGAACTCGCCCATAACACGTGATCAAACACCTTGAATCTATGATTCCAATTCAAGGAGAGTAAGTTTCCAAGTTAAGAGAAGTTAAGAGTTGAGTCTAGAAGTTCGAGAAGGGAGTCAAAGCAAGTCTTTAAAGCTTTCCAAGAGTCTTTGTTAAATGTTTTAACTTCAAGTTAAGTCAAGAGTTTAAAGTTGAGTTCATTTCTCAAAAGTTATTAGGGAACTATGTATTCCCAAAGAAGTTTCCAAATGTTTTTACATTTGACTAAAAAAGGAACTATGATTCCGAAAGAGCCTTTGGGCTAGTTTTCAAGAAAAAGGAACATTGTTTCCAAGTGAGCCTTCGGGCAATGCTTTGAGTAATTATCTCAAATAAAGAAAGATGTGTTTAAAACACTTATGAGCTAAGTATTTTTGGGAGTATTCTTGAGCACCGAATTGGGGACACGAGTTCATATAAACTCAACTCTCCAAAAGAACCATGCGCCAACATGGGAGTTAACGGGTCATACTTTTTAGATGAACCCGTAAGATTAAGCTAGTGGATCCACTTAGTAAAATTAGCTTCCTATATCACGGCAAGGTATAAGATGGTCCTTGGGCAACGTGAGGTAATACGTTGTATCACCACTAGGGCTGATAGTGGTGATTGTCGGTTGAAAGAGTCTCCCACTAAAGTTATATTACTTTTATATAAGTAAAGTTGAGTTGTTATTGTTTTATCTTTAACAAGCTAAGTTGTTTACACTATTTTGCAAGCTTTATATATTGCATGTGTCGTATTGCTTTATATATTGAGTTCAGTTATTCATGAGTTGAACAGTGCCAAGGTAAGAGTTCCTTTGTACTCCTTCCAAGTTTAAGTTGTGGTTTAGCTTTCCAGCTCGCATACTCGTACATTCAATGTACTGATGCCAGTTGGCCTGCATCTTATTATGATGCAGACACAGGTACCCAGGGCCAGCAGCCGGTTCGCCGTTGATCCAGTTGAGTACTTCCGAGTCAGTGGTGAGCCTCTTTGTGTTCCGGAGTACTCGATTATGTTGTTCTTTTAGTTTTGTTTTATTAGGATGTTGCGGGGTCTGTCCCAACATCCATCTCAGTAGTATAGAGGCTTCATAGACAGTCAATTAGTTGATTTGGAGTCTCTCATCTATGCATATATGTAAATATTCTATTTTGAGACTCGAGTTGCCTTTGTGGCCAGATTTTATTTCAGTCAGGTTGTGTTAAAACCTTGCATTGCATTGAGTTTTCCGCTGAGTTAAGAAAGCCAGACCAAGGGTTCGCTTTGGGGCCAGCAATGGTCTTTGAGTGCCAGTCACGTCCAGGGTGTAGGCTCGGGGCGTGACAGACAGACTGCAGTGTCATCTCAATTTGAGAGTCATTGTCAATTTCAGCCACCAAGACTTCTAGTTCGTTCAGAAGACCTATCATCTTCGGAACATGATCTCTAACATGAGTGCCTTCAACCATTTTAGTGTTCATGAGAGATTGCATGCATGCTAGTCTGCTTAGCCGATCGACTCTAGTCTCCAAACATATGTTTGAGATTCTCTTGGATTTCAAAAGCAAATAATATAGCTTGACTATGATGTTGCAACACATTTGACATTGAAGCCTTAATGTAATACTGCACCATCTCATCAACTTTGCGCCATTTCTGATAAGCTACCTTATCCTCTTCACTAGACTATTCATCCGGTTTCCATGGACATTCCTCATAGAGTACAAACTTATACTCTTCAGCAGTTAACACGTTGTCAAGTTTTCTCCTTCGGTCAACATAGTTAGGACCCTCAAGTTTGTTTTGACCCAAAATAGTACTAAAGGAATTAAAAGGAGACATGTTGAATTTGAGATATAAAAAATAGTTACAGTAGATCAAATAACCAGTCATATAAACAGTGAATAGTTACATTCAAACTCATCACATACCTATATAGTTAAACATATGTGAAATCACATATATAATGATGATATTGTTGCAAAATTAATGGGGACATTGCTGCCACTAATCACGTGAATGCACAACTATAACAAATAACTTATATTAAGTTCTAGGACCCCACCTTGATTTTATTTATAATTTTTTCAATGTTTGGGTTCCACTAATACAAGTAGATAGCTAGCAGAACCAATGTGATATCAAATTTTTTTTAGTTTTAACTCACAACCGCCATTCACGAGAATAAACAAAAATATTACACCAATATTGCTTGTTGTTTTTATACAATATATGGGTTAATTATTTTTTTTTTCTTTAGCAATTCAAAATTTGGTTCCCTTATATATTATATTACAAGAAAAGACAGCCAACATACACATGCAATATGAGATAAAAAAATTTAAAAAAAAACTCATAAAGCGGGCGCCGTATATTCTTCTTAATTTACCAATTAATGATTAGACAAATTCCGAAACTCTTGAATTGTTTCGTTCCAGAGTCATATATCTTATATGAATATAGACAAAAACCACAAATATGTATCACATACAAAGTATGCTAAAAATTGACTCAAAGATTACCTCTTGAAGCGTGTGCAAATATCTTGAAACAAATCAAATTCCAATTCTACGGTCTTCTACAGTGATCCTAAATTAACAATTGAACTCCCTCTCTCTCAGTACTTGGGTGGTCAAATATCGTATAGAAAACTGAATGACTTTCTAGGTTTGAAGAATCAGATTTCTTCCCATTTCAAAAAGGAGAAGAAAATACAAATCCTTTTTCTTCAAGAAGAGAAACACACGTTTCTTTTCTTTCTTAAAAATATTGCACGCTACTTTTCCTGCTTCTACTAGAAAATTCCAAGTTCTAGTTAAATATGAGCATAGTAGGGACCACAAAATTAATTACTGAGGCTTCCTATTATGGAAATAATTTCAAATAATTAACTTGAATTGTTCTTGTCATAATAAATTATAAATCTTTCCACTAGAAATTCGTTATTGCACTCCTCTATTTATATTTCGAAATTCTCCTTTAAACACTTATATAATTCTCCATGTTAAGATTACACATACTAATCAATAAATTAAATTATTAACAAATTTAATTCAATGATTAATTTTCTTTAGAGCAATATTTAACTTATTTCATGAGCCAGATTGATAAATCTACCGGTCAGGTTTACACATGAAGACTTATAAGATTCTCATAAAAAGGTGTATTATCATCAATCTCTACATTGAGACATGGATTCCATTAACTAAGTATTTCACAAATATATACTATTATCATCCAATCTACTAGACATATTGATCCATCTCAGAAATTCACCTCTTAATAAAGCAAAATAATAATTAATATATACAGATCATAATCGTTATATCAAGATTACGAATATAAATACATTTAACAGTTTAGAGAATATGTTTTATTCAATTAGTCTAAAACATCTATCTCTACTTGGTCCCGTTCAGTACATACAAAATGCACTAGCACGAGAAGTTAGAACTATGCCATTCTCATAATGAAGATAAATTGCATTTAATCTCGTGCTACAATCTTTTTGATGGTTTGTCCAAATTTCCATCTACGATTGTGAATTATAACTTTTAACTTATAAGAACCGATGATTTAATCTTCTATGTATAAGCTTAAACTTTATACACCAAATCATCTACTATATAAGTTGAGGACACATAAATGACAAATTGATCTATTTAATGTAACACTTTATTGAATTGATTAAATAAATGAACAATTGTTCAATAAATAATACTATATTAAAACACATGGTTAATAGTATATCCTAACAAGCACCACTTTGTAGAACTTATTGTTAGGATCGAAAATAATTAGGTGTCATGCAGAAGCTAGCAAAGTAAACCTCGAAAGACCATGAGTAATAAGACACACGAGAAATATACCAAAAGACACAAAAATGATTGTTCTTATATCGTTTCATAATGTATTGTACCATAGTGTACTATAGTGTTTTCATGAATACACAGTTTGTATTTAAACCAAATAACACAATAAGCTAACAATCATCCAAACAAACTGTTATGTTTTGATGGATATTCTTCCACTTTGAATTTTATATTGTTAACTCATTAATTGAATATTATATTTATAGAAAAATAGCGTTTCAATCAATGAAATAATCTTCCATATAATGTTCATCATGATTCATGACGAAACAATCCCTCATATGAAGAGAAACACACCCAAATAATGCATTGTTTTTTCTATGGTGCCACACATTATATAATTGAGATGTCTAAACCCTTTCAAGTAGAGATAATTTAGAAGCTAAAAAAGCTGGTAAGTATTAGGCATGGCTTTGATATGGGCAACACTAGTTGTTATTTTTATTATGTATAAGTTGCTAAACAACATCAAGAAGAAGAAAAGGTATCCTCCAGGTCCAAAAGGACTTCCCATTATAGGACATCTTCACTTGTTAGGAAAAAATCCACACCAAGATTTCCTAAAACTAGCAAAAACACATGGTCCCCTTATGTATGTTAGACTGGGACTAGTACCTACAATCGTTGTCTCGTCTGCAGACACAGCGGAGAAGTTCCTCAAGACATATGATCATATCTTTGCTAGTAGGCCTCATAACGAGGCAGCTCTGTATTTGGCATATGGACAGAAGAATATGATAACCGCAAAGCATGGACCATACTGGCACAACATGCGCAAATTCTGCACTCTGCACCTTTTGAGTAACCAAAAGATCAATTCATTTCAATACATGAGAAGGCAACAAGTTGAGCTTATGATCAAATCACTTAAAAATGAGTTGACTTGACTTGCTTGATGGTGTTTGGAAAGAAGTACATGGATGAAGATTTAGACAAGAGGGGATTCAAAGCTGTTGTTAATGAGGTTGAGCATTTAGCAGCAACACCAAATCTTGGAGATTTTTTCCCCTTCCTTGGTGTAATTGATCTCCATGGACTCACTCGCCGGCTCAAGGATCTTTCAAAGGTGTTCGATGAGTTTCTGGAGAAGATTATCGATGAACATGTCCAGGCTCGTGACCAGAAGCAATCCAAAGACTTTGTTGACACCATGTTGGACATTATGCAATCAGGAGAAGCAGAATTTCAGTTTGACCGTAGAGATATAAAAGCTATCCTCTTCCTACGTTATTTCATCACCTTTATGTACTTCTATTGTTAGGTTTGTTTGTACTAATTTCCCCTGTTTCCCTTTCTATAACAGGATATGTTAATTGCAGCAATAGGCACTTCACCATCAGCTATAGAATGGATACTACCGGAGCTTCTTCGGCACCCTCATGTGATGAAGAAACTCCAAAAAGAGTTGGAACAAGTGGTTGGCCTTGAAAGAATGGTAAAAGAATCAGACTTGGAGAATTTGAACTACTTAGACATGGTTGTAAAGGAGGGCCTAAGGCTGCATGTCATAGCGCCACTAGCACCTCACGAGGCCATGGAAGATTGTGTATTCAATAGCTTCCACATACAAAAAGGATCCCGGATCATGATTAACTGTTATGCTGTTCACAGGGATCCAAATATTTGGCCTGAACCTGAAAAGTTTTTGCTCGAGAGGTTTGTTGGGAGCAGTATAGACATTCATGGACGTAACTTCCAACTTTTACCATTTGGCTCTGGCAGAAGAGGATGCCCTGCAATGCAGTTGGCAATTGTCCTTGTCGACCTTATAGTGGCACAACTGGTGCATTGCTTTGATTGGGAGCTTCCAAATGGTATGCAGCCTTGTGATTTGGATGTTGAGGAGCACTTTGGGTTAGCAACAAGCAGAGAAAATCCTTTAATGGCTATTCTTACTTATAGACTAAATAATGCTTAATATTCTAAAACTTCTCTAAACTCATAAACTCATTTAGAAATCAATTTTCCCACTTTTAAAATGTGAAAGTGTTACATTTGGGAATACTTAGTTACCATATACTCCTTTTCAATCATGAATGCAACACTTCTCATTCTCATACTTACTTCCTCAAGACTTACTTCAAAATTATACTTAATTACGAAAAAAATCTCAAAATGACTCAAAAGGACCTCTTGAATTTTCCTCTTAAACTCATTTTAATTTGAAATGCAAATTAAGACATGTGATTAGGATATGTAGAATCTCTCAATGATTAATGAAGCCTTTCGGAGCTAAGACGAAGAAGAGAAACACGTCCAGAAATGAAGCACGGAAAGAAAAAGATGAGGCGACCTTGGCGTACTGAGTGGCGCAGGGCGCCAGTTCCTAAACTACTGGTCCAGCCAGGCCTCAAACTACTAGGCAATAGTTTGGGCGCTATGGGTGGCGCGCCGCCCCATACCCCTGCCCAGATTTCTGATGAATTTTTCTACTTCAATTCGGGTCCTAACTCATCTAGAATCAAGTGATTTCTTCTAAACTCTTTTTGATTCACAAACCTAGCAATAATTCATAGAAATTTCACATAATTCCTATCAAGAATCACAACTCATTCTCAAGATGCTTAACCCAAGAAACTCAAAACTCCCATTGTTATAGAATGAAACAACAATCAAGAACTACTCAAAAATCTCTAAATATAACGATTTTACGGATGAATTGAGATGTATGGCGTGAGGAAGAACGAGTCCATCACTGTGGTAAGCCTTACATACCTGGAAAGAATGATGATTTTGGCGAATTCCACAAATCTTGATGAACACTAGAAACTTAGCTATTTTCTCCTCTTGAAACTTCGCTCTAAATCCCTAAGAGTTTAGGTATGTGAAAAATGATTTAGCGTCTGATTAGAAAAACATGGTTAATCCTAGTGGTAAAAGAAAAAAACCAAAATACCCTTTTCTCAAACGGATGAAATGCTTTAACTAGTGAGGCTTCACTCAAACGGACATAACTTTTTACTCCGAGCTCGAAATTTAGCAAACTTGGCGGCATTGGAAAAATTACTCAAAGACCTTTGATTTGATAGCTCATGAGCCACCTAATTATTTATGTGCTAAAATATATGGTTGTTTGAAATTGACTCAAAATTTAAAACTAATGGGTGACTTGTACGAATCTTTATTTAGCTCTTTCAAAGTCTGAGGTGTTACATCAGTAAATAGAGAAGAATCTTGCAAGGTATCATCTTGCATGTTTTTGTAAGATCCGACAATTTGAAACAACTATGAAAAAGCTTAGAACTTGGAAATATTCTTTTTTTTGGAAAAATTAAAAATCTGGAAAATTTGGCTAAGTATGGAAAATAATGAATTTTAGGCCAACTTTGAACAGTTATAACTCCTAGCTCAGGATGATCTAGGTGTATTTCCAATTATGTTTGCAAAGTTCGTGGATTGGTCTTTCCAACGCCATCGAGTTTGCTCATTTTCGAGTTTGTATGAGCGAGTTATGCCTTTTGAAAGTTGGGAAGTTGGCAGGGAATCCGTCCGGAAAATTGTAAGGGTATTTTGGTCTTTTCCCTACCCTTTTCTTTTGGATATATATTAGTGTGTTAGACTGATTTTGATCAGTTTTCCTCATTTTAAAGAGTGAGAGTAAGGGTTTGTGAGTGAAGAGAAGAAGAAGAGGAGAAAGAGAAGATCAAGCAAGTTTTCGTCAAAGATCGTCGTGGATAACGTCGGGGGTGATCCCTATTAGGTATGTGAGTTCATAGTGTTGGGTTGGTTCTTTCCCCCACACGCCAAGCTCGTTTAATTTTGAGAAAATATTGAATATGTTTGTTGAAGTTGTTGGTTGTTGTGTTGTGTTGAAGTTCTTGTTAATTTGGTGTATGTTTCGGATGATGTTTCTGAGTTGAATCTATGGTATGTTGAGAGGTTTATGGTTTTAAGTGTTTGGGGCTGGAAACTTTGAGGTGTAGAAGGTTTAGAGTTGGAGAAAACTAAGGAGGAAAGTCGAATTTCGGGGAAAAAAGGGTAGGGCGTCGCGCCTGTCAGCGCGCCCCAAGAGGGGTTCTGAACTTTTCCCCTTGGGGCGGCGCGCCCTTCAGTGCGCCAGCAGGTCCCCTCTGAAGTTTTTGGTTTGGCGCTCCGCGCCTCTCAGAGCACCAAGTTTTCCCATTCTTTTCCCAATTTCTCATGCATGTTCCTAGGTATTGTACCTATGTTTTATAGTTGTTTTTGACACTCCAAGATATGTCTAAACATCAAGAACTCATCCATATCATGTGATCAAACACCTTGAATTCATAATTCCAATTCAAGGAAAGTTAGTTCCAAGTCAAGTGAAGTTAAGGGTTGAATCTATAAGTTCAAGAAGGGAGTCAAGCAAGTTTTTAAAGTTAAGTAAAGAGTCTTTATTGAATGTTTTAATTTCATTTTAAGGCTCAAGAGTTTCAAGTTAAGTTAAGAGTTTCAAGTTAAGTTAAGAGTTTCAAGTTAAGTTGAGAGTTTCAAGTTAAGTTAAGAGTTTCAAGTTAAGTTAAGAGTTTCAAGTCAAGTAAAGAGTAAAGAGTTTAAAGTTGTGTTCATTTCTCAAAAGTTATTAGGGAACTATGTATTCCCAAAGAAGTTTCTAAATGTTTTTACATTTGAGTAAGAAAGGAACTATGATTCCAACAGAGCCTTTGGGCTAGTTTTCAAGAAAAAGGAACATCGATTCCAAGTGAGCCTTCGGGCAAAGATTTGAGTAATTATCTCAAATAAAGAAAGATGTGTTTAAAACACTTATGAGCTAAGTATTTTTGGGAGTAGTCTTGAGCACCGAATTGGGGACACGAGTTCATATAAACTCAACTCTCCATAAGAACCATGCGCCAACATAGGAGTTAACGGGTCATACTTTTTAGATGAATCTGTAAGATTAAGCTAGTGGATCCACTTAGTAAAGTTAGCTTTATCACGGCAAGGTATAGGATGGTCCTTGGGCAACATGAGGTAAAACGTCATATCACCACTAGGGCTCATAGTGGTGATTGTCGGTTGAAAGAGTCTCCTACTAAAGTTATATTACTTTTATATAAGTAAAGTTGAGTTGTTATTGTTTTATCTTTAACAAGCTAAGTTGTTTACACTGTTTTACAAGCTTTATATATTGCATGTGTCGTATTGCTTTATATACTGAGTTCAGTTATTCAAGAGTTAAATAAAGCCAAGGTAAGAGTTCCTTTGTACTCCTTTCAAGCTTGAGTTGTGGTTTAGCTTTCCAGCTCGCATACTCATACATTCAATGTATTGATGCCAGTTGGCTTGCATCTTATGATGATGCAGATACAAGTACCCAGGGCCAGCATCCAGTTCACCGTTGATCCAGTTGAGTGCTTCAGAGTCAGTGGTGAGCCTCTTTGCATTCCAGAGGACTCAGTTATTTTGTTCTTTCAAGTTTTGTTTTATTAGGATGTTGTGGGGTCTGTCCCAACATCCATCTCAGTATTTTAGAGGCTTCATAGATAGTCAGTCAGTTGGTTGGGAGTCTCTCATCTATGTATATATGTAAATATTCTATTTTGAGACTCGAGTTGCCTTTTTGGCCAGATTTTATTTCAGGTTGTTTTAAAAACCTTGCATTGCATTGAGTTATTTCGCTGAGTTAAGAAAGCCAGGCCAAGGGTTCGCTTGGGGGCCATCAATGGTCTTCGAGTGCCAGCCACGTCCAGGGTGTAGGCTCGGGGCGTGACAAACTTAGTATCAAAGCACAGAGTTCAAGAGTCCTACGGAGTCTATGAAGCCGTGTCTGTAGAGTCTTAGTTATCGGAGTGAAGTGCGCCACATCTATAATTGGGAGGCTACAACATTTAGGAAGATTTCTCACTTCTTTCATACTCATCTCGTGCGTTAGAGTTTATCTCTAAAAAGTTTCTGTCTAATCCGTGCTTACGCATGTTTCAGATAGTCATACCTCCACGAAGAGTTGGCAGAGGGCGTCTTCCTAGACGTTATGTTGATGAGCAAGAGTTACCATATGCCTCGAAAGTGCAACCACAAGGGGAAGTTTCTAATGCCGAGTTCAGAGAGGCAATTAGAATTCTGAGTCAAGCTGTAACAAATCAGATTGGTTAGCAAAGGGGAGTTCGATAAGAAAGAGCTGACACTTCTAGGATTCGTGAGTTCTTGGGGATGAATCCTCCGAGTTTCATGGATTCAAGCACTGCTAAGGAGCCAAAGAACTTCATTGAGGAGTTGAAGAAGATTTTTGATGTGATGCATATGGCAGATACTGAGCGGGTTGAACTAGCTGCGTATCAATTGAAGGATGTTGCTAGAACTTGGTTCGACCAATGGAAAAGGGGTAGAGTTGAGAATGCACCACCCGCTAGTTAGGCCTGTTTTGAGGAAGCTTTATTGGGGCGCTTGTTTCCTCAAGAATTGAAAGAGGCCAAGGTACGTGAGTTCCTCACACTTAAGCAGGAGTCTTTGAGTGTTAATGAGTACAGTCTAAAGTTCACACAACTCTCCTGTTATGCTCCGGAGATGGTTGCGGACATGAGGAGTAGAATGAGCTTGTTTGTTGCGGGACTGTCTCGATTGTCGAGTAAAGAAGGTAGGGCTGCAATGCTTATCGGGGACATGGACATATCAAGGTTGATGGTCTATGTGTAGCAAGTTGAGGAAGAAAAGCTGAGGGACAGAGAAGAGTTTAGAAATAAGAGAGTTAAGACCGGTAATGAGTCCGGGCAGCAGAAAGGTAATGCGAACCGTCCTTCCTTTCAACAAAGGCAAAGGGGACCTGTTCCATCATCTGCTAGTGCACCTGTACTCAGAAATAAAAGTGAGTACATTGGACAGAGTTCGCAGAATTTCAGAGCTGGACCTGCGCAGTCCCAGAATAGTATGGCACAAGGAAGTAATCGGGTTCTTGCATGTGCTAGTGTGGTAGAGTCCGTCCAGGGAAGTGTCGTCAAGGTCAGATGGGCTGCTTTAAGTGTGGACAAGAGGGTCACTTCATGAAGAAGTGCCCAAAGAACAAACAAGTTAGTGGAAACCTGGGCAGTAGGGCCCAATCCTCTTCAGTTGTCCCACCAGACAGGACGGCACCTAGAGGAGCTACTTCTAGTACCGGTGGAGGAGCAAATCGCCTCTATGCTATCACTAGTCGCCACGAGCAAGATAACTCTCCGAATGTTGTCACTGGTATGATCAAAGTCTTTGCTTTTGATGTGTATGCTTTGCTAGACCCAGGAGCAAGTTTATCTTTTGTAACTCCTTATGTTGCAAATAAGTTTGATGTTTCTCCTGAAAGACTTTGTGAACTCTTTTGTGTTTCTACACCTGTTGGGGAGTCTATTTTAGCAGAAAGAGTTTATCGTGATTGTCCTGTTTTCATCAATCACAAGAGCACTATGGTTGATTTGGTTAAGTTAGACATGGTAGATTTCGATGTCATTCTAGGTATGGATTTGCTTCATGCTTTTTATGCATCGATAAATTGTAGAACTCGAGCAGCCAAGTTTCAGTTTCCGAGTGAGCCAGTCATAGTGGAGTAGTAGTTCAGCAGCGCCTAAGGGTCGTTTTATTTCATACCTTAAGGCGAGAAAGTTAGTTTCAAAGGGTTGTATCTATCACTTGGTCCGAGTTCATGACTCTAGTGTTGAGATACCTCATTTTCAGTCAGTTCCTATAGTAAGAGAGTTTCCAGAAGTGTTTCCTGATGATCTACCCGGAATTCCTCCTGAGAGAGAAGTAGAGTTCGGCATAGATCTCATTCCAGATACTCGTCCTATCTCTATTCCGCCATATAGAATGGCACCAGCAGAATTGAAAGAGTTGAAAGAGCAGTTGAAAGATCTCCTAGAAAAGGGTTTCATTCGACCGAGTGTCTCACCTTGGGGTGCTCCAGTCTTGTTTGTGAGAAAGAAAGATGGTTCCCTTAGGATGTGTATAGATTACCGCCAGTTGAATAGGGTTACCATCAAGAATAAGTACTCACTTCCGAGGATTGATGATCTTTTCGATCAGCTTCAGGGTGTCGCTTGTTTCTCGAAGATTGACCTCAGATCAGGCTATCACCAGTTAAGAGTAAGGGAATGTGATATTCCAAAGACAGCATTCAGGACCAGATATGGTCATTTTGAGTTTTTAGTTATGTCCTTTGGGTTGACCAATGCACCGGCAGCTTTTATGGACCTTATGAATAGAGTCTTCAAACCTTATTTAGATGTGTTTGTTATCGTTTTCATTGATGACATACTAATCTATTCAAGGAATGAAGAAGATCATGCTAGTCATCTCAGACTAGTCCTTCAGACTTTGAAAGATAAGGAGTTGTATGCCAAGTTCTCTAAATGTGAGTTTTGTCTTAAGTCTGTGGCGTTTCTAGGCCACATTGTGTCTGGTGAAGGAATTAAAGTTGATATTCGGAAAATTGAAGCAGTGCAAAATTGGCCTAGACGCACATCTCCAACTGAAATTAGGAGTTTCTTGGGTTTAGATGGCTATTATAGAAGGTTTGTTGAGGGGTTCTCATCTATTGCATCCCCTTTGACAAAGTTGACTCAGAAGGCTGTGAAGTTTCAATGGTGTGAAGCTTGTGAGAAAATCTTTCAAGAATTGAAAAAGAGGTTGATTACAGCTCCAGTTTTGACCTTACCAAAAGGTACTCAAGGTTTTGTGGTGTATTGTGATGCATCTAGAGTTGGTTTGGGTTGTGTCTTAATGCAAAATGGCAAAGTTATAGCTTATGCCTCCAGACAGTTGAAAGTTCATGAGAAGAACTACCCAACCCATGACTTAGAGTTGGCTGTTGTAGTGTTCACTTTGAAGATATGGCGTCACTACTTGTATGGTGTGCATGTTGATTTATTCATGAATCACAAGAGCCTTTAATATATGCTTACTCAAAAAGAGTTTAATCTCAGACAGAGGAGGTGGTTAGAGTTACTCAAGGATTATGACTTGAGTATTCTTTATCACCCAGGTAAGGCTAATGTTGTTGCTGATTCTTTAAGCAGGTTGTCTATGGGTAGCACCGCCCATATTAAAGAAGAGAAGAGAGAGTTAGCAAAAGATGTGCATAGACTGGCACGCCTGGAAGTCATCTTTATAGACTCCGCAGAATGAGGAATAGCGGTGGCGAACGGGGCCGAGTCATCACTAGTGTCAGAAGTGAAAGAAAAACAAGATCAAGATTCCATTTTGCTTGAGTTGAAAGCAAATGTTCAAAAGCAAAGAGTATTAGCTTTTGAACAAGGGGGAGATGGAGTATTGAGGTATCAAGGTAGATTGTGTGTACCTATGATAGATGAACTCCAAGAGAGGGTTATGGATGAAGCTCACAATTCCAGATATTCCATTCATCCAGGTTCCACGAAAATGTATCATGACTTGAAAGAAGTTTATTGGTGGAATGGCATGAAGAAGGGCATTGCAGAGTTTGTTGCTAAGTGTCCAAATTGCCAACAAGTGAAAGTTGAGCACCAAAGGCCCGTTGGTTTGGCTCAGAGAATAGAACTTCCAGAATGGAAGTGGGAGATGATCAACATGGATTTCATCACAGGGTTGCCAAGGTCTCGCAGACAGCATGATTCTATTTGGGTGATTGTCGACAGAATGACAAAGTCAGCCCATTTTCTTCCAATAAAGACTACCAATTCAACAGAAGATTATGCCTAGTTATATATTCAAGAGGTGGTGAGACTTCATGGAGTCCCAGTCTCCATTATTTCACATAGAGGTGCACAGTTCACTGCACAGTTCTGAAAATCTTTTCAGAAAGGCTTGGGTTCCAAGGTGAACTTGAGTACTGCCTTTCATCCTCAGACTGATGGGCAAGAAGAGCGTACTATTCAGACTTTAGAGGATATGTTGAGAGCTTGTGTGATCGATTTCAAAGGTAATTGGGATGATCACCTACCTCTCATTGAGTTTGCCTACAACAACAATTATCACTCCAGCATCCAAATGGCTCCATACGAAGCTCTTTATGGGAGACGATGTAGATCTCCTATTGGATGGTTTGAAGTTGGTGAAGCAGGGTTGATAGGACCATATTTAGTTCACCAAGCTATGGAGAAGGTAAAAGTGATTCAAGAGAGATTGAAAACGGCACAGAGTCGCCATAAATCCTACACTGATGTTAGGAGAAGGGCAGTAGAGTTTGCAATAGATGATTGGGTATTTTTGAAAGTTTCACCCATGAAAGGGTTATGAGGTTTGGTAAGAAGGGGAAACTTAGTCCCCGGTATATTGGACCTTACCGCATAGCCAAGAGAATTGGCAATGTTGCATATGAGTTGGAGTTGCCGCAGGAAATAGCAGCGGTTCATCCGGTATTTCATATCTCCATGTTGAAGAAGTGCATAGGTGATCCTTCATTGATCCAGCCAACTAAAAGTATTAGGATCAAGGATAACTTCTTTTATGAGGAGGTGCCTGTTCGGATTTTAGATCGTCAAGTTCGTAGGTTGAGAACGAAAGATGTAGCCCTAGTTAAGGTCCTTTGGAGGAACCAATTTGTTGAGGAAGCCACTTGGGAAGCCGAAGAGGATATGAAGAAGAGATACCCATATCTCTTTGAATCCGGAGGAAATGTAGACCAAGGTACTAATTTCCTTCTTAGTGCTCTTTAAATTGTAGTGAGCATGTTGTTGCTTGTTGTTATTTGCATGCATTGCTTGTGGGAGGGTGTTTGAATTGATGTTCACCCTTAACCTTGTTAGAGTAATCTCATTCGAGGAAGAATGTTCCCAAGGGGGAGATATTGTAAGATCCGACAATTTGAAACAACTATGAAAAAGCTTAGAACTTGGAAATATTCTTTTTTTGGAAAAATTAAAAATCTGGAAAATTTGGCTATGGAAAATAATGAATTTTAGGCAAACTTTGAACAGTTATAACTCCTAGCTCAGGATGATCTAGGTGTAGTTCCAGTTTATGTTTGCAAAGTTCGTGGATTGTTCTTTCCAACTCCATCGAGTTTTCTCGTTTTCGAGTTCGTATGAGCGAGTTATGCCCTTTGAAAGTTGGGCAGTTGGCAGGGAATCCGTCCGGAAAATTGTAAGGGTATTTTGGTCTTTTCCCTACCCTTTTCTTTTGGATATATATTAGTGTGTTAGACTGATTTTGATCAGTTTTCCTCATTTTAAAGAGTGAGAGTAAGGGTTTGTGAGTGAAGAGAAGAAGAAGAGGAGAAAGAGAAGATCAAGCAAGTTATCGTCAAAGATCGCCGTGGATATCGTCGGGGGTGATCCCTATTAGGTATGTGATTTCATAGTTTTGGGTTGGTTCTTTCCCCCACACGCCAAGCTCGTTTAATTTTGAGAAAAGATTGAATATGTTTGTTGAAGTTGTTGGTTGTAATTGTTGAAGTTGTAGTTGTGTTGTGTTGAAGTTCTTGTTGGTTTGGTGTATGTTTCGGGTGATGTTTCTAAGTTGAATCTATGGTATGCTGAGAGGTTTATGGTTTTAAGTGTTTGGGGCTGGAAACTTTGAGGTGTAGAAGGTTTAGAGTTGAAGAAAACTAAGGAGGAAAGTCGAATTTCGGGGAAAAAGAGTGGGGCGTCGCGCCTGTCAGCGTGCCCCAAAAGGGGTTCTGAACTTTTCCCCTTGGGGTGGCGCTCCCTTCAGTGCGCCAGCAGGTCCCCTCTAAAGTTTTTGGTTTGGCGCTACGCGCCTCTCAGAGCGCCCAGTTTTCCCATTCTTTTCCCACTTTCTCATGCATGTTCCTGGGTATTGTACCTATGTTTTATAGTTGTTTTTGACCCTCCAAGGTATGTCTAAACATCAAGAACTCATCCGTATCATGTGATCAAACACCTTGAATTCATAATTCCAATTCAAGGAAAGTTAGTTCCAAGTCAAGTGAAGTTAAGTATTGAATCTATAAGTTCAATAAGGGAGTCAAGCAAGTTTTTAAAGATAAGTAAAGAGTCTTTATTGAATGTTTTAACTTCATTTTAAGGCTCAAGAGTTTCAAGTTAAGTTAAGAGTTTCAAGTTAAGTTAAGAATTTCAAGTTAAGTTGAGAGTTTCAAGTTAAGTTAAGAGTTTCAAGTTAAGTTAAGAGTTTCAAGTCAAGTAAAGAGTAAAGAGTTTAAAGTTGAGTTCATTTCTCAAAAGTTATTAGGGAACTATGTATTCCCAAAGAAGTTTCTAAATGTTTTTACATTTGAGTAAGAAAGGAACTATGATTCCAAAAGAGCCTTTGGGCTAGTTTTCAAGAAAAAGGAACATCGATTCCAAGTGAGCCTTCGGGCAAAGATTTGAGTAATTATCTCAAATAAAGAAAGATGTGTTTAAAACACTTATGATCTAAGTATTTTTGGGAGTAGTCTTAACCGAATTGGGGACACGAGTTCATATAAACTCAACTCTCCATAAGAACCATGCGCCAACATGGGAGTTAACGGGTCATACTTTTTAGATGAATCCGTAAGATTAAGCTAGTGGATCCACTTAGTAAAGTTAGCTTCCTATATCACGACAAGGTATAGGATGGTCCTTGGGCAATGTGAGGTAAAACGTTGTATCACCACTAGGGCTCATAGTGGTGATTGTCGGTTGAAAGAGTCTCCTACTAAAGTTATATTACTTTTATATAAGTAAAGTTGAGCTGTTATTGTTTTATCTTTAACAAGCTAAGTTGTTTACACTGTTTTACAAGCTTTATATATTGCATGTGTCGTATTGCTTTATATATTGAGTTCAGTTATTCAAGAGTTAAACAGAGCCAAGGTAAGAGTTCCTTTGTATTCCTTTCAAGCTTGAGTTGTGGTTTAGGTTTCCAGCTCGCATACTCGTACATTCAATGTACTGATGCCAGTTGGCCTGCATTTTATGATGATGCAAATACAGGTAGCCAGGGCCAGCATCCGGTTTGCAGTTGATCCAGTTGAGTGCTTCAGAGTCAGTGGTGAGCCTCTTTGCATTTCGGAGGACTCGGTTATTTTGTTCTCTCAAGTTTTGTTTTATTAAGTAGTCGTAGGGTCTGTCCCAACATCCATCTCAGTATTTTAGAGGCTTCATAGTCAGTCAGTCAGTTGGTTTGGAGTCTCTCATCTATGTATATATGTAAATATTCTATTTTGAGACTCGAATTGCCTTTTTGGCCATATTTTATTTTATTCAGGTTGTTTTAAAAACCTTGCATTGCATTGAGTTTTTCCGCTGAGTTAAGAAAGCCATGTCAAGGGCTTGCTTGGGGGCCAGCAATGGTCTTCGAGTGCCAGCCACATCCAGGGTGTAGGCTCGGGGCATGACCGTTTTCAACCAAGTCAGGCAAAGGTTGAGGTTGCTCACTAACATCTAATGAACCAGAAGCATTTGAAGGAATGAAATGGACCACAGATCTATGTGAGTGATATTTAACATGTCCAAATCTGATATGGTATTTATCTTAAAAGGAAAAATAGATTCTCTGAAATCCACATCTCTATTGACAAAGAAGATCTTATCCTCCAGGTCATATAATTTGTAGCTCTTTTGACTGTCAGAATAGCCAACCAAAACAACCTTCTTAGCCGTTGCAGCAAAATTTGTCACCTCTAGGTAATTTACAGGTGTAACATAAGCAGCCAAACACCTTTAAGTGATCAAGAATAGGCATCTTTCCATACAGTAGTTCATAAGGTGTCTTCCCATTCAAAATTGGAGAAGGCGATTTATTGATTAAGTACATTGAGGTTCTAACACAATCACCCCAAAAACTTATAGGCACACCACTTATAGTAGTTTTCCTTCTACAAACCATTTTGCTGAGGAGTATAAGGAAAACTGCTTTGGTGAATTATGCCATGTGAAGCCAATAATTGTATGCAATGAGTGTTGAAGAATTCAGTTCCATCGTCAGATCTTATGGATTTCACATTGACACTAAATTGAGTTTTAATCATACAAAGGAAATTCTTCAAGACAGTAGTAACCTCACATTTAGAATATAACAAACAAATCCATGTATATTTGTTGTAATCATCAACAATAGTGACAAAGTAGTATTTCTTATCATATGTAGGCTTTCTATAGGCCCCCTTCAAGTCTACATGAATCAAGTCAAAACAAGCGTCTTACTACAACTAGTAGGAAAACCTGTGATGTTTAGCTAGAGGACAAATATGACATTTGTCTTGGATATTATTGCTGGCATATTTGAAGATAGAGGGAATGTGTTGCATCACAGTTGAGGATGGATGGCCCAATCTGAGATGCCAAAGAACACTTTCTGCTTGGGGTTTGAAACTGAAAGTAATCGTAGTAGGAGTAACTTGTTCCTGTAGGAGATGCAACCATTCCCTTTATCTACCAATCCCCAAGACCTTGACATGGTAGAGTCCCTGAAAGACACAAAAATCAGGAAAAATAGTACAACACATGACAAGTGTAACATCTCGCAACTAGAAAGAAGTTAAAAATCTGGAAATAGTTATTTTTGGAAAGTACAAAGAAATTTGGAAAATTTTAAGCAAGTTAAAGTGAGTTTTTGGACAACTTCAAACGACCATAACTCCTAGCTCAAGATGAGTTAGGTGTAATACTAGATATGGTTGAAAATATCTTGGAATGATCTTTCCAACGCAGCCAAGTTTGCGCGATTCCGAGTTTGGATGAGTGAGTTAGGCCCTTTGGAAGTTGGGCTGTTGGATTAAGGAAATGTCCAATTTGGAATTTTAAGGGGTATTTTAGTCTTTTCATTGCCCTATTATTTTAATCCGTTTTAAGGAGTTTAATATGACTCCAATCAGATTTTAGTCAGTTTTAGGATTTGGGTTTTCACGCTAGGGCTAAGGAGAAAGGAGAAGAAGAAGCAAGAACGTTCAAGATCGTCGAAGTTTGGCTTGTGGAATTCGTCGGGGTGATCCCTACAAGGTATGTGAGATCACATAGTGTTGGGTTAGTTCACCCACGAGCCAAGCATGTTTAATTCAGCGTATTTTCGTCCTAAAAAGATTCTGAAATTGATGTTCTTGATAGTTGTTCTTGAATTGATTTCGTTCTTGAATATGAGTTGGGATTAAGGAGTTTCTTGATGATTAAGTGTTGTTTCCTTGAGTTGTTTGGGTTATATTTTTGTGCATATGATTTGGGTACATAAATCTAAGGTGACTTTGGGAAAAAGAATCAGATTGAAACGATTAAGGATCAGAAAACGAGTTGAAAAACTCGTTAGACGAACCTGGGGAGGGCCAGGCCAGGCGCGTCCCCATAGCGCCAGGAGGCTGGGGCGGCACGCCTGCAGTGCACCCAAAACAAGCCCCAGTAAGTTGGGGCCTGGCGCGGCGCGCCAGAGACGCGCCCGAATCAGCATTTTTCACCAGTTTTTCATCGTTTAGCCTATTTAAGTTATTCTAAAGTATCCTAACACTTTCCATTGATTCTAACTACTCTAAATGATTTCTAAACACCTAGAAATCATCCATAAACATGAATCATAACCTTGAATCCATAAATTCAAATTAAATGAAAGTCAAGAGCCAAGTCTAGGAAGTTTTCAGAGTCTTTTCAAGAAGTTTTTTGCAAATGCTTTTAACCTTGTTTTAAGACTTAAAGTTCAAGTTGAGTAAAGAGTAAAGAGTATAGATTGAAGTTCATTCTTCAAAAAGTATATGGGGACTAAGTACTCCCAAAGAGATTTAAAAATGTTTTTCACATTTAAATAAGAACGGAAAGTGAGATTTCCAAAGAGCCTTCAGGCTAGTTTTCAGAGTAATAGCTTTCTAAATAATGCAAGAAAGGAAACTGAGATTTCCAAGATACCTTTTGAGCTAAGTTTTTGAGCACTAATCTCAAATCACAGAAGAAGTTTGTCTTTAACAACATAAAAGCTAGTATATTTTGGGAGTAGTATTAAGCACCGAATTGGGGGCGAACACGAGTTCAGATAACTCACGTCTCCATAAAACCATGTAGCCACCACGGGTAGAAAAGGGTCATACTTTTTAGATGAACCCTTTTCACAATAGACTAGTGGATCCACTTAGTAGTTCAGGTTTTATACCTCTGGCCGGGTATAGGATGCGCTGGCAGCGTGAGGTAGATCGATGTATCATCACTATAGCTCTTATGTGATGGTTGTCGGTTAGAGAAACTCCCACATAAGTTATTGTATTTTTATATATATCAGTTTATTGTATTTTTACATACATTTCAGAGTTGTTGTATCCTTGTATATACACAGAGTTGACATCATGTTTTTAAACAGCTTTTCTTTATATTGCACTTGTTTTAAACTGCTTTATATTGAAATAAGTTCAGTAAGTATTCATGAGTTGAAAAGAGACAAGGTAAGTGTTTCTTCCAGATTTCCTTTCAAGCCTATGTTTGTTAGCATTCCAACTCGCATACTCGTACATTCAATGTACTGATGTCAGTTGGCCTGCATCTTATTATGATGCAGACACAGGTAACTAGGATTGGCATCCAGCACATCATTGATCCAATGAGCAGTTCAGAGTCTGTTGGTGAGCTTCTTTGCATTCCAGAGGACTACTTTTCATTGCTTTCAGTTTTAGAATTAGTTCGTTAGAATGTCGTGGGCCTGTCCCGACATCCATTCAGTTGTTTAGAGGCTTTATAGACAGACAGACAATAAGTTAGTTATTTCAGTTGTCTTTACTTTTCATTTCATATGTTAAAGACTTGAGTTTGCCTAGATTTCGTCATAGAATGCTGACTTGACTTGCTTGATGGTGTTTGGAAAAAAGTACAAGGATGGGATTTGGACAAGAGGGGATTCAAAGTTCTTGTTAAAGAGGTTGAGGAATTAGCAGCGACACCGAATCTTGGAGATTTTTTCCCCTTCCTTGGTGTAATTGATCTCCAGGGACTCACTCGCCAGCTCAAGGATCTTTCAAAGGTGTTTGATGAGTTTCTTGAGAAGATTATCGATGAACATGTCTAGTCTCGTGACCAGAAGCAATCCAAAGACTTTGTTGACACCATGTTGGACATTATGCAATCAGGAGAAGCAAAATTTTAGTTTGACCGTAGACATATAAAAGCTATCCTGTGATGATTTTTTCTACTTCAGTTTGGGACCTAACTCATCTAGAATCGAGTGATTTCTTTTAAACTCTTTTTGATTCACAAACCTAACACAAATTCATAGAAATTTCACATAATTCCTATCAAGAATCACAACTCATTCTCAAGATGCTCAACCCAAGAAACTCCAAACTCTCATTGTTAAATATGAAACAACAATCAAGAACTACTCAAAAATCTCTTAATATAACGATTTCATGGGCGAATTTAGATGTATGGCGTGCGGAAGAACGAGTCCATCATTGTGGTAAGCCTTACATACCTGGAAAGAACGATGTTCTTGGCAAATTCCACAAATCTTGATGAACGCTAGAAACTTAGCCCTTTTCTCCTCTTGAAACCTCGCTCTAAATCCCCAAGTGTTTAGGTACATGAAAAATGACTTAGCATCTTAGACCCTTAATAAGGTGAGGAAAAGCGTGGTTAATCCAAGTGGTAAAAGTAAAAATCCAAAATACCCTTTTCTCAAACGGATGAAATGCTTTAACTAGTGAGGCTTCACTCAAACGGACATAACTTTTTACTTCAAGCTCGAAATTTAGCAAACTTGGCAGAGTTGGAAAGAGGACTCAATGACCTTCGATTTGATAGCTCATGAGCCACATAATTCTTTATGTACTAAAATATATGGTTGTTTGAAGTTGACTCAAAACTAAAAATTGATATGTGACTTGTACGAACCTTTATTTAGCTCTTTCGAAGTCTGTGGTGTTACATCAGTAAATAGAGAAGAATCTTGCAAGGTATCATCTTGCATGTTTTCAACCAGGTCAGGCAAAGGTTGAGGTTGCTCACTAACATCTAATGAATCAGGAGCATTAGAAGGAATGAAATGGACCACATATCTATGTGAGTGATATTTAACATGTCTAAATCTGATATGGTATTTATCTTAAAAGGAAAAATAGATTCTCTGAAATACACATCCATATTGACAAAGAATATCTTGTCCTCCAGGTCATATAATCTGCCATTTTGAGTTTCAGAATAGCCAACCAAAACAACCTTCTTAGCCCTTGCAGCAAAATTTGTCACTTCTAGGTAATTTACAGGCGTAACATAAGCAGCCAAACACCTTTAAGTGATCAAGAATAGGCCTTTTTCCATACAGTAGTTCATAAGGTGTCTTCCCATTCAAAAATGGAGAAGGCAATTTATTGACTAAGTACACTAAGGTTCTAACACAATCACCCCAAAAACTTATAGGCACACCACTTTGGAATTTAAGAGCTCTAGCCTATCTGAAATGTGTATGTTTTCCTTCTATTATACCATTTTGCTGAGGAGTGTAAGGACAACTGATTTGGTTAATTATGCCACGTGAAGCCAATAATTGGATGTAATGAGTGTTGAAGAATTCAGTTCCATTGTTAGATCTTATGGATTTCACACCGACACTAAACTGAATTTTAATTATACAAAGGAAATTCTTCAAGACAGTAGTAACCTCACATTTAGAATGTGACAAAAAAAATCCATGTATATTTGTTGTAATCATCAACAATAGTGACAAAGTAGTATTTCTTATCATATGAAGGCTTTCTATAGGCCCCCACAAGTCTACATGAATCAAGTCAAAACAAACAAGTGTCTTACTACAACTAGTATGAAAACTGGACCTGGGATGTTTAGCTAAAGGACAAATATGACATCTATCTTGGATATTATTGTTGGCATATTTGGAGATAGAAGGAATGTGTTGCATCACAGTTGAGGATGGATGGCCCAATCTGAGATGCCAAAGAACACCTTCTGCAATTGGGGTTTGAAACTAACAGTATTTGTAGTAGGAGTAACTTGTTCCTGTAAGAGATACAACCCTTCCCTTTCTCTACCAATCCCCAAGACCTTATCATTGTAGAGTCCCTGAAAGACACAAAAATCAGGAAAAAATAGTACAACATATGACAAGTCCTTGGTTATTTTAGACACTGAGAGAAGGTTAAACTTGAAATCAGGAACATGTAGAATAGTCTGTATTTTTTATGTTCCAAAATTAGTCGAATTCGTTGCACTTGTCATCTGAGATCTCCCACCAGGCTACCTGAACTTTATCACTGAGATGGTAGTCTAACTTTCTAATGTCAAATAACAGGTCCTTACAAGATGTAGTGTGGTGAGAGGCTCTAGAATCAACAATCCACTTATATGCAAAAACATTTGATAGTAAAGAATGTATACCTGCCATGTTAGATACATATTCACTAGTGGAGTTTGTGTGATCCTGCTTCCCAAGTAATTCATGATATTTCTGCTCAATGAGGAAGTAACCTGATCCTGAACTAAAAGGATCATCTGATCCCGTTCTTTTTGGAATCCATGGTTTGGTATTGGTGCTAGTGTTGTGTCACGACCCGTGATCACCCCCTAGTCGTAACCGGCGTACTCGACCTCGAAGAGGTCTAATACAAGCCTCTTAGCATTCATTCATCGCATAGACACTAAAACCATAAGGAATTAAAAACTTTCTTTACCAAGAAAGCATTTCATTAAAAAAAACAATAGCAAGCGGAAGACTTTCTAGACTTTATACATGATGTCTCAAAACCATCTAATACTTTAGAGTACAAAATTCGGGACCAATCCCATACACAACTTAAACATTACTAAAAAGACATAAAAGAACATATGGGGTATTGTCCTCGAATATATGAGGACTCACCAAGTCTTCATCTTCAACACTTAGAAACCTATCAAATAGCCATGACATGTCACCATCTCCAAATCCCTACACTCTAGTCAAAAAGGGAAAGAAAGGGGTTAGCACAATTAAGTACCAAGTATGGAAGCCATGCAAAAACATGTTAAAAGGGACGTTTATTGGAGAAACATGCTTTTATGCCATTTGGTAAAACTTCATGAAAAAAAATACAAGTATAAGAGTCACAATATCCAACCATAACCAACATATAAGTCATTAACCACTTTAGCACATACTCCACACATAACCCATTCCTTCACCTTAAACCATCCACCTCAAGTAACCCTTGGACAACACTTTGTGCAATGTATGGATAGCGTCTCATACCACCATCCACACTAAAGCATCATCCTAAGGCCACCAAATGTGAACTTACCACTTATCATGCTTCATATCACAAGCCATCATGCACAACTAGTACCAATGTACAACACATGAACATAATTGACCAGTAAGCCTTTTCATCATTTCTTGACCTCTATCTCAAGTTACCCAAAGCCACACTTAAGTGAAACATGAAGTGACCACTCATACAATCTCTTCATATACACCTAAGTGTTCCTAAGGGTTACCAAAGATAAGGAAATTTATCATTACAATATAACATACTAAGTCAATGTTCACATATAAAACCATAGCCAACCGTATACATACTCAACATATATTCATATACAACCCATGCTTAACTTTAAAGGAACACATGCCATTTCATTACCATAGGACCTCTACCTAATATAACCTTAAGACACACTTGAGTAAGACAAGAAGTGACCGCCCATACAACCTCTTCAGGCACACTTAAGTGTTCCTCAAGATTACCTTAGATAAGGACATTTCCTTTACAACATAACATCAATAGACCAACATTCTTTAAGAAACCATTTTTGGAGACATTCAAGCACATAAGGGGGCTTTCACATAATAGTCGTTAGACTTAGGGAACTCACTTTAGTATCTTCAAAGCCTACTCGTGCCATGTGTAGATAGCATCTCATACTACTACCTACACGTTGTAGAACCTATCCAATAACTAGAGTGCGCATCCCACATGATGGGAATAGGCATAACCGACATAGACCATACTAGCTAGGTATGGAATCCGGAGTCTATCCTACTCCGTGGCGGTTGTTCTACTTTTCAAAGGTAGAACTAGTAAGCAACCCATGTAGGCACATGGTTTAGGGGATGTCCAAGGAAGTTCATTGTGCCTAATCTCATACTCAACTAGGCCACCTTCCTAACCACATCCACTCGGTGCTAGCCTTGTTTCCCATAGAGTATTCAATCACATATGTACTTAGAGAAGGTTCATTTTCTAGTTCAACCAACTCATAGTACCTCTTCCCAAGAAAGGCCTTATTTCTTAGTCATGGCCAATCAAGGTTCATAAGGATAGCTCATTAAATCCCCCTGAAAGGGTGCCTTAGGCCTACCGATTTTTCATTAAGGGTGCCTTAAGCCTGCCGGTCCAAGGTTCATCATTTCACACATGAGAAGGGCTACCACCATTAGGTCTACCGATTTCATGGTTTTACATTTACTTAGGAAAGCTAGACTTATGAAAGGGCACCATTTCTTAGTTTTGCCGATTCAAGTCTTGGCCTAGAATTCCTCTTTTAGCATTTATAGAAAGGGCACCATTTCTTAGTTCTGCCCATTTCACACATTCATGCATTCAAGACTTTAAGTAACAAGGAGGGACACTTTAGTCTACCAACCAAGTCACAACATTTTCATTTAAGGATACTTCATAATCCAACATCATTTCATATATACATCATGAGAAATCATACTTTAACTCACAATGCTATCCACTTTACATAGGATCATCACAAGATCACATAAAACTCATTCACATCATACCTTCACATATAGCTTCACATAAAACTCATTCACATCATACCTTCACATATAGCTTCACATAAAACTTTACATATAGCTTCATATAAGACTTTACATATAGCCTCATTCATATATAATAATATAACAATACAATAACACTCATATAATGCCCTTCATGGCCTCAATTCACAATAATACAATATTCCAACATTATGCAACAACTTCCCCAATGCCTTCATTCACAATAATACCACACAAGAGCAAGATATAACACTTCCACCAAAGGTGGATTCAACCTACCAACAACAATTAATTCAATAAAAAGAGTTCAAGCTTTCTTACCATAATTCAAAGCCATAGCCAAAATCACCAAAAATCCAAGCAACCACCAATACTTCACTCATAAGGCTTACCGCTCTTAATTCACCCATTATCAACAATTAATCATGAATAAACATTAAACAACACAAGAGATATCAATACAATTCACTTTACACATAATTCCATCAACTTTGAATTTATAGAAATAGACCCACTTCATAAACACATTTTGGGGTTTTGTAGAATACAAGGATTCATGGAGTTTTTCATCTTAAAACGTCAAATAAACATCAATAATACCATAACTTATCATTTGAAATCGTTTCATGCAAGAACCCATGAGTTTGAGTAGAAATTAGGCTTTTTCACAAACTTTGGAAAAGTTGAAAACCATTTGAAATTGGCTCTAGGGTGATAGCTTGCCCTAGATAAAGAACTCCCATACCTTTACTAAGATTCCCCAAGAAATTTGATGAAGAAAACGTCTTGCATCCACAACCCTAGCTCCCACATCTTCTTCTTCTTCTCTTCTTTCTCTCTTCCTCTCTTCTTCACTCAAGAACCCTAACTCTTACTCTTTTAAAATGAAACAAAAAATGATCCACAATCATCCTAACACAACAATATAACCTCAAAAGAAATGATTTGTGAAAAGACCGAAATGCCCTTAAATTTCCGGACGGACTCCCTGCCAACGGCCCAACTTTCAAAGGGCATAACTCGCTCATACGAACTCGGAATCGAGCAAACTCGGTGGCGTTGGAAAGATTGTTCCAAGGGCTTTCCAAAAATAACTGGAACTACTCCTGGATCATCCTGAACTAGGAGTTATGACTGCTCAAAGTTGACCAAAAACTCACTGATTTCCACACTTGGCCGAATTTCCAGATTCTGAATTTTTTTCCAAAAATGACTACTTCCAATTTCAAGCTTCTTCATATTCATTTTAAATTGTCGGATGTTACATGTTGGTTGTAGGTTTGCCCTAGGTTGTGCTAGTTGACTTTGTTGTGAAGCTTTCCTCTTGCTTATGAAGTCTGAAGGGTAGCCGACTACCATGTAACAATCATCCTTTAGATGACCTTTGTAGCCACAATAGATACAAGGTATTCCAACTCCTCTAGACCCTCCATGGCCACTTCCAGCTCCTCCAGACCCTCCATGACCTCCTGGTCTTTTAGGTCTGTAACCTTGAGCCTTTCCTGCTATCATAGCCAAAGGATCCTTCTAAGTATCAACCATTCCCAATTATATTTGGCTTTCCTCTTGAGCCATGGTAGCATAAGCTTCATTGACAGTCACATTTGCATTGCGGGACAGAATGTGGCTCATCGGGTTACTATAACTCTCATTAAGACCCATAAGAAACTACAATAATCGTTGTGATTTCAAATGGTCTATATAGGCATTAGATTCCTCACAGTCACAGGAAGGTAGTGGAACCATTACATCAAGTTCATTCCACAGATCCTTCATTCTAGAGTAGTAGCTTGTCACAGAGTCAGTTCCCTACTTTAAACTGACAATTTCTGTCCACGGATAGTAAATCCTCGTCAAATTCGATCTATCCAAACACTCTTTGAATTCATCACATACCTTATTAGCATTCAAAGCATAAACTATGCTTAGGATCATATCAGCAAAAATAGTACTACCGATACATGACAACACAATTGCGTTACACTTCTCCCATAATTCTTCTAGTTTTCCTTTAAACTTAATCTTCGTGCAATTACCATCCACAAACCCAAGCTTGCCTTTACCCTGCAGTGCTAGTTTCATTGATCTGCTCCACAGAGAGTAATTCTCTAGTCCTGTGAGTTTGATCAGAATTATTACTAAGCCTGGAGAATCAGAAGCTTGAAGATAGAGAGGATGACGATGATCAATTATCGTTGTAGTTGGAACTACCATTTCTGCAGTGGATTCTTCTCCCGTCATTGGTGTACTAGATGAATTAGTATGGCGAACTCAAACTCTTAGCTCAGGTGAAGGTGAGATTGTCGCTCTGACACCATGTCAATTTTTAGTTTTGTATTAGGAATTCATGGTGGGTTCGTCCACCATTGATGAATTCCTTAAGTTATTACAGAGAGATTAGAAAGAGAAGGAAGGGGAACTATTCTTTTGAATGAGAAAAAAATTACTTCAATTACAATTGGAGCTTGTACATATAGGTCCAGCTAAATTTTTCTTGAAGGTTCTAACTAACTACTTACATAACCATCTGTAACTAATTTTGTTAACTATCTCATAGTAACACTTACAACAATTAACAAAAAATAAGGAACAAGTTATTTCAATACCTTGTAATTACTAACACTAATTTGCATCAAATATTCAAAAATTATAGATTCGAAAATCAGAATACCATTTTTAAACTTCAGAAAATAACAAGGCAGAGATAGTTTTTAATTGCTCTGATACCAAATGTAAGTTATATACATGTTTCGAGGCATGTAAAACTCATTTTTAGAGCAAAATTGCACAAAAATAATGAATCGGCCTACCTCCTGCCATTGTTGCAGAATCGTCATTGATGTGGAGTTCAGAATCCGATGAGTATTATAAGCACTTAAACCTCACTTAAAGATGTTGGTGAGTTTAGAAGAAGCATTTGTGCTTAGAGACCCTAAAATCGGATATGTTTTTATTCATAATGTTCTTCCATCAATAATCAGGTTAGCACTTTTATTGATGGGAAGCAGTTATGAGTAATTTAAAATTCAGAAGGCATGCCTATAGTAATAAAAACAAGTGTATTTGTCGTATTAGGTTGTATCATGAAAATAATTGATTTGTATAAACAAATATAATTGTATATAAAGTGTATTAACAAATACAATTTGTCTCAACAAATGCAGTTGCATTAAGTGGTATTAACAAATACAATTGTTATCAATGTATCAAATAGATTTGTTCCTTGTGTATTTAATTTGTATAGAGTGTATCAACAAATACAATTTGTATCAACAACTATAATTGTATCAAGTTATATCAACGAATATCTAATGTATATGCTTGTGTAATCACTCTATATCAAGTGTATTAACAAATATAATTATATCACGTGTAATAACAAATATAATTTGTATCAACGAATGCAGTCGTATCAATAAATGTAATTGTATCAACGAATATAATTGTATTAAGTGTATCAACTATTTTATCACTTATATCAACAAAACATGCTAAGATGAAGCACAATTTCAATATAAACAAAATGCAGACTGCAGTAGCACAAAAAATCGGATAAATTAGCTAACTAATTAAAATCCCTAATATAATTATTAAAAACATCCACACTTTAAAATAATTATTAAAAATGTCGAAAGTTTAGCAAATAAAGTGTATCATAATATAATTCATTTACCTTTCTTTTATTTCTCAAATTGGGCCCACTTTTTTACTCCATTACAGGTGAAAGAAAAAATAAAGGGGAAACTAAGCAAATACCCCATAAAAGTAAAAATAATTACAAATGTATACCCCTTTACATTGATACCCCACTAAATAATTACACTATATATTGTCCAACTTATTTCGCTTAACTGATACTACAGTATCATATACTGTATTGGTATCATTAAGTCTGATAGTTTCGCTTAATATATATATATATATATATTGTATTGTTATCATTAAGATTTCTTGCTCAGAAATTACTCATTAGTCAATGATATTATATATATATATACATATTGAAATGAATACAATCAAGAGTAAATTTTAGGAATAGCAAGCATAAAAATCATATTAACGCTCTATAGCTACAATTTTGCTATTTGCGCTCCATCATACATATCAATCTATTGACAACACTAGAACTAGTAATACTTGTACAACTTTCTAAACCAATTTGCAGCCAGTCAAATACACATATCATACATATCTATCCATTGACAACACTAGAATTAGTAATACTTGTACAACTTTCTAAACCAACTTGCAGCCAGTCAAATAATTCAAGTAGTTTCTAGAGAGCCTTATAGCAACTTATTCCCAAGGCTTGCTATGCGATCAGACACACAACTTGCAAGTAGCTCACACAAAGGGAGCCCAGTTTGAAATATGGCTCATTTAGTTATCTTCTGACTTTGTTTGAAAGCACCATATCTTCCATTACCTTGATATTGACTACTCTCCTCCACATTAATTAGGGAACACATTTTCCAAAAATAATTTTTAACATTACCAAATCAGCCATTATATGATTGAGATCTGTAGACCCTTTCAATTAGACATCTTTTACAAGCTAAAAATAATTAGGCATGGCTTTGATATGGGCAATGCTAATGATTATTTTTATTCTGTATGCCTTTTATGAGCTGCTAAACAACATTCAGAATGGGAAAAGGTATCCTCCAGGTCCAAAAGGACTTCCCATTATTGGACATCTTCACTTGTTAGGAAAAAATCCACACCAAGATTTCCAAAAACTAGCAAAAACACATGGTCCACTTATGTATGTGCGGCTGGGACTAGTACCAACGATCGTTGTCTCGTCTGCAGACACAGCAGAGAAGTTCCTCAAGACATATGATCATATCTTTGCTAGTAGACCTCATAATGAGGCAGCTTATTATTTGGCATATGGACAGAGAAATATGATATCCGCAAAGCATGGACCATACTGGCGCAACATGCGCAAATTGTGCACTCAGCACCTTTTCAGTAACCAAAAGATCAATTCATTTCAATCTATGAGAAGGCAACACGTTGAGCTTATGATCAAATCACTTAAAAATGAAACTTGTGATCATCGCGTTGTTGTTGATCTTAGTGCAAAGATTTCGTCTTTGAATGCTGACTTGCCTTGCTTGATGGTGTTTGGAAAGAAGTACATGGATGAGGATTTGGACAAGAGGGGATTCAAAGCTCTTGTCAAAGAGGTTGACGAATTAGCTGCAACACCAAATCTTGGAGATTTTTTCGCCTTCCTCGGTGTAATTGATCTCCAGGGACTCACTCGCCGGCTCTAGGATCTTTCAAAAGTGTTTGATGACTTTCTTGAGAAGATAATCGATGAACATGTCCAGTCTGGTGACCAGAAGCAATCCAAAGACTTTGTTAACACCATGTTGGACATTATGCTATCAGGAGAAGCAGAATTTCAATTTGGCCGTAGCCATATAAAAGCTATACTCTTCGTACGTTATTTCATCATCCCATTTATGTTCTTCTATTATTAGGTTTGTTTGTACTAATTTCCGCTTTCTATAACAGGATATGTTAGTTGCAGCAATGGGCACTTCAGCAACAGCTATAGAATGGATACTGACAGAGCTTCTTCGGCACCCTCATGTGATGAAAAAACTCCAAAAAGAGTTGGAAGAAGTGGTAGGCCTTGAAAAAATGGTAAAAGAATCAGACTTGGAGAATTTGAACTACTTAGACATGGTTGTAAAGGAGGGCTTGAGGCTGCATGCCGTAGCGCCCCTAGCGCCTCATGAGGTCATGGAAGATTGTGTAGTCAATAGCTTCCACATTCAAAAAGGATCCCGGATCATGATTAACTATTATGCTGTTCAAAGGGATCCAAATATCTGGCCTGAACCTGAAAAGTTTTTGCCCGAGAGGTTTGTTGGGAGCAGTATAGACATTCGTGGACATGACTTCCAACTTTTACCATTTGGCTCAGGTAGACGAAGTTGCCCTGCAATGCAGTTGGCAATTGTCCTTGTCCAACTTATAGTTGCACAACTGGTGCATTGCTTTGATTGGGAGCTTCCAAATGGTATGCAGCCTTGTGATTTGGATGTTGAGGAGCACTTTGGGTTAGCAACAAGCAGAGCAAATCATTTAATGGCTATTCCTACTTATAGACTAAAAACCAATGCTTAATCTCAAACGATACAATATGGAGTTGGCTGAAATAGTTGCCTTAATTAAATAAGATATGTGCAATGAAAACCATTTCTTCTTTGCTTTACTGGTCATGCTATCTCTCAGACTACACTCCTTGTAATTTGTTTTTCTCTTTGGTATTTGTGGAGCTAATAAAAAATTTATTCGTTTCACAATTTAATACGGAATACGTTGCAGAAATATCATGGGTTAACTAACTAGCACACAATCACAAATAAAGAAAAAAGAGAAGAAAAATAACACAAGGACTTAATGAGGTTCGGCTAGGCCTAGTCCTCCCGAGCAAGAGCATAGACAGTTTTCCACTATGCTTTAGAATCCCCAACTACATCCCCTATATATAGATCTCAAGTAGTCTCAAAACTATAAGTAAAAGGTTCTCCCAATCCTAGAACGACAATATATAATTCCTCAAATCTATTAGGACAAAGGATCTCTTAAACCAATACAGATTATGAGTTTGCTAAAATATATAAGGAAAGAATTCAAGACATAATTAACAAATCTTCCCCTTGTCTTGAATTCCTTCATCAATAGTAACATACCTCTGTCTTGTCCTAAGGGCTTATTGAGTACTATTGTAATACTCCAAAAATTTCTAAGCTAAGACCTGAACAATTCTTCAGATGTCTATAGACTCTTAACGGATGAATTACTAGGTGCTAAGATAAATTTCTAAGCGTGTAAAGTATATTGTATGTGAATTAGGGTCATAAGGAACCTCTAACACTAAGTTGAGTTCAAAGATTCTCTATCAATTAAGTTTTTGCATAAGATAATGCAAGGGTCAACTTCAAACAAACATATCTCTTATACTATGAGGAGTTATGTGTCTCATTACCCGTCACATTAAAGGTCTTTGAGTCTTCTTTTGAACATCACCAACCATTTGTAAATCTGAGTCTAGAATAAAAAGTTATGATTGTTTTGCCAAAGACATTCTAATTTAAAAATTTCATCAATACAACTCTTATGTTGAGAGTACGATCTGTACTTCGACCGGCGGAAAACTTCAAAGAGTTTCGAAATTGACCAACACAACCAGGAGTCAAACCACGGCTCATAGTACATGTATAATCCGTATATCTTTATATACAAATCTGTATATCAGTGTATCCTAATTGTATATTTGTTTTTTTTTTTTTCAAATTGTATAAAAATACTATTTTGAGTTTCTTTTCTCAATTCTCACTCTTTTGAATACCCCAACAACCCCAAGAGCTCTATTTAACTCTACTAAATCTTGGTAAGTATTTTCCATGGAAACAATTTCATGTACCGTGACAAAAAATGACAACACATAACTAACATATGTAACAATCCCAACTGAAATTGTATATAGAAACACATAACTTCACTCTTTAAATATCAATTGAAAATATATGTTTTTTTTTAAAAGTGTCGGGAAAAAAAAAGCCACGTAGATAAAAATTCAAGGTCTAGTTAGCATTGAGGTGTGTTTCTCAAACTAATCAGTGATGGTTTAGATGTGCTTCTCACACTCTTAACAGTTTAAGTATAAAACTTAAAAAAATGAATCATTTAAGTGTATCTTGTACACTTAACTCAAAAACAATATGTCAACAAAAACAAAAGGAGATACTTTCAAATATATATAATAAAGTAATTGATTTACAACAAATATAGTCATGTTTTTATTTACGTAAAAATAGTCAAAAGTCAATAGAAAGTATAACCTGACTATACAATATAACTTGCAAAAAGTAATAGAAAGTTGTGTACATTGACTATCAATATAGCTTGCTAAAAGTCATAGAAAGTTGTATACACTGACTATACAATATAACATATCTATACATGAGATATACGCTGACTTATACATCATGGTACACTAAAAAGTTGAATATAACTTAACTATACATTAAGTAGGCATTTGGACAAGCAATTTCATATCATGATATGAAATCAACGTCTGGACATGCGATTTTACATTAATTTCATATCATGAGATGAAATTCAAATTCTCTAAAAATTATGATTTGGAAATTTCAAATCATAATTTGGAATTTTTCAAATACAAAATTTGACCCACAACTTTATATTTTGTAAATTAAACTCACATTTAATTTATATATATCTACTAGCAGTTTGTTTCATATGTAAATTAAATTTATAATTCATATCATTACTTTTTATATCTTATATAACAATTATTTTCGCCAATATAAAATTAGTTTTATTTCAAATCAATTCTTAATTTACTATTTATATTCACCAAATTCATTATTTTTTTATCAAATTTATCACTACCTCATTCAAATCAATATTTAATAAAGAAATACATTATTATATTAATTGGACAAGACTAACCACCATGTCATTAATTGAAAAGACTTTTTTTTTTCACCAAAAAGTTTTTTTTTTTGCTTAGGAACGGGAGGATTTATTTATTCATAATCATAGTAGTTTTATACATACAAAAGAGGAACTAATCTAAGCGATGTAGTTCCCATGGCATCTCTTTCTAATGCAGATGATATTAATGAAGGAGATGCGTCAAAAACATATAGTTGCCCTATACATATATTTGGGTCCTTGGTTTTCCTCCCATGTACTGCAAGTAGGTCCGCTACTATATTAACTTCCCTTGATATGTGCTCCATTGTTGCTCTCCCCATCTGCTGTAGGATGGCCCTACAATCCGCATATATATGTGAGTATACACGAGAGTTATTGTTTAGATTATTTAATAATACCTGCGAGTCCGTTTCCACCTGCAAGTGAGCTAAATTTAATCTTTTTGCCAGATTCAAACCATGTAGTAGCGCTAGTATTTCTTCATGGTGTGCATTATGTGCTTTGATTTTGCAAGTAAACCCTGCAATCCATTTTCCGAAATGATCCCTTATTACACCCCCTATGCCTCCATTAGTAGTGTTTTGTTCAAAGGAGCCATCAATGTTTAGTTTTAATACTCCTTCTGGAGGTCTATGCCAAGCTACAGGGACCATATGTCTCGGAATTATTTTCGGTGGGGTATAAGCTAGATGATAATATTCCATTGCTTGAAAATTAATACTATGAATGGTATTGGGATACCTACTGGTGTTTTGGTTTTTATAGAGCTTATTATTTCTAATTTTCCAGATATTCCAAAGAATGACTGGTGTGAGGATAGCTATGGGCACCGTGAGGTGATTGTTTAGGGTACTGTAATTTGTGGAGGTACATAACTGATACATATTCTCGTGAAAATCCGAGTTGTTAAAAGATACGTTAAATTTATTCCATATGAATTGTGCATCAGGGCAGATATTTATATAATACAATGCCGAGGAGGTCGGTAGTTTATTTGAGAGAACAGTCCACAAGAAGAATTTAAGTTTGTTAACTGATTTAATTTTCCAGACCCATTCATGTTTGAAGCTAGTGGTAGTGAGATTATATTTTGAGAGGAATATTTCATAGGCGCTTTCCGTCGCTATTTTTATTCCAGTATAAAGTGTCATCGTTTGTGTTAGTTGATTGCTGGATGTAAGTATTTATAATATGATTTCTAATATTTTCAGGGATTTCAAAAGAGATTTGTGAGAAATCCCATGTATTATTTTTTAGCAAATGGTTTACTCGGACATTTCGATCTGACTTATTTATAGGTCCTTGTACGGCTTGTCAAAGATTGACGGCTCCTTCGATCCAATTATCTTCCCAAATTGATATTTTGTTCCCATTTCCTATATTCCAAGAAATTCCTTCCTGGAAAAGTTGATAAGTTTTTGCCATGCTTTTCCAAATATAAGAGTCATAAGTATAGCAATGAATTTTGGATGTTAGACTCCTATTCTTGTATTTTGCTGAGAGCACTTTATTCCATAGATGACCCTTTTTTGTAAGATACCTCCAATTTAAACTTGCCAAGAGGGCGAAATTTTTTCCATTAGTTTTTTGAAGTCCTAGTCCCCCTTTTTCAGTAGGGTTAGTCACCAAGTCCCAATTAGCCAAATGGAGTTTTCTTTTTTCTAGTGATGAACCCCACAAAAAGTTTCTTTGAATGCAATCTATATGATTAAGGGTTGATTGCGGAAGAAGGTTGCATTGCATAACGTACGTAGGGATGGTAGCAAGGACTGATTTAATTAAGGTAGTCCGACCTGCTAAGTTTAGGAACCTAGTTTTCCAGCCACTAAGTTTATTATTCATATGGTCTATAATATATTGATAGTCGGAACTTTTAGGATGGTGGGTTGTGATTGGGAATCCTAAATACTTTCCAATCTTATTTGTTTGGCGAATATTCATAAGGGAGGATAGTTCATCCCTATCCTTGTCATTTACATTAGGGGAAAAGTATAGAGTAGATTTTTGAAAATTTATTTTTTGTCCTGATTGGGAGGAGAGGGTATTGAAGATGTGAATGATCATGGAAGCATTAGTAATATCCCTTAGCCATAAGGATAATGTCATTTGCAAATAGGAGGTGTGAGATGGTAGGACCTATTCTGCCAACTTTAAGAGGTTGCCAGAGACGCTCCTGAGTGGCATAGTTAATTAGCCTAGAGAGGGATTCCATGCAAATGATGAAAATATATGGTGATAGAGGGTCTCTCTACCTAATACCCCTAGTCGGAAGGAAGTAGTTTGTAGGTTTCCCGTTTACTAGTATGGATATAGAAGAGGTGGATATACAAGACATGATAATGTCGATAATGTTTTTTGGGAAATTCAAGATCTTCAACGACTGCTTTATGAATGACCATTCTAGTCTATCAAAGGCTTTTTCGAGGTCGATTTTTAAAAGCATTTTACCGAATTTACCTTTAGATTTTTGAAAAAAGTGAATGGCTTCTTGAACTATTATAGCGTTATCCACCGAATGCCTTCCAGGAATAAAACTACACTGTTGCGAGCTTATAATTTTATCTAGATAGTGTCGGATTCTATTAACTAAGATTTTTGTGATAGATTTGTATATAGTGTTACATAGACTAATAGGTCTATAGTGATTAATTTGTTCTGGATTTTTTATTTTTGGAATAAGGCATATAAAGGTTTTGTTAAGTTCACTGGGAATAGTATGAGTTCGGAAATTATCCATGCACGTATTAACTACAGCTTCTTTCGTGTCTTTCCAATATTTTTGGAAGAATAAAGGGTGCAGTCCATCCGGACCCGGGGATTTAAGAGGTTTGAAGGAAAAGACAACATTTTTAATTTCGTCTTTTTCTAGGGGTCTCCCTATGTTAGCCCAATCTTCAATAGATAAGGCATTAATGCAGATAGTAGGGGTAGTCCAGTAGCTCTTATCCAAATCCGTGGTGTAAATATTTTTGAAGTATTGATAAATAGTATCGTTGATAACGTTTGGTTCATACGTCCAATTTCCAACCATATCGTTTAGTCCCAAGATATTGTTTTTCCTTCTTCTATTAGTTGTCGATATGTGAAAAAATTTAGTATTTGCATCGCCTTCATTTAGCCAAAGCACTCTAGATTTAATTTTCCAGAAGTCTTCTTCTCTTTTTAGAATCTCGTTATAGTCCTTTATTAGCATGTTTTCCAGCTCTATGTGATGTTTTATTTTGTGTGGTATCCATATTCTGGATTCCATTAATTCTTGTTAGAATAGTCTTCTTTTGATGGAAGATATTACCAAAAAATTGTTTATTCCACACTTTTAGAGAGGCAGTGAATCTTTCTAGGGCATTATTGTAGTTTCCATTATTTTTCCAATTGCTACTAACTACGTTAGGGAAATCCGGATATCGTAGCCACATGGTTTCGAATCTAAAAATTTTACTAACATTTGCTTGTCTTCTTAAACAATTCAATAAAACAGGGCAGTGGTCAGAGTGGGTGCGCGGAAGATGTTGTACATTAGAATCAGGAAATAATTTTAACCAATCATGATTACTAAGGAAACGATCCAGTCGTTCCATGATAATAGTTTTGTTATTTTTATGCTTGTTCGTCCAAGTATATTTTGCCCAGTAAAACCTAAATCAATCATACCCATATCATCTAAACAATTTATGAAACAAGAGCTTTTGTTATTGTTAATAGGTCTTCCCCCAAACTTTTCAGAAGCATTTGTAATTTCATTAAAGTCACCACAAATTATCCACTGTCCATCAATTTTTTTGGTAATATTTCGTAAGTTTTCCCAGAGTGTTTTCCTCAGGTTATAACTATTTCTAGCATAAATAATAGAAAACATCCATTTAGTAATTGAAGGTCTTACCTCAATAGAAGCATGTATCTCCTGATCAGTGAGTACAAATGGCTCTATTGTTAACTCCGTGTTCCTCCAGAGTAGCGCGATCCCGCCTGAGTAGCCAATCGCCGGGACTTGTATAACATCAGTGAAATCCAGAGCTTGGAGTATTTTATTGTGATCCTCCATCCTAGTTTATGTAAGTGCTAGAATAGTAGGTTTGTTTAGTTCAACCAAAGCACGCAAGTTAGTCATGAAGCTTGCGTTGTGGGCACCTCTACAATTCCAAAGTAATATCTTCATTAAAGGGTCTTCTTGAGTGCTCGAGCTCCCTCCTAGTATCAATGTCATATCCAGGTTTACTGTTGGATGATTGTCCTTCATATTTACCATTGTTGCTCCCAGATTGTTTTGAGACAATGGTATAGCTAGTATCACATATGTCATTTTGTTGGACAGATTGTGGTAACGTATGTTTATGGAGGCCTTCTTCACTTGGTGCGGTGTTATTATTATGTATTTCCTTTTGATAACTTTTTGCATCTCCAGCGTCAAAGGTTCCTTCAAGTGCAGTGTTTGAGTGAAGGGATCTAGAATGTTTAGTACATCTTCCCTCAATTCTTGAGTGGCCTGGTGTTGAATAAGGGACGATAATCCCCCTTCCTGCATTTGTGGTACTACATGGTCTTTCATATCTTCGTCTTCCTCGTATCCCATGGTCTCCTCGTCTTCCAGGTTTGGTGTCTGCATGTCTAGTATATGTTGAAACGAGCAGCTCGCAAAGCTGCTCAGTCGGTGTACAAGCGTAAGATGTTGCATATTCAAGTTGGAAAGTGTTATTGGCTGATGTAGCAGATAGTAGAACTCTAGTGTAGTTAATTCTTGTGCCAACTCTAGTTGAGTCGAGGCTAGTCGAATAAGACTGTTTGTTAGTCGCTCCTCTATTAATATTGGCAGAGGAGTTGGTGGGTCCACATTCTGAGGGATATTGAGAAGCTCCTCCAGAGTTGAGTAAGGAGATACTTGAACTGCTTGTGGAAAAGTTGAAAGCAAGTGGAGGTTTTGAGTTTGGTACATCTGATCGAAGGGGGTGAATGGATTTATCAGATTCTGAAATACAGGATTCCTCGAGATATGGTGAGAAAAACCTAGTGGTGGGATGTTCTCGAACTGGTGGTGATTTTGGATTGGGAATTGAGGAAAGGGCGGGGTTTGTTGATTGTGGGGGGATGGATGTTGGTATTGGTCATTATTGGTCGGAAGTTTTGGCGTTGGGAAGAGTTTTGGTGGTGGAGGTGAAGTAGTTGGTTGCTGAATTGAGGCATTGCTAGCTGCAGATTTTATTTCGTTTGTGTGAAGAAAGGAAGTTGGGGTAGTGTTTATAGAGTTTTCATCAGCCTTATCTAATTGGCTTTTGATATCTTTCCTAACATGTACTCTATGATTTTCTTGTCCTTTTTTACTATTTGGCGTACGTGTAGTAGTCTTAATCATACGGTCTGATTTTGCTTCAAAAGTGAAATTGTGTCCTTGTTGATTTTCCATGATCTCATTGTCTATCTTATGAATAGTCTCCATTTCATTCAGTTCCTTTTGAACATGTGTTTTTTGAGTTTGGTTTAGTATTAGTGGAGGTAGGTAGTTTCAGTTGGTCGGTACTGATTTTTCCAAAAATAAGGGGATTTTCTTGATGTGTATTTGTTGATAGGATTGTGGTGTTGGTAGTACTAGCTTTGTAGGTTGATGTGGGAGTAGTTTCTAGGTTTTTTTGGTTTGTTGTATTTAAGCTTTGTAGGTTATTTTTTTCCACGTAGTCTATAGGGGATCCGGAGAATTTGGAGACGATTTTTTTCACATGTCCTATGTTCTCACATTCTACTAACGTGTCCATGTCATTTTCACATGTTAATGGCATTGAACACGTGTTGTCGTTTTTGGTTTCATTGGTTTGGCTTTTGATAGGTGTTTGATTTTTTTGCAATTCCAGTATTCTACTAATGTTATTGCTTGTCATTTGTTGTATAGTGGGGTTGATTATGGGATGTGGAGGGTTGGGGGATTGGTTATTTTCCTCATGCATGTTTTTGAATAAACTCCGTTTTTTTCTTTTTGGATATACCACTGTTGTCCATCCTAAGCTTTCATCTTGCTCATTTTTTGGGTTGTTCTGGTGAGTTTTTGGTTCGTTAAGGTTGCTTGACGTGGATGGTATATTAGAAGGTTTGTACCGGCAAGTGTGAACTAGGTGACCAAGTCTACCACAATGGGTACATAAGGGTGTGGAGGGTTCGTAATGTATTTTTTGGAGGTGTGATCCTATTAGAATATCTTTAGGTAATTGTTTAGAGAGGGGGGCTAAGATGCAAAGTCTAGCATATCTTCCTCTCGTGATGTTCATAGTAACGGTGTCTATCTTGAGGATGGATCCTATTTAGTTCCCTATTTGTTTTAATATGTCTAAGTCATAGAATTCTGTCGGAAGTTCGGGAAGTCTTACCCAAATCGTTGTGTTGTTAAGGTGTGTTGTGGAAGGATTGAATTTAGGTTCCCATTTTCGGATTGAAATGAATTGCGCTCCCAGAAACCAAGGCCCTTGGTGTAGGTTTCAGCCTTGGTTAACTTTATAAGATAGATATCTTCAGTAAGGTCTATGAGGCTTATCTTTTCCGTAGGTTGCCATAGGACTTGGAGGCGATTTTGTAGCTGTTGATATCCCATTTTTCTCCCAATTAGCTTGACAATCAAGAATTGTTTCCAAGGTGCATAAAGTCTTTGTTTATCGCTGGATGTAATCGGGATAAAATTTGGATGTTTATGGGGGTTTTCTTGCTCATCATCAAAGTTTATATTTTCTAATCCTTGTGTAACGAAATTTATATCTGGTTCTCCTGCTCTAGATAGTAGAGTTTCTAGAAAACTTACTTTACGGCTAGTGTCTGCATGTCCTTCATCTTCCTTCTGCTTCTTGGTGCTCCGGTGGAGGAGATCAGATTCTTGATCGCTCATGTCGGTGTCTTCTTGGTCGCTTATTTGAGAGACTCACAGTGGAGTTATTTTGACAAAACGCCGGAACATCGTACTACCTTTAGCGGGTCCTTTTTACCCGTTTGCAAACCCGTTCATTTTCACCATATTAGAACCTGAAAATCTTATACTAAGTCACGAAAATGTTAGAAAAATTTGTTTCCTTATGATTTCTGACACTAATTTGCATTAAAATTAAAAAATTATAGATCCGAAAATTAGAAAATACATTTTTACATTCATCTTTAGAGTAAAATTGTAGCGAAAATAGTGAATCGACTTACCTCCCACCAATCACCATTGTTGCAGAATAATGTTGATGTGAGGTTCAGAACCCGAGTCTCCTAAGCACTCAAACCTCACTTAAAGAATGAATTATTTTGGAAACGGAAAAGGGTCAAAATTGCCCTTGAACTATGCGAAATAGACCACTTATACCCTCTATTACATTTTGGGATCAAAAATATCCCCGCAGTTATCCCAAGAGACCACAAATACCCTCAAGAGTTAACACCCCAATTTTTTAATGACGTGGCAGGCCACATGGGACTAATCCCTCCACCTAAGCGTTGCCAACTAAGATTCACTACAAAAGAATTTGACTTTTAGTGGCGACAAAGTCACCACAAAATCCCAAAATATTGCCACTAAAGGTTATGAGTGATTTTTAGTGGTGACTAAGGCTCTAACAACCATTCGCTAGTAAAACCTATTTTTTCAACAAAAAAATATGATAATTAATTTTCGATTGCGACCTAATTTTCTAAAATAAATAACTTGCAATATCCATATTAAAAACATCCAATATTATTACGAAAAATAATCAAAATTAATTCTCGATTCAAATCTCCTACTATATATATATAATGCATCATTGTACATTTTATACATTTACATATGACATAAAAATAAAACATATAGTGTCTTCAAACTCCTACTTAATCGATATTATATTTGGTTTTTTAAAACAATGAAGAAAAAAACACAAAATTAGAATTTAATGTTAAAAACTTTTAGTGACGATTTTCTGGGCTTTTGTGGCGACTGTTGTTGCCGCTAAAGGTCTAGTTCTTTTGTAGTGAATCCTAGTTGACAACGCTTAGGTGGAATGATTAGTCCCACGTGGTTTGCCACGTCAACAAAAATTTGGGGTGTTAACTTTTGAGGGTATTTGTGGTCTCTTAGGATAACAGCAGGGGCATTTTTTATCTCAAACTATAACGAAGGGTATAAATGGTCTATTTCATATAGTTCGGGGGCAATTTTGACCTTTTTTCGTTTTGGAAATGGCCTACGAGTGGGTAAAAATGAAAAATTTTAAAATTTAAAATATTTTTCTAAAATAATTTATTTTTTAAAAATAAAAATTGAGAGTGTGGCGGGGGAGCGGGTGGCCTAGGTGGCGGTGCCCTTGTTGGAGGAATGGGTGTAAAGATTTTTTTTTAAAAAAAATTGAAATATTTTTCAAAAACAACTTTTTACTTGGGGGATAATGAGTAGGGTGGTAGGGGTTGCGTGAGGTAAGAAACCTCTTAAAATTTGAAATATTTTTTAAATTCCAAATTACAAAAATCTATTAAATTGGATAGAATCTGGATACATCCCAAAATGTCCCGATACATCGCATCTCACCTTCAGTTACATTTATCAACTTTTTAATACATCACATCTCAATTTCGGATACAACATTCAACGTCCCAATACAACGCGTAAAGTGATGTATACGAGAATTGGAGAGAGTAGGAATTTTTATAACTTTTTTCAAATGATAGGAATTTTAGAGAATATAGTAAAATAAGTTGTGTATTTAAGTAATTTTTCCAAAATAAAATTCATCTGGATATATATATTTGATTTTTTTTCTCAAAGTTTAGAGGTATATTATGTGTACATTTTAAACTCTATATACCAAATCATGTATTGTATAAATTGAGAATACATTTATGACAAAATTATTATCATTCATTCTACCAAACATAATCGATTCATCTCATAATCTCACTTTTTAATAAATCAAGATGATAATGATATATACATGTCATAACAATCGTTATGGTATCCAGATTTAGAATATCAATTCATTTAACAGTGTAGATAATATGTTTTATCAGTTAATCTAAAACATTTATCTCTACTCGATCATACTCAATACATAAGAAATGCACTAGAACAAGAAGTCGGAACAACATCATTCTATAATTAAGATACTCCCTCCGTCCCATTTTATGTGAGGTAGTTTGACCCAACACAGAGTTTAAAAAAGAAACGAAGACTATTAAAACTTGTAGTCAAAATGAATGATAGAAATTTGTGTGGCTGTAAATCATTTCATCAAGGGTAAAATATACATTTTATAGTTAAATTGTTACTTAATATAGAAATCCGTCATTCTTTTTGGGACTGACTAAAAAGGAAAGTAAGTCACATAAATTGTGACAGAGGGAGTATTAAACTATATTTAACCTCGTGCTACAATTATATATACAGATGGCTTGTCCATTTTCCATCCTAATTAGATTGTGAATAAGAAAATTATACTCGTAAGAAGTGTTGATTCACTCATTTGCGTGTAAGTTAAAATTCTATACACTAAAAATCATCTACTACATAAGTAAATGGACATATAAACAAATAAATAATCTATTAAATCATTATTAAAATTGAATAAGCAATTATTCTACAATATATATTATTCTAAAACACATAATTATAATATATGTTCCTATGATTGTCACACCCCTTTTTGCGCACGGCGGCAGGGTTTTTCCAATTAAAGTGACGGTATTGATTAAGAGATCATCTTATTTGTTTTTTTTGGAGTCGCCACTTGGAATTGAGTTATGGTGTTCCAAGTCACCTTTTCGTTTAATCCCTAATCAAAAGGAATGACTCTTTATTTGGTCTGCGAACTAAAAATTCGGGTAAGGAATTATGTTGATCGATGAAAAGGCATTAGGCATCCCTCGAGTCCCGTGGTTCTAGCGCGGTCGCTTTTATTGACTTATACTTACTTTAAAATATTTTTGGATATATTATTTCAGGTCATGATTTGCTCGCATGTTTTAATTGTTGAACTTTATTGGGTCTCAACCTAGATGCGTAACCGCATTCTTGATCTTGACATTTAGAGACATAACTGTTTTCTTTGTATCACACCTAATAATCTCTTCTTTTTTTTCTATAAGTCTCTACTTTAAATTAATAAAATTTAATTATATTATTGAACAAGGTGCGTCACCGCATCCTTAATTTTTTAATGTCTCAAAAAAGATGCGCAACCGCATTCTTAATCGAAACAAATATTTTTAACGTACTTAAAAGTTTCTAATGTTAAAAGAAAATACTTAGTCTTTATAAAGAAAAATCAAATAAAATAAAATACTAAAATTCTACGATAAAATCTTGGATCATACTCATATCTTTTTATTTTATATTTTAATAATTTTATTACTCTTAAAATTAACATCAACATTAAGTATACACTTTCTACTCAAACAAAACAATAACGGATTGTTGAAAATAAATCTCATTTTATGTTTGTTAAAATAAAATAACAATAATTTATTTATTTATTTATTTGTTTTTTAGCCTAACTATACCTACTTTATCATTATTATCTAAATCAAGACAAGAATAATGTTACGACCCGTTCATTTTTAAGAGATCACAAGTAACAAATAAAAATAAATTAAAAATAATAATAATAATAATAATCATCGACTAATGCTACCTTCATTCATGAAATAGAGATATAACAACTAACAAATTAATTATTTCAATCAAATTCATGAATAAAACAAAATATAAGAAACTTGTCATAAAATTACATCAAATTCCATAAATAAATTAAAGAGACAAGAAAAAAATTGAATACCGCAAAATTTTGATCGAACCTCGATTAGAACACTCACCAAGTTTTTGTAGATGGTTTGTTATATATGTATTTTTGTTTCCGTATGTTGTAGTAGTCGGAAGGAAATTAAAATGTTTGGATGTTGCTGCGTTAGTATTTGGTATGTGATTGTATGTTGTGGATTTTTTTTCCAGAATGTTGTGCGTGTGTGTGTTGCTTTTCCTGATTTTTCCTCTTTTTCTCCCGTCCGTCTCCCTTTCTGTACGTATGTGTGTGTATTAGTGTAGTATGTATAGGGGTGTTGTGGGCGTGAGGGAGTTGTGGGGGTAGTGTGGGTGATGTGGGGTTATGGGTGAGAGTAAGTGGTAGGTGGGTAAATAATTTTTTTAAATAATTAATATAATATAATATAATATTATTTAATTATTTTTAAACTAATAAAAATTGAGTAGCTAATAATAAATTATAATTAAGAAATACTATCTTATTTGTTAAACTAAAATTAAAACAAAACATATCTTTTTTTGTTATTTTCAAATCTTCTAAAATAAATTTACTAAAATAAGAAAAAATTCAAAATATTTAATTTAAATCTATAAAAATATTTCAGCAATAAAAGAAATGTAAAATTTTATGTTCGGTCAAAAATTACGTATCCACAATGATATTAAATATCAAATTGATTGATAGTTGCAGCCAAATTTGAATATCAGTACTATATATGATAAACTAATCCAGACCTTTCAATGGTTACTTTCAATAAACAAAATATTATTGACTCTTCCATATGTACTATCCAATTGATGCTTCTATAAATTCCTAAATATCGACTAAACGAATGATGAAAATCATTTTCAATATTGTAAACCTAACCTTATCTAGGTTTGTTACTTCATTAGCATTTGTGTACGGTAACGTTTAGACCCTCTTGTTTGTACTTCTCTCTTCAGAGAATTGTTATTACTAATAAAGAAAGTTGTTAGACACAAAGTCTAGTAATTAATACATATTTGTTACAAAAATCCATAATCATAAGCAGGGACGGCAATGGGGCTGGCGGATACAGGGCGGTTTTAAGGCTACAATTATATATACAGATGGCTTGTCCATTTTCCATCCTAATTAGATTGATTCACTCATATGCGTGTAAGTTAAAATTGTATACACTAAAAATCATCTACCACATAAGTAAATGGACATATAAACAAATAAATAATCTATTAAATCATTATTAAAATTGAATAAGCAATTATTCAACAATATATATTATTCTAAAAGACATAATTATAATCTATGTTCCTATGATATTAAATATCAAATTGATAGTTGCAGCCAAATTTGAATATCAGTACTATATATGATAAACTAATCCAGACCTTTCAATGGTTACTTTCAATAAACAAATATTATAATGCTCAATTTGTAGCAGTTTATTTGTGGAAGTTTTAAAAACCTCTTCTATTACTTTATTTTGTGACGTTTGTTTTAACCTCTACTAAATAAATCTTTTTGTGACAATTATATTGAGGAGGTTTGGAAATCACCACAATTTCATAATTCGTGGCGATTATTAACTCCCATAAATTTGTAATATTTTAGAAAATATATCCCTTTTATATATCTTTTATTTTTGATATATTATTAAATATTCATATTTTATGATTTATGACAAATAGTAATAAAATTTAACTAACACAATATACGTATACCCAATGACACAGATATACATCGTTCTCTTTCTATACTTTATATATATCTATCAAAATATTCCTTTTCTACTTTGTCTATTCAACTTCTTTTTAGTGTTTTATTTTTATATATTGCTACTTTATATTAAATTTTGACAACAAAATTTATTTTGAAAATTTAGCCTAAATGTGTAATTATACTTGTGCAATATAACAATACATTTACAATTATAATTGATAAAAAATAAATAATTGTACTAACTATATTGTGCAATTACTAAACTATGTAATTACTACCTATTAATTGCACTAATTTAATTTTTATGGCCAAACACACATTACTAAGTCTGATTTGTGCTAGATCATTTTACGTTAATGAGTTAAATATAATTTGAATTCTACTTCTAGTTTTTATTTCTCTAATAAATTTACATATTTTAAAATAAAATATAGATGTCTTATCAATTGTTATATTTATTATATTTGTGTGTGTGCATTTAATTTTATTTAAGCTCTTATAATATTTGATTTTCAAGATAAAATATTTTAATTACTAATTATTAGTTATTAGTAGTTATAAGGAAACTTTTAACCTAATTAGTCTAACCAAAATCCTAAAACGCTTACCTTTTTTTCCCACAAAATTAAAATTTTCTAAGGACTAAAATTCCCTCCCAAAAAAATTTGAAACAAATACAATTCCCCCTTCCCACTACAAAATAAACTCCCAAATCTCTGTCCCACTTCCCCACTTCCACAATTCGGTAACTCTTAAAATGCTCTCTCCCTTTTTTTTTTTTTTTTTTTAACTTATTTTGTTCTTTTGTTCAATCAGAATTTTGTGTGTGCATGTGTAATTTTTTTTTAATTGACTTCTTCTTTGTAGGTTTTATGAAGTGATTCTCAGAGCAATAAGTGTGTACAACATGCGGATTTGATTATAATATTTTTGTGAATATAAAGGTAATTCTCTGTCACTTGAATTTCAGAATTCACACTAAAATTTGAGATTTATATATTTTTTTATTTTATTTGAAAATAAATATGTACTTTGTAAGTTGTTAAACTTAATGTAGCTATACTTTTATATATTTCAGGATATTTTTCTTGAGTTTTCAACGCACCATAAAGACAATTGATTGAAGATAAGCCTCAATTTTATTTTTATGTAAATATGAACGACGACTAGCGTTTTATTAAATCTTGAATCTGTTTGATTCTTATTGATAACTATCAAATTAGTTTTATCTCATCTAAGAATGCCTTAAGGGAGGAGAAAATATAACTATTTCATACAACATACTTAAATGGGTAGCAAGGTATGATAGAAATAAACCACATCATGTTACTTCTTTTTGGGTGAGAGCTTAAAAATATTTACATTCTCTTTAAATTGATGAGTACGACCTCACTAATAGCTTATTAAAGTCAATGGTTCATATGAATTTATGTTTTAAATGAATTAAATTTTGATTTTTCTTCTTGTATCAAGGTGTACAAGGATATATATATATATATATATCAATATTTGTTTATCTAATTACGTATAAATTATTTATGGTTTCAAGCTTTCAACCTAGTGATGAAGTGATGATGAAGATCGAGTTTACTTCACCTTGAAAAAAAAAAAGTAATGGCACCAATTCAAGTTACCAAATAACTGCATAGTACTTCTTTTTAATATTTATTTGATATGGAACTATTTTAGATTTTAAGTTGTAACACTCAAGTTGCTATACATGAGTTTTTATTACTGATTTGTAAAATGTAATATGATTTACATTAAATATTTAGAAAGTATTCATATGTATTATTACAAAGGCTTGATGTAAAATATTTTTTTTTATAGAAATATAACAATTTGTGGCGGTCACAAACCTCCACAAATTAGATTTTGTGAATATTCATATCATTTTGTGGCAATTTTAAATCCATGCAAACATATTTTTTTAAAAATATTAAAAGAATAAGGTGGAGGTTATAAAATGTCACAAATTGATTTTAAAAAACCTCCACAAATTAAAAAGTGATTTTGTGGCGGTCGTCATGGAGGTTTCTTAAAACCGCCACAAATATGCTCGTGGCAAAGGTAATTGTAGCGTTTTTAAAAACCGCTGCAATTCTTATTGTGAGAGTCAAAAACTGCCTCAAATTGACAAAATAACCCCCATAAATTGAGTATTTTTTTGTAGTTCCATATGTACTATTCAATTGATGCTTCTATAAATTCCATTAGAGGTTAGAAGTTAGGGAAGTCATATTAGCTAGCCATGACTTTGATATGGGAAACACTAGTAGTAGTTTGTATTGTGTATGCCTTGTATGAGTTCCTAAATATCCACAAGAGAAAAAAGTTTCCACAAGGTCCAAGGGGAATCCCCATTTTAGGACATCTTCATTTGTTAGGGAAAAACCCACACCATGATTTACGAAACCTAGCAAAGAAATATGGTCCATTTTTCCATATTAGACTAGGACCAATACCTACATATATTGCATCGTCTGTCGATACAGCCGAAAAATTCGTCAAAACTTATGATCATATCTTTGCTACGAGGCCTTATAACGAGTTAGCTAAGTATTTGTCATACGGTCATAAGAATTTGGTATTTGCAAGGTATGGACCATACTGGCACAATATGCGCAAATTGGTCACTCTAGACCTTTTAACTCATCAAAAGATCAATTCATTTCAATCCGTGAGAACACAAGAAGTAAGATCAACTCGCTTAAAAATGATGGTGGTTGTGTTGTTGATCTTAGTGCAAAAGTTGCAAAGTTGAGTGCTGACATAACTTGTTCGATGTTGTTTGGAAAGAAGTACATGGATGAAGAATTGGACAAGAGGGGATTCAAAGGTATACTTCAAGAAGTTGTGTATTTAGGTGCAACACCAAATCTTGGAGATTTTTTCCCCTTCCTTGGTGTAATTGATCTCCAAGGAATCACGCGTAAACTCAAGGAACTTTCAAAGGTGTTTGATGGATTTCTTGAGAAGATAATCGATGAACATGAACAGTCTCGTGACCAAAAGCAATCCAAAGACTTGGTGGACACGATGTTAGACATTATGCATTCAGGAGAGACACAGTTTCAGTTTGATCGTACCAATATAAAAGCTATTCTCATCGTATGTTATTTAATTTCATATATCCCTTGTATTTCTTCTTATTATATACGATTTAAATTTGTTCATCCTAATTTGTCTTATATGTAACAGGACATGCTTGCTACAGCAATCGATACTTCAGCAACATTGGTAGATTGGACAGTAACAGAGCTTCTTCGACATCCTCATGTGATGAAAAAACTCCAAAAGGAGTTGGAAGAAGTGGTAGGACTTGAAAGAATGGTAAAAGAGTCAGACTTGGAGAAGTTGAACTACTTAGATATGGTTGTGAAAGAGGGAATGAGGCTGCATTCCATTATACCAATAACGCAACGTGAGGCCATGGAAGATTGTGTCGTTGATGGCTACCATATACGAAAGGGATCACGAATCGTGATAAATCATTATGCAATTCAGAGGGATCCAAATGTTTGGCCCGAGCCTGAGGAGTTTTTACCAGAGAGATTTGTTGGAAGTAGTATAGATATTCGTGGACGGGATTTTGAACTTTTACCATTTAGCTCTGGTAGAAGAAGTTGCCCTGCAATCCCGCTGGGGATCACCGTTGTCCGCCTTATGTTGGCACAATTGGTGCATTGCTTTGATTTGGACCTTCCAAATGGCATGCAACCTTGTGATTTGGACGTTGATGAGCACTTTGGGCTAGTAACAAGCAAAGAAAACCATTTAATGGTTGTTCCTAAATAACGACTAAACGAATGATGAAAATCATTTTCGATATTGTAAACCTAACCTTATCTAGGGTTTGTTACTTCATTAGCATTGGTGTACGGTAACGTTTAGACCCTCTTGTTTGTACTTCTCTCTTCAGAGAATTGTTATTACTAATAAAGAAAGTTGTTAGACACACGGTCTAGTAATTAATACATATTTGTTACAAAAATCCATAATCATAAGCAGGGACGGCAATGGGGGCAGGCGGATACAGGGCGGTTTTAAGGCTACGTGGGGCGGTGTGGGGAGGACGGGTTCAAACTTAATTTTAACTTATTATATGTTATAACATTAATAGAGCATTATGTATAAAAATAGTTTCTTTAAAGTTACTAAAATATTCAAGATAGTAACTGAAAATGGTTTAATCAAAAACTAATACAATTTCTTACATCAATTGACCTCTAAAAAAATAAGATTTTAAGTCATTATCTATTAAATTAATACAACATAATGAAAAAATAAATTTTCTTTTTTATAAATTTTATTTTTAGTATCAAGCTTAATTAGAAAGGGAAAATATTGAAAAAAATTATGTGAGACTGGTTCATGTGGGCGGATTTATACGGAGCAAATTGAAAATGAAAAAAAAAATTGTTATACTGAGCGAATTAATTTTTTTACAAATTAAACTCAATCCCCGCCGCACACCGCACTCCCCATAGTCCTCCCTAATTTTATCCGATCATCACCGCTTCCACATCCTAGAATCTACTTAAGCAATTAAAAATCAAACTTAGAACCAATACATTAAAGTTAAGAAAGATGACTATTGATGATGAATGAAAATGTTATTGGTCCTCTAGTTTTGATTTAGAAATTTACTTTAGTTTAAATATGTCTCTGAAATTTCGATCATAATCTAGAAAAATTTGTGTCTTATATCCTATTATACTATTATAAAGATACGAACATTATATCGACTTCAAAATGGATATTTCCGGTCAAATTAAGTAGGCATAATACATATATTGGACCTTAAACTTGGCTTCAAATTTTAACTTTGACCTCCAACTTTCAAAGTGCACAAATAGACACTTTAACTATCCAACCTTTTAATAAATAAACACGCGTGTCTTACCTGGCAAAACGCGTGATGTGCACGCATTTTGCGCGAGTTAGAAGTAATTTTTGAGGCACACAACAGTAAAAAAAATGCTGAAATGACAACTCTACCCTTAATTAATTTAATTTTATTTTTTAGTTCTAAAATGGACGTGTAAAGTGTTTAATTAGTTGGCAGCCATTGAGTGGCTCACTAATACACGTGGAAGCGTTTGCATTTCACGCTCTTTGCTCCAAAAATCGTGTGTTTATTTATTAAAAGGTTGGATAGTTAAAGTGCTTGTTTGTGCACTATGAAAGTTGGAGGTCAAAGTTGAAATTTGAAGTCAAGTTTAGGGTCCAATATATGTATTATGCCAATTAAGCGTATGACTAGTTAACTATGACCTATCTTATTCCTTCTCAATAATATAAATAAACGTTACACAATTTTCCACGTACTCTATTAATCTTCTTTAATTTCTCCCTTCATTTACTTAAAAGTATTAATTAGTCACTTTCTCTTACCACAAACTAAACTCTTTATTTATTCCTCTCACATTGAATTTTCATTTTGACTCATTAACGTAACTTTACTCAACCATGTGTTAGTTATCCATTCAAGTCGTCTTTATTTTGTTTTGAACTACGTGCGTATATATTTTTGTCGTCTATCAATTATATATAGATTATATTAACTTTTTTCATTAATAGAGTACAATTCTCTCCGTCCCATTTTATATGAGGTAATTTGACTCAGTACGAAATTTAAGAAAGAAATGAAGTATTTTAAAATTTGTGGTCCAAAATGAATAATAGAAATTTGTGTGGATGTAAATTATTTCATTAAGGGTAAAATAGATATTTTACAGTTAAATTGTTACTTAATATAGAAATGTGTCATTTTTTTTGGAACGGACCAAAAAGGAAAGTAAGTCACATAAATTGAGACAAAAAAAGTAATATCTATTAAATTTAAAAGGGATAAGACACAAATAAATCCTTCAAATTGTAATTAAAATACAAGCGATACACTTTAACTTAATTAGTTTACAATAACCTATTCCCCTCCCCAATTTTTTTTTTCTTTCTATAATTTCGTGCACCTTCTATGGTGACATGGAATCAAGACTCAATTTCAAATAGTTGCGATGATACACGTGTTGCCACACTTGTAAATATTTTATTACTAGTGAAATTATTCGCGCTTCGCGCGGCTATATGAAATATTTATAAGATAATAATATGAAATATGTAATATTTAGGTTAGTATCGAATATATAGATAATATTAATATTTCTTTTCATCTGCGATATCATAGTTTTTTTTTTTTTTAAACATATAAAATATAATTTTTTTTGTATATGTATATAGTAGAACAAAATATTCACCGTGGTGAAGTAAATGGAATAAGAGATAATATGTTGAAATAACAATATATTGTATTACGTTGAAAATATTTTATATGTTTTAATCTTTTGTAGGAGTACTAATTTTCTATTCAAACTCTAATTTCGTCAAAACGAATTTGATTTTTTTATTATGTCCTTATTATTATATTTGCTTATTATAATTTTTTAAACATTAATTAAATATTTATAAGATTTATGAAAAATGAAACATACAAAAGTTATGAATAATATTTAATATTAAAAGTTACAAGTAAGATGAAGAGACATGAGTTATAAATAATTCAAATGTATAATTTTATTAGACATAAAATGTATTACTAATTATGCATTGATTTTATTTGTAAAATAAATAAATAAAAATAAGGGGTGAAAATACAAAAAATGAACAGAGAAAATATAAAAATTGGTGACTACATAAAAATTATAATTACATTTCAAAGCAAAAAGAACGGTGACGAAAATAGATTGTTACATACGCAAAAAATGGCATCGTGAAAATAATATTTTATTTTTCAATTACTTTTTTATAATTATAATAAAAATGAAACTCCTAATCATCATAATTTTTTTTGTTGTTAAAATGAGATAATTATATTAATTTTGCTTCATAACAAAGAAAAAGTAGAATAATAAAGGATCAAATGATTAGCATTGACAATATAATATATTTAGCTAAATTATTTATACAAATCAAAATTTAGAAAATTCTAACAAAAGTAACTAAGTTGCTAATACAATTCAAAGTAAAAAAATAATCTCTAATTATGCTTCGTTTTTTTTTCCTTCTATCATCTTCCTTTGCAAGTAGATCCGTCATCATGTTTTGCTCCATATGTCAAACTCTTCATTATATGCAACCAACTGAATAAAAAAAATAATCATATTACCAATTAAAAATAATTATGTCAAAAGAAAGAACGAAATTTAAACTATATGTAATATATTTGTATATTATCTTTTCAATAATACTAACAATACTAAATAATAATTATTTCTTGAAATCTAACAAATATTATAATCAGATTATATTATATCCGGAAAAGTAACTATTAGAAAGAGCAATTGCATAAAGACAAAACATTGTTAAGAATTACATAGAATTTTTTAATCATACTTGCTTGATGAATGATAATACAAACATTAAAAAATATTAAGAAAGCATGTCTAAGTACATAAAAATAAAAAGAAACACTTGAGAATGACTTTGTATGTGAATCTTCATGAAAATAAATATGAATATATATATATATATAGACAAAATAGAGGAAATGAAAAAATAAGGACTTGAGAATGATATATTTATTAACTTCATGTACTTTTTTTTTAGTTTCATTCACAAACCAAATACGAATTTATATAGACAAAAATAGAGGAAATAAAAAATAAAATTTTGCAATGAAATATTTCTTACCTTCATGTACTTCTTTTTTGTTACAAACCAAACCAATATGATGAAAAGAGAAAGGATAATTGTGAATGTGAATCTTCATGAAACTAATATGAATTTATAGACAAAATAAAGGAATACCATAAGACATCATAAACTTACAAATTTAAGTTTGAAGGTTATGGACATAAAAATTATGAGAGTTATGAATATTATTAAAAGTAAAAATTAAAGAGGGGCAAGTCATGGGTAATAACTCCTTGTGAATCAATTAAAAAATAAAGATAAAAATACTTAAAATGTAAAAAAAAATATTATCATTTCATGATTTGAAGTGAGATAAAAAAAAAATAGAAAAAAGAATGTGGAGAGTTTTTTTGTTGTAAATGTTCCTACATTAATAAAATATTTATTTGTATAAATTAAGTAATATATTTTTACAATACAATAATTAATTTGAATTAAAAAAAAAAGTCAAAAAAAGATAAATTATGTTTCTCCTTTTATTATAAGTGAGACAAATAAATAATAAAATAATATGAAGAGTTTTTATTATAAATGTTCCTCCATCAATAAAATATTTATTTGTCATAAATTTAAGTAGTTTATTTTTATAATATAATAATTAATTTATTTTTAAAAAAAACCAAAAAAAGAAGAAAAAAGCTAAATGCAAATGGAGGCCATAGAGAGGTGCCACATCACCTTATCTATGGTCCTCCTTTATATATATACTAGTAAAGAAAGCCCGGACGTTGCCCGGGTCCAACATTAATAAAGTTATATTGTTACTCTCTCCGTCCCATATTAGATGAGACTCTTACTAAAAATATTTTTTTCATATTATTTGAGCACTTATTAAATTAGGATAGAATTAATTAATTCTTTTCCATTTTACCCCTACAATTAATATGACCATTCCTATATTGTATGTGTATTTTTTGTAACTCATTTCAATGTGCATTGATATAAACAAAGGGCAAAATGGTGAAGTCTTCCAATGTATTAATGATTTCTTAATCACCGTGTAAAGTTGGAAGTGCCCATCTAATATGAGGCGGAGGGAGTATAGTTTATGTATTGTTATAAAATTAGTAAAGATTGTTATAATATATTTTGCTCATAAGTGAGATAATATAGAAACTTATTTGTCATTTGTCTTTTTAATTTCAATTTTAAATAGCAAATAAATGTAGCGATAAGATTGAGGGTAGAAATAAAGCATATTTTTCTAAATTTAAGTAAAATAAACAGAGTAGAAGTAACATTAGGGTTATCGATAGGACGATTCATTCGATTATTTTTAAAAAAATTATATCATTCAATTTTTCGGCTATTTTATAATGTATAACCAAAATTAAAATTTTAAAATCGTCCCAATCCTAATTTATGTGACACAAGTAGTACAAAAATTAGTCTTTTTTTTGTTGTCTTGTAGATATTTGAAGTTATTATTTATTGTAAATTATAGTACTTTTTATTAAAGTTTTTAATAACATATGTTACTTTTTATGTTTGAGAGTTAAACCAACTTTTTTTATATGTGTTTTGTCCTTTTCCATTTTGAAAAACCAATACTCTCTCCATTTTATTTTATATGTCATTTCTTTTTATAAATATATTGGTTATTCCCTCTTCTTATTGAAACACATGTTGACTTGTGGTGAATACTTATTCCCTCTTGTTATATAGTAAAACACATGTTGACTTGTGGTGAATACTTATTCCCTCTTCTTATATAGTAATATATATATATATATATAGATAGATATATTTTTTAAAGAAATATAGTTAAGAAAAATATTCTTATTTTCTTTTACCTTGTATTTAAGCCAAGTTAACACACGGAATTTTAAAAAATAAAAACTTTTTTTTAACCCTTATTAATTGTTTCTCTTTTTTTCTATTGATTTTATTTTATTTTTTTATTTTTTTTGTCTTTCCTTTTGATTTGATTTCAAATGTCTTGTATTTAAAAAGACAACTGTCAATATAAGTGCAAAAATTAAATACACATAAAAGAAATAATTAAAACATTAAAATTAAAGGATACTTTTAAAAATTAATTTCTTAAAAAAATAATTATGAATTGAAAATAGATAAAAAAAAATAATAATAATGAAAGAGAGAAAAATAAAAAGGTTAAGTGAGGAGGGAATAAAAATAATTAAACATATATAAATTAAGTTGTCAATAATTATATGTACTAACTAATTGTAAAATAACCAATTAAAAATGATGTGTATAATATTGAAGGAAGTTTTCTCATTTTTTTGTTTGTTTTTTATTTGCTTTCTAGAGAGTACGTAGACTTTCAACGTTACAACATTTAAAGTGTATTTATTTCATTTTAAAATAGTATAAGAAAGTAATAAAATATTAATTAAATTTAAATTTATTGCTGAAATTTCAGAAATAATTTAAAGATATTTATGTCTTATCCCAATTAAAAAAAAAATAACTACACTTCTATTCATTTATAAATAAGAAAGCTAACTGATCAGTTTCATTTATGACACATCTCTCTGTCCAAATTATCTTTCTACAACTTTTATTGTTTTTTTTATTTGCTTGATAATGACTATTCCTACTGACCTAATTTATGACATATTTCACTTTTCAAAAGTAAAATAATTTAAGTTTAATTAGAAATTTGCGCATAAAATTTTTAATTTTTTAAATGATATTTATATATTTAGAAACTATGTAAAAGTATTATAATTAAGTCATGATAATTGATAATCCAAAATATTTAAAAGATATATGAAAAATTTACAATCAAAATAGATTTGTTTGAATTTTGAAATTCGATGTGTCACATAAATTCAGACAAAAAAAATAGTTTTTAATTACAAAAATAAAATCATATTTGTGAATTTCATCCAAATATTATTACTTCAGAGGCAGAACCAGGATTAAAAGATTGGGGGTTAGCATGAAAACATTTACACGACTCCTTTTTTACCATAAGTTATCAATCAATTTTTTAGAGATTCATGAATTAATATACATATATATATAATTAATTTTCTAGTATAAATATAAAAGTATAAATTATAGGAACCACATATTATAAGTACTAAATAACATCCTATCCCTTCTAGTTTTCTATTTACCAAAAATCCCTTAAAAATGATGTTTGCGGGATACATAGCGTTGTGCACGCAGTGGCGAATTTAAGTGCAAAAAATAGGGCGTTCGAACCTGTGGTCTCTTCGTAAAATTAGATATTTTATGCATATATTTTCTAACATTTGTATAATATTATATTCTTGCACCCGTACTATAAAAAGTCTAGTTGATCCACATGGTTAAATGTTGAGCTTTTGACTTTGAGGACTGAGAATCAATTCCCACTTAATACATTTTTCTTGGTGCACCCATATTCGAAAAATTCTAAATTCGCCTCTGTGTGCACGGGATACATTTGGTTTGATACATTCTACATAGCGGGATACATAGCATTGTGCATGGGATACATGCGGGATACATAACGTTGTGCACGGGATACATAGCGTTTAAATGGATATTAAAGTAAGTAAAGAAGTGTAATTAAGTAATTTCTCCAATATAAAATCTACGAAAAAATAATGAACTCGTCCAAATTCATGAAGTGCGCCTCAATCACTTCCGCTGCTCCACATCTTAGTACATTAAAGTCAAAGAAAGACAACTATGGATACATGAATGAAAATGTATTTATTGTTCTTCAAGTCCTTGCACAAGTTTTGACTTGGAAATTTCAAGTGAAAACTACAACACAAAAATATCACATTTTACTTGTAATTTCTATAGTACGCATTTATTATATTGTACTATTCTACAGACAAGAAAATAATACTAGTCAGTTTTGAAATTTCAAAATGGATATCATAGTTAATGATGATCAATATCAGAGCCTCTTTGAAATGGTTGGAACGCCAAAAATATTTATGTTGAAGATTTTTTTATTTTTTGTTTTTTGAAAAACCAACTTATTCGGCTAATTAGAATAATTGCATTTAAATGGACGTAAAAACAATTTGTCTGTTGTTAGAAAAAAAAACTAAAAAAATGTAACTGTGCTTCTTAAAAAACACAAGGAGAAGCATAAAATTATTTATTTCAACACTAAATATTTATTTTGCTTAATATTTAAATAATTATGTTAATATTATATTTAATTTTATTTATTTATTTATCTATGTATATATTGATTGAAAATTTACATATGTACATTTTATTTGAATAAAAATAAAAATTTAATTAAAACTTTATAGTATTGATACGTATCATTTTTTGTAATTTGACTGTTAAAAAATAAAAGCAGTTTTTAACATAATTAGTCAAATACAACTTGATTTATCAAAAACACTTCCTCAAATGAATTAGCTAAACATAAATTACTTTTTGTAAAACTACTTTTCTGAAAAACTATTTTTTATAAAAATAAAGCAACGTTTTAGCCGTTAAACAAACGTTTATTCCTTCTCAATAATAATAAACGTTACACAATTTTCCACTCTATTAGTCTTCTTTCTCCCTTCATTTACTTAATTGCATTAATTAGCCACTTTATTCTTCTCACTTTGAATTTTCATTTTGATACTTTATTCTTCTCACTTTGAAATTCATTTTGATAGTTTAATTAAGTGAACGTGACTTTAATCTATCTCTCAAGCATCAAATTCAACTTGTCACCATTTATGTATATTCAACAAAATAGATAAGAACAAAAATAGTACAATAATGGAGAAAAAAAAATCAAAGCTAGACTAAATCCTAATTATGGTACATTTTCTTGTAAGGTTCTCATATATAGTGAAAAACTCTCTCCGCTTTTACTCCAAGGACATAAACAATTAATCGAATCTCGTTAAATCTTGCTATTATTTCAATTTATTTATTTGCTTGGATTATTTGATTTTGTGCTAGTTAATTAATATACGATCTTTTGCAACCGAAACATTAGCTCAAGAAATATCACCACTTACACAACCTAGTAGCCACATATAGCTTAGGGTGGTCAGCCGGACACCCATCGTCAAAAATTATATTATTATATATAAAAAATTATACGAAGTATATAGATTAAAAAATATCTTCCATACATATATATAACTTTCAACATCCTTAACGAAATTTTTTATTCACCATACTTGAGCAAGTAAAATCAAACTTAAAATCGATGTTAAACTCTACATGCATGCATGAACAGATCTCCATCAAAAGAAAACAAACAAACAAAGAGAGTCAAGAAAGACGACTGAATTATTGGACGTGGAAATTTCAAATGAAAGGTACAACACACAAATGTATATCCTTCCACTTTGACTTTTGTTTTTGATGTTTTTTCATTAAGTGAAATTATTAGTATTTACTCTGGGATGGCAAATGGGGTGGGCAGTTGTGGGTGTATAAATTCGCGACGACTTCAACCTGCCCCACATAGAAAAAAAAATCAATTTCCAACCCAACCCGCTTAGATTCACCCCTCCCTCCCCCGCAAAGGAGCAATATGTGTATTCTTCTGTCACAATTCAGACTGTCGTGAGTGACACACACTAAATCACCTGGTAGGAGAATCGATAACTAACCATAACTAAACCCAAAACATCTTTTATAAACCAAGTTCATCATAATAAATAGAAAACACAGTTTAGACAACCAATTAAAGAATTGAGTCCCCATAAACTCAATCCAATAGTTAAAACAATTATGCGGAAATAAACCCCAAGGAAATGAAAGTCGTGGTACCAAAACCCTAATTTCTAAACTAAAGGGGATGCAACTCTGACGTTCAAAAACAATGACAAAATTCTAACAATGTCTTAGTCCAGAAAGATGTACAAAAAAAAATAGAGGAATCTATGACAACCAGGAAGAATAGCTAACCCTTGAATTTGAAGTCAGACGTCCCTTAACTGAGGTTTTGGAGCTGCTGGAAGATGTCATGTACTCAATAAGGAAGAACAAGTGCAGTATCAGTACACAAACCACAATGTACAGATAGGATCACATGGTCAGTCCAAGATATGAATGTAAACTACTTACTACAGTACATGAGTAACACAGAACAACACATAAATTAACAATTATCAATGCATACCGATTCCCAGTCATAGGGCATGAAACAACATATATCTGGATGCATGTCTCACATGATCACAAATGCAATGCCAGTCGCCCTCTCTTGGAACCATAAACACAAACATGGTCCTCTTATGGAACCCAAATCAAACTGTTAGTGTACTGGCATGGTATCCGAGCTATCCATAGTTAGCGTACCGGCGTGGTACTCAAGTTACTCATTTATGGATATCTTCACTGTAACATCCGACAATTTGAAATAGCTAAGACGAGGCTTGGAATTTGAAAATTTTCATTTTTGGAAAGGATTTGAAAATCTGGAATTTGGCAAAGTGTGGAAATCAATGAGTTTTTGGCCAACTTTGAGCAGTCATAACTTCCAGCTCATGATGAGTTAGGGGTATTTCCAATTATTGTTGTGAAGCTTGTGGAATGATCTTTCCAACGCCGCCGAGTTTTCTCAATTCCGAGTTCGTGTGAGCGAGTTATGCCTTTTAGAAGTTGGGCAGTTGGCAGGGAAATCTGTCCGGAAAATTAAGGGCATTTTGGTCTTTTTCCCTAGCCATTTCTTTTGGAATTATATGGTGTGTTAGGCTGATTTTGGATCATTTTTATCCCATTTTAAAGAGAGAAAGTTAGGGTTCTTGAGAGTGAAGAAGAGAAGAAGAAGAGAAGAAGGAGAAGAAGAAGAGGAGATCAACAAGTTTCCGTCGTGGAAATCGTCGGGGGTGATCCCTATTAAGGTATGTGAGTTCTTAGTGTGGGTTGATCCTTTCCCCCACACCCCCAACTCATTTTATTATTGGGAAAGAGGATTAGTTGTGTTGTTGAAGTTGATGGTTGTGTTGTTGATATTGTTGATTGTGTTGTTGAAGTCCCTTGTGATTTGGGGCATGTTTCCGGTTGTTTTTTGAGTTGTAATCTGTTGAATATTGAGGGATTTATGATTCTAAATGTTTGGGGTTGGAAACCTTGACGATTAGAAGGTTTAGAGTTGGAGTAAAGAGGGAGAAAAGTCGAAATTGTCGGGGAAAAGGGGTGGCGTGTCGTGCCCCAAGAAGTGCTCTGACCTTCACCCCTTGGGGCGCCGCGCCCCGCAGAGCGCCTCAGTTGGCCCTCTGAGCTGCAAGGGCTGGCGCTCCGTGCCTTGCAGAGCGCCAAGGACGCCATGTTCCCTCTTTCCTTCCATGCTTTCTCATGCATGTTCCTAGGTGTTATACCTATGTTCCCTAGTTGTTTCCAACACCCCAAAGTGTTTCTAAACATCCCGAACTCATCCAAATACGTGTGATCATATACCTTGAATCCATAGTCCAATTCAAGGCAAGTTAGTATCAAGTTAAAGAGAAGTTAGAGTCAAGTCAAGCCATGTTAAGAAGTAAGTTCAAGCAAGTCCTCCAAGCTTTTCAAGAGTCTTCATTGAACGTTTTAACTTCATTCTTAGACTCAAGTTTCAAGTCAAGCAAAGAGCTTAGAGTTTCAAGCTAAGTAAAGAGTCTCAAGACTCAAGTTAAGTCAAGAGTGTAAGTTGAGTTCATTTCTCAAAAGCTATTAGGGAACTATGTATTCCCAAAGAAATTTCTAAAAGTTTTTACATTTGAGTAAGAAAGGAACTATCATTCCAAAAGAGCCTTAGGAAAAAGGAACATCGTTTTCCAAGTGAGCCTTTGGGCTAGATTTTGAGTAATTATCTCATTTAAAGAAAGATGTGTTTAAAACACTTATGAGTTTAAAGCATTTTGGGAGTAGTATCGAGCACCGATTTGGGGACGCGAGTTCATATTAAACTTAACTCTCCATAAGAACCATGTAGCCAACATGGGAGCTATCGGGTCATACTTTTTAGATGATCACGAAAGTTAAACTAGTGGATCCACTTAGTAAAGTTAGCTTCCTATATCAAGACCAGATATAGGATGGTCCTCAGGCAACGTGAGGTAAAACGTTGTATCATTAGCTTCCTATATCACGGCAAGGTATAGGATGGTCCTCGGGCAACGTGAGGTAAAACGTTGTATCACCACTCATATTCATAGTGGTGGTTTGTCGGTTAGAGAAGCTCCCACAGTAGAAAGAGCATGGTTCCTTGAGGGTTCTGCTTAGTACGGATGGGGGTGTGGGACTTCATTCATACATTGCACAAGTAGACCTTGAGAGAAAACATGGTATTTTCATGATATTATAAATATGATCTTTACGTCATGTTTTAAGAGTTTTGCAAGCTTTATATATTGCATGTGTCTTATTGCTTTATATATTGAGTTCAGTTATTCATGAGTTGAACAGAGCCAAGGTAAGTGTTCTCTTGTACTCTTTTCAAGCTTAAGTCGTGATTTAGCTTTCCAGCTCGCATACTCGTACATTCAATGTATTGATGCCAGTTGGCCTGCATCTTATGACTATGCAAATACAGGTACCCCGGATCAGCATCTTGCACGTCGTTGATCCAGCTAAGCACTCCAGAGTCAGTGGTGAGCCTCCTTGCTTTCCGGAGAACTCAATTATTTTGTGTTCTTAGTTTTGTTTTGTTAGGATGTTGCGGGGTCTGTCCCAACATCCATCTCAGTATGTGTAGAGGCTTCATAGACAGTCAGTCAGTTAGTTTTGAGTCTCTTATCTATGTATCTATGTAAATAATCTTTTTTTGAGACTCGAGTTGCCTTTTTGGCCAGATGTTATTTTAAGCAGGTTGTTTTAAAAACCTTGCGTTTCATTGAGTTATTCCGCTGAGTTAAGAAAGTCAGGCCAAGGGTTCGCTTGGGGGCCAGCGATGGTCTTCGAGTGCCGGTCCCGCCCAGGGTGTAGGCGCGGGGCGTGAAAAACTTGGTATCAGAGCACAGAGTTCAAGAGTCCTAGGGAGTCTATGAAGCCGTGTCTATAGAGTCCTAGTTATCGGTGTGAAGCGCGCCACATCTATAATTGGGAGGCTGCAACATTTAGGAAGATTTCTCACTTCTTTCACACTCATCTCGTACGTCAGAGTTTATCTCTAAAGAGTTTCTTCCTAATCCGTGCTTGCGCGTGTTTTCAGATAATCATCCCTCCACGAAGATTTGGTAGAGGGCGTCTTCCTAGACGTTATGTTGATGAGTAGGAGTTACCCTATGCACCGGGAGTGCAAGATCAAGGGGAAGTTTCTAATGCCGAGTTCAGAGAGGCAATTAGAATGTTAAGTCAAGCTGTAGCTAATCAGATTGGTCAGGAAAGGGGAGCTCGACATGAAGGAGCTGACACTTCTAGGATCCGTGAGTTCTTGGGGATGAATCCTCCGAGTTTCATGGGTTCGAGCACTACTGAGGATCCAGAGGACTTCGTTGAGGAGTTGAAGAAGATTTTTGATGTGATGCATGTGGCAGATACTGAGCGGGTTGAACTAGTTGCGTATCAATTGAAGGATGTTGCTAGAGCTTGGTTCGACCAGTGGAAAGGGGGCAGAGTTGAGAATGCATCACCTGCGAGTTAAGCTTCTTTTGAGAAAGCTTTCTTGGGGCATTTCTTTCCTCGGGAATTAAGAGAGGCCAAGGTATGTGAGTTCCTCACACTTAAGCAGGAGTATTTGAGTGTTCATGAGTACAGTCTGAAGTTCACCCAACTATCCCGCTATGCTCCGGAGATGGTTGTGGACATGAGAAATAAAATGAGTTTGTTTGTTGCTGGGTTGTCTCGGTTGTCATGTAAGGAAGGTAGGGCTGCAATTCTTATCGGAGACATGGACATATCTAGGTTGATGGTCTATGTGCAACAGGTCGAGGAAGAGAAGCTGAGGCACAAAGAAGAGTTCAGAAATAAGAGAGCTAAGACCGGTAGTGAGTCCGGGCAGCAGAAAGGTAATGCGAACCGTTCCTCCTTTCAGCAAAGGCAAAAGGGACCTACTCCATCATCTGTTAGTGCACCTGCACCCAGAAATAAAAGTGGGTATGCAGCACAAAATTCACAGAACTTCAAAGCTGGACCTGCACAATCTCAGAATAGTATAGCACAAGGAAGTAACCGGGGTCTTGCATGTGCTAGGTGTGATAGAGTCCATCCAGGGAAGTGTCGTCAAGGCCAGACAGGTTGTTTCAAATGTGGGCAAGAGGGTCACTTCATGAAAGAGTGCCCTAAGAACAATCAAGGTAGTGGAAATCTGGGCAGTAGGGCCCATTCTTCATCAGTTACTCCCCCAGACAGGACGACACCTAGAGGAGCTACTTCTAGTACCGGTGGAGGAGAAAATCGCCTCTATGCCATCACCTGTCGTCATGAGCAAGAGAACTCTCCAAACGTTGTTACTGGTATGATCAAAGTCTTTGCATTTGATGTGTATGCTTTGTTAGATCCAGGAGCAAGTTTATCTTTTGTAACTCCTTATGTTGCAAATAAGTTTGATATTCATCCGGAAAGACTTTGTGAACCCTTTTGTGTTTCTACACCTGTTGGAGATTCTATTTTAGCAGAAAGAGTTTGTCGTGATTGTCCTATTTCCATCAATCACAAGAGCACCATGACTGATTTGGTTGAGTTAGACATGGTAGATTTCGATGTCATTCTAGGTATGGATTGGCTTCATGCTAGTTATGCATTGATAGATTGTAGAACTCGAGCAGTCAAGTTTCAGTTTCCGAATGAGCCAGTCTTAGAGTGGAGTAGTAGTTCAGCAGTGCCTAAGGGTCGTTTTATTTCGTACCTTAAGGCGAGAAAGTTAGTTTCAAAGGGTTGTATCTATCACTTAGTCCGAGTTAATGACTCTAGTGTTGAGATACCTCATTTTCAGTCAGTTTCTATAGTAAGAGATTTTCCAGAAGTGTTTCCTGATGATCTACCCGAAATTCCTCCGGAGAGAGAAGTAGATTTTGGCATAGATCTCATTCCAGATACTCGTCTTATCTCTATTCCGCCATATAGAATGGCACCAACAGATTTGAAAGAGTTGAAAGAGCAGTTGAAAGACCTTCTAGATAAGGGTTTCATTCGCCCGAGTGTCTCACCTTGGGGTGCTCCGGTCTTGTTTGTGAGAAAGAAAGATGGTTCCCTTAGGATGTGTATAGATTACCGCCAGTTGAATAAGGTTACCATCAAGAATAAGTACCCTCTTCTGAGGATTGATGATCTTTTCGATCAGCTTCAGGGTGCCACTTGTTTTTCGAAGATTGACCTCAGATCAGGCTATCATCAGTTAAGAGTAAGGGAATGTGATGTTCCAAAGACAGCTTTCAGAACTAGATATGGACATTATGAGTTTTTAGTCATGTCTTTTGGTCTGACCAATGCACCGGCAGCTTTCATGGACTTGATGAATAGAGTCTTCAAACCTTGTTTAGATACGTTTGTTATCGTCTTCATTGATGACATACTAGTCTAGTCAAGGAACGAAGAAGATCATGCTAATCACCTCAGAACAGTTCTTCAGACTTTGAAAGACAAAGAGTTGTATGCCAAGTTCTCTAAGTGTGAGTTTTGGCTCAAGTCTGTGGCATTCCTAGGCCACATTGTGTCCGGTGACGAAATCAAAGTTGATACTCGGAAGATTGAGGCAGTGCAGAATTGGCCTAGACCCACATCTCCAACTGAAATTAGGAGTTTCTTGGGTTTAGCTGGCTATTATAGAAGGTTTGTTGAGGGGTTCTCGTCTATTGCATCTCCTTTGACAAAGTTGACTCAGAAAGCAGTGAAATTTCAATGGTCTGAAGCTTGTGAGAAAAACTTTCAGGAATTGAAAAAGAGATTGATTACAGCTCCAGTGTTGACGCTACCAGAAGGTACTCAAGGTTTTGTGGTGTATTGTGATGCATCTAGAATTGGTTTGGGTTGTGTCCTAATGCAGAATGGCAAGGTTATAGCTTATGCTTCCAGACAGTTGAAAGTTCATGAGAAGAACCCGACCCATGACTTAGAGTTAGCGGCTGTAGTGTTCGCTTTGAAGATATGACGTCATTACTTGTATGGTGTGCATGTTGATATATTCACCGATCACAAGAGCCTTCAATATGTGCTTACTCAGAAAGAGCTTAATCTCAAACAGATGAGGTGGTTAGAATTACTCAAGGACTACGACCTGAGTATCCTTTACCACCCAGGTAAGGCCAATGTTGTTGCTGATTCTTTGAGCAGGTTGTCTATGGGTAGCACCGCCCATATTGAAGAAGGAATGAGAGAGTTAGCAAAAGATATGCACAGACTGGCATGCCTGGGAGTCAGACTTACAGATTCCGTAGAAGAATGAATAGAAGTGACGAGCAGGGCCGAGTCATCACTAGTGTCAGAAGTGAAAGAGAAGCAAGATCAAGATCCCATTTTGCTTGAGTTGAAGGCAAATGTCCAAAAGCAAAGAGTATTAGCTTTTGAACAAGGGGGAGATGGTGCATTGAGATATCAAGGCAGATTGTGTGTACATATGGTAGATGGACTCCAAGAAAGGATTATGGAGGAAGCTCATAGCTCCAGATATTCCATTCATTCGGGTTCTACAAAGATGTACCGTGACTTGAGAGAAGTTTATTGGTGGAATGGCATGAAAAAGGACATTGCAGAGTTTGTGGCTAAGTGTCCAAATTGCCAGCAAGTGAAAGTTGAGCACCAAAGGCCCGGTGGTTTGGCTCAGAGAATAGAGCTTCCGGAATGGAAGTGGGAGATGATCAATATGGATTTCATCACAGGGTTGCCAAGGTCGCGCAGACAGCATAATTCTATTTGGGTGATTGTCGACAGAATGACAAAGTCAGCCCATTTTTAACCGGTAAGGACTACCTATTCAGTAGAAGATTATGCCAAGTTGTATATTCAAGAGATAGTGAGACTTCATGGAGTCCCAGTCTCCATTATTTCAGATAGAGGTGCACATTTTACTGCACAGTTCTGGAAATCTTTTCAGAAGGGCTTGGGTTCCAAGGTGAACTTAAGTACTGCCTTTCATCCTCAGACTGATGGGCAAGCAGAGCGTACTATTCATACTTTAGAGGATATGTTGAGGGCTTGTGTGATCGATTTCAAAGGCAATTGGGATGATCACCTACCTCTCATTGAGTTTGCCTACAATAACAGTTATCACTCTAGCATCCAGATGGCTCCTTACGAAGCTCTTTATGGGAGAAGATGTAGATCTCCTATTGGATGGTTTGAAGTTAGTGAAGCACAGTTGATAGGACCAGATTTAGTTCACCAAGCTTTGGAAAATGTGAGAGTGATTCAAGAAAGGTTGAAAACGGCACACAGTCGTCAGAAATCCTACATTGATGTTAGGAGAAGGGCGTTAGAGTTTGAAGTAGATGGTTGGGTATATTTGAAGGTTTCACCCATGAAAGGGGTTATGAGGTTTGGTAAGAAGGGGAAACTTAGTCCCCGGTATATTGGACCTTACCGCATAGCCAAGAGGATTGGCAATGTTGCTTATGAGTTGGAATTACCACAAGAACTAGGAGCGGTTCATCCGGTATTTCATATCTCCATGTTGAAGAAGTGTATCGACGATCCTTCATTGATCCTACTGACTGGAAGTATTAAGATCAAGGATAACTTATCTTATGAGGAGGTGCCTGTTTAGATTTTAGATCGTCAAGTTCGTAGGTTGAGAACGAAAGGTGTAGCCTCAGTCAAGGTCCTGTGGAGGAACCAATTTGTTGAGGAAACCACTTGGGAAGCCGAAGAGGACATGAAGAAGAGATATCCACATCTCTTTGAATCCAGAAGAGATGCAAATTAAGGTATTAATTTTCTTCTTAGTGCTCTTTTAATTATAATGAGCATGTTGCGGTTGTTGTTGTGTTTGCATGGTTGTTTGTTGGGTGTTGAATTAATGTTGCACCCTTAGCTTTGTAAGAGTAACCTCATTCGAGGACGAATGTTTCCAAGGGGGAGATATTGTAACATCCGACAATTTGAAATAGCTAAGACGAGGCTTGGAATTTGAAATTTTTCATTTTTGGAAAAGGATTTGAAAATCTGGAATTTGGCTAAGTGTGGAAATCAGTGAGTTTTTGGCCAACTTTGAGCAGTCATAACTTCCAGCTCATGATGAGTTAGGAGTAGTCCCAGTTATGGTTGTGAAGCTTGTGGAATGATCTTTCCAACGCCGCCGAGTTTGCTCAATTTCGAGTTCGTGTGAGCGAGTTATGCCTTTTATAAGTTGGGCAGTTGGCAGGGAAATCTGACGGAAAATTAAGGGCATTTTGGTCTTTTTCCCTAGCCATTTCTTTTGGAATTATATGGTGTGTTAGGCTGATTTTGGATCATTTTTATCCCATTTTAAAGAGAGAAAGTTAGGGTTCTTGAGAGTGAAGAAGAGAAAAAGAAGAGAAGAAGGAGAAGAAGAAGAGAAGACGAGGAGATCAACAAGTTTCCGTCGTGGAAATCGTCGGGGGTGATCCCTATCAAGGTATGTGAGTTCTTAGTGTGGGTTGATCCTTTCCCCCACACCCCCAACTCATTTTATTATTAGGAAAGAGGATTAGTTGTGTTGTTGAAGTTGATGGTTGTGTTGTTGATATTGTTGATTGTGTTGTTGAAGTCCCTTGTGATTTGGGGCATGTTTCTGGTTGGTTTATGAGTTGTAATCTGTTGAATATTGAGGGATTTATGATTCTAAATGTTTGGGGTTGGAAACCTTGAAGATTAGAAGGTTTAGAGTTGGAGTAAAGAGGGAGAAAAGTCGAAATTGTCAGGGAAAAGGGGTGGCGTGTCGTGCCCCAAGAAGTGCTCTGACCTTCACCCCTTGGGGCGCCGTGCCCTGCAAAGCGCCTAAGCTGGCTCTCTGAGCTGCAAGGGCTGGCGCTCCGCGCCTTGCAGAGCGCCAAGGACGCCATGTTCCCTTTTTCCTTCCATGCTTTCTCATGCATGTTCCTAGGTGTTATACCTACGTTCCCTAGTTATTTCCAACACCCCAAAGTGTTTCTAAACATCCCAAAATCATCCAAATACGTGTGATCATATACCTTGAATCCATAGTCCAATTCAAGGCAAGTTATTATCAAGTTAAAGAAAAGTTAGAGTCAAGTCAAGTCATGTTAAGAAGTAAGTTCAAGCAAGTCCTCCAAGCTTTTCAAGAGTCTTCATTGAATGTTTTAACTTCATTCTTAGACTCAAGTTTCAAGTCAAGCAAAGAGCTTAGAGTTTCAAGCTAAGTAAAGAGTCTCAAGACTCAAGTTAAGTCAAGAGTGTAAGTTGAGTTCATTTCTCAAAAGCTATTAGGGAACTATGTATTCCCAAAGAAATTTCTAAATGTTTTTACATTTGAGTAAGAAAGGAACTATGATTCCAAAAGAGCCTTAGGGCTAGTTTTCAAGGAAAAGGAACATCGTTTTCCAAGTGAGCCTTTGGGCTAGATTTTGAGTAATTATCTCATTTAAAGAAATATGTGTTTAAAACACTTATGAGTTAAAAGCATTTTGGGAGTAGTATTGAGCACCGATTTGGGGACGCGAGTTCATATTAAACTCAACTCTCCATAAGAACCATGTAGCCAACATGGGAGCTATCGGGTCATACTTTTTAGATGATCACGAAAGTTAAACTAGTGGATCCACTTAGTAAAGTTAGCTTCCTATATCAAGACCAGATATAGGATGGTCCTCAGGCAACGTGAGGTAAAACGTTGTATCATTAGCTTCCTATATCATGGAAAGGTATAGGATGGTCCTCGGGCAACGTGAGGTAAAACGTTGTATCACCACTCATATTCATAGTGGTGGTTTGTCAGTTAGAGAAGCTCCCACAGTAGAAAGAGCATGGTTCCTTGAGGGTTCTGCTTAGTACGGATGGGGGTGTGGGACTTCATTCATACATTGCACAAGTAGACCTTGAGAGAAAACATGGTATTTTCATGATATTATAAATATGATCTTTACGTCATGTTTTAAGAGTTTTGCAAGCTTTATATATTGCATGTGTCTTATTGCTTTATATATTGAGTTCAGTTTTTCATGAGTTGAACAGAGCCAAGGTAAGTGTTCTCTTGTACTCTTTTCAAGCTTAAGTCGTGATTTAGCTTTCCAGCTCGCATACTCGTACATTCAATGTATTGATGCCAGTTGGCCTGCATCTTATGACGATGCAGATACAGGTACCTCGGATCAGCATCTTGCACGTCGTTGATCCAGCTAAGCACTCCAGAGTCAGTGGTGAGCCTCCTTGCTTTTCGGAGGACTCAATTATTTTGTGTTCTTAGTTTTGTTTTGTTAGGATGTTGCGGGGTCTGCTCCAACATCCATCTCAGTATGTGTAGAGGCTTCATTGACAGTCAGTCAGTTAGTTTTGAGTCTCTTATCTATGTATATATGTAAATATTCTTTTTTTGAGACTCGAGTTACCTTTTTGGCCAGATGTTATTTTAAGCAGGTTGTTTTAAAAACCTTGCGTTTCATTGAGTTATTCCGCTGAGTTAAGAAAGCCAGGCCAAGGGTTCGCTTGGGGGCCAGCGATGGTCTTCGAGTGCCGGTCCCTCCCAGGGTGTAGGCTCGGGGCGTGACATTCACTTTGTACCAAGCGTGGTACTTGGGACAACCATTAGTATATATCAAGAATGATATCCAAGCCAACCGTTGGGGATATCATGTACCAAGTGTGGTACCCGAGCCAACCAACAAACACATACAATCATGCACAATAACAAACAACATGAACAATAACACTTGAAATCACACGTCACATAACCATTTTATATATGAGATTATCAATATGATGTCGTTCCATATGGCACTCTATGTTTTCCCTAACATGCATTGCACAATGATACTATAAAGCGGTAGACATGCATACATACGTAAATCAAAAAACATACAACCATCACCTATCATGAATCAATCTTCTTAAAAACTCTTAAGAATCAAAGTTTTCCCTTTTTGAAGTGTCTTGGCTTGTTCTTGGTCTAAAATAATAAATACAAGCAACGAAAAATCACAAAGGCCTAATTATACGTGGATTTGACTAAAATCCTAACCCTGGGCAAACTAATGATCAGCATCCCCTACTTAGGGCTTTTTTCACCATAAAATCATGTCAAAAGCCTCCCCTAGGAGGAATAACTTAGAATCTAAGGCTAAAAAAATAATGTACAAAGTTGGGGAATAATAATCTTACCTTTACCGATGAATTCCATGGGAAATTGAGTGCAAATAGATCTATATCGCCCTCCCAGGTTCAAGAACAAAAGTGCAGAAAATAGAAGGTTTTGGAGTTGTTTCTGCATAAAATCATGTTTATTTGCTTCGCTATAGCGATCCCGTTATAATGAAAGTTATCGTGAAATAACGGTCTATACACCCTACTATAGCGGATTATGCAAATTTCAGACACTCAAAATCTCATTTTTCACCACATACCTCTTTCCCTTGATGTCCGAAACTATCTCTTTCACTGAATTCGATTCTGGAAGTTCTACTCGCCCGAATTGATGTCGTGAAGCCCTATGGGTTCCTTAATGTCTTGGATACAAGAAAATAACAGCCAAGCCCATATAGTTCACCCCACCCATTCCTAGGTGGCCCTAGAATGCGCCTAGCCCAAATTCCGTCGGAGGCTGACCTTGCCTAAAAATTTTAAGTTACTACCCAAAAAGGTTTCTGGCCCAAATTCTTTCACTACTAACCTACTCAAAACGACAGATGCAGGTCATTATATACATCTTCTCATAATTCTTCTTGAAAACATAATATTTGCAAGAAAGATCTCTAATCTACTAACTTGCCTTCTCCCAAAATAGTTGTCATGTTTTCTTTTAGAATGGTAATATTAGACTAAAATTTATAAATGAATTTTTTTCTTACATTAATAACTAAAAATATTACAGTTTTTACCACTCTTTCTTATAGTTATTATTGATGAATATCTAATTCGAATAGTAAAAGTCGTCTATGTTTGATTGAACATTGACAGTTGGTAAAATCATTACTCAAGAAACTAAAAATACAATTAAAAACAATTGGAACATATGAAGTGATATTAAGAAATCCTAATGAATGACAACATGATGGCACTAATTTCAACTTTTAATTTTTGTTTGAGATTTCAATTTGCAACCCGCAAATCTGTCCCGCCCCGCCAGATTTTATTTTCAAGAGAATTGAACTCGTCTCGCCTCCTCTCCCGGCCCCAACATAAACTCAAATCCTCCTGACCCCGCAAAAATTATAACCCAACCCGCATCCGCCCTATTCCACCCTATTATCATCCCTATATTTACTCTAATAGCCAAGCATCATGTGTTAGTATTTATCAAAAGATAGTTTTGTTATTTTGTTGGGAATTATATGAAAAGTTAAGTATTTTTTAAAAAGATAGTTAAATGAGGATGCACTTTATTTTAGGTTCGATTATTAACAATTAAATACGGTTGTTAAAAAAATAAAAGTGAGTAAATAAATTCGTGTGAAGCAGTGGAGCTTCGATGATGAGTGTTTGCACTAGATTCAGTGTTTCTAGAGTACTGTTGTCCTATTGGTTTTAGGATCATCTGTAACGACCGGTTCCCGTCGTTATAGAAAAGCCAAAGGGAAAAAATTTTGGGTCAGAAAACTTTTTGGTAGTAACTTGAAATTTCCCAACATAGTTCAGATTTGGACGAAATCGGAGTCAGGGAAGTCTAGGGAAATCTGGTAACAAATGGGAGATCTAATTATGAATTTGATCACATGAGTCGACATCTAAGACGTTAAGGAAACCGTATGACTTTAGGGAATCAAATTCGGGCGAGTAGAACTCCCAAAACAGATCTTAGCGTAAACAAATACTTTCCGAGTGTCATGGGATGAAGGTATGTTGTGAAATGGGGGTTTGGAACTGTTTATTTAGATCTCTGTCTCCGTGTAAGCCGCCAAGGTGGGATTATTCCCGCCAGGGTGGGGCCGCTGTAGTGGGATGAGGTCCATTGTGTCGGGACAGTTGCAATTTAAGTCGGAAATAAACCCCCAAAATGCTATTTTTCTGCAACCTTTGTTCTTGAGAGCTAAGGAACGACCCATGATATTTCTTGAAGGCTTTCCACCTCTTCTAGCACCAAAGGTAAGGTTTTTACTCCCCAAATCCATTTTTCGATTTGTAGAACTTAGTTTCTTGGGTAATTATCGATGGGGGAGAGTTTTGATCTGGGAATTATGGTGGAAAAATCCCTAATCTAGGTATGGAGATCAAGGGTTCGACCTAGGGTTGATATTATTGATTATGATCCAGGTAATTAGGTCTTGTTTATTGATCCTCGCGTTATATTAATTATTTGTAGACCAACAACAAGCAGAAAAAATCTGTAAAGGGAAGAATCAAGTTTCTTACGGGATTCAAGCTTATTCGAGGTAGGTGATGGTTGTGATTTCATGTTTGGGTGATGTATGTTAGTAATTGCTCGTTATAATGCATGTATGTATGCGAATGTTGCACTATTGATTACACTAATCGTAAATAAGTATGAACGAATGATTGTATGCCATGAATCAACACTTGCTTGTATGATTATGAGAATGTACATTGTGATTGTGATTGTGGCTTGTTGAATGGAACTAGTGTCACGTTTCGACACACTAACTGGATCGGATGTCACGTATCGACATACATATTGGAACGGGTGTCACGATCCGACACACTAACTTGGAACGGGTGTCACGATCCGACACGCTAATAGTTTGGGTATGAGTTCCATAAGATGATTATTGACTTGACATATATGTGTATTATTGAGAATGTGGAATTGTACATTGATCCTGAAATGATGACTGATATTGTATATGTTCAGTATATGCCTGTTTTATTATGTTGTGATTATTTGCATATGTTTCACTTATTGGAATAGCCGCGTGATCCTACCAGTACATTGTGGTTGTGTACTGATACTGCACTTGCTTTTTCTTTTTTGAGTACAGGGCATCTTCAGGCGGCTACTGACAGACCTCGTATAGGAGATCAGTGATCAATCAAATTCAAGGGTGAGCCAGTTCTTTCGGGCTGCCATGAGTTTTCTTTTTGTATATGTCCATATCTTCGGACTCAGACTATTTGTTTAGGGTGTTTGTTTAATTTCAGGGTTGCTCCCCCTTTTCTTGGACTTGTTGCACTTTAGATGTTTTAGTACAATGACTTTCAGGTTCTAGGGGTTAATCTTCTGCATTAGTTTGGCTAGTTTATTTAAACCTTTGGAGTTTATGGGAACTCTATATAATTTATGCATTTAATCATGCTTCCATATCTTTAAATATGTAGTATCTTTGTTAAGGCTACTTAGTTGAGTTGTAGTATCGGTTCTCCCACCGGAGGGTTAGTGTGGGTGTCAATCACGACGGTCTGGATTGTGACATCATCACAGAGGCGAACCCATGATTTGAAGACTTCGGGTGCTAGATTCAATGTTTTTAGAGTAGTGTTGTCCTATTTGTTCTAGGATCATCTGACAGAGACGAACTCATCATTTGAAGATTTCGGGTGCACCAAATATGATATCTATATCTAAACTTTAAATAAACGAACCCAGGATTTGAAGACTTCGGGTGTGCTAAATATGATCTCTAAGCTAAACTATAAATAAATAAAAAATAATCAAAAAGGCTCTAGCTAGATTCGAACCATGATCTCTTGGGTGATATTCACTAACTTGTACTAGCAACACAAGGACATTCATATGCTCCTTGTGGGTGCACTATTAATTATATCCTAGTTTTTACCATTTTCTCAAGATAGATATACATATATACACATCATTTTTTCGAAATTAACAGGTGCCCGTGCACCTTCACCCTAACAGGTGGGTCCGCCTTTAATCACAATATTGATAGCTAATAAATGTAACATCTCGCAATTTGAAATAACTAGGAAGAAGCTAATAATTGGAAATATTCACTTTTGGAAAGAATTAAAATCTAGAAATTTTGTTAAGTTAGAATAAATTGAGTTTTGGCCAACTTCAAACAGCCATAACTTCTAGCTCAGGATGAGTTAGAGGTACTTCCAGATATGGTAGGAAATCTCTTGGAATGATCTTTCCAACGCCGCAGGGTTTGCTCGATTTCGAGTTTGTATGAGTGAGTTATGCCCTTTGGAAGTTGGGCTGTTGGAATAAGAAAAGTTCAATCTGAATTTTTAAAGGGTAGTTTGGTCCTTTCCTTGATCAATTATTTTATTTCATTTTTGGTAATTAAGTTAGGGTCTAATCAGAATTAGATCAGTTTATTCTTTTACCAAAATACGCTAGGGCTTGGAGAAAAGAGAAAAGAAGAGGAGAAAGGAGAAGAGAAGCAAGATTCGTCAAGATCGTCGAGTTTAGCTTGTTGATTTCGTCGAGGGTGATCCCTACAAGGTATGTGAGATCACATAGCGTTGGGTTAGTTCACTCACGCGCCCAACTTGATTCCATTTCAGTAAAGTATATTGATTTGAAAGTAAATCCTTTGAATTCTTGATGAAGTTCGTTTGAATCCTTGTGGGTTGTGTTGTTGAAGTTTTCTTGAGATTGATTCACGTTTATAGTTGTGTTTTCCAGTAGAATCTGATGTTATTTGAGGGTATAAATGATTCTAAGTGTTTGGGGGGGAAACCAATGGAGTTTAGAGAGTTTAGAGTTGGAAAACGAAGAAGGAATTTTCGTCAGGAAAATCTGGGCAGTGCCTCAGCGTCGCGGACCTGCTCCCCAGATTTGGGAAAAATTGTTTCGCGGAGCGGAGCGGTCACGGACCGTTCTGCCTCAAAAGTCATTTTCGAACCAAAAATTTAAATACTTCTCCACGTCGCGGACCCACTCTCAAACAGTGATTTCTTGATCTTTTCTCATGTTTAGCTATCTAAAATCATTCCTAAACATCATGAGATATTTCCTATCACAGATCACAATCCTTGAATCCATAATTCAATTCAAGGAAAGTTAAGAGTCAAGTCAGAAGTTAAGAAGCAAGTCAAGAGAAGTTCTTTAAAGTTTTCAAAAAGTTTTTTCCAAATGTTTTAACTTTGTTTTAAGACTAAAAGTTCAAGTTGAGTAGAGATTAATGAGTAAAATTTGAAGTTCATTTCTTCAAAAGTATATGGGGACTATGTATTCCCAAATGATTTAAAATGTTTTCCCATTTAAACAAGAAAGGAAATCTCGATATCCAAAGAACCTTCTGACTAGTTTTTAGAAAAGTGTAATCGCTTTCTAAATGAAGCAAGAGAGGAAACTTTGATTTCCAAGATAGCATTTGAGCTAAATTTTTTAGCACTAATCTCAAATCACAGAAAGAAGTATGTATTAAACATAAGAGCTAATATCATTTGTTTGGGAGTAGTATTGAGCACCGATATGGGAAAAAGTTCAGACAACTCACATCCCCCATAAACCATGTAGCCATCATGGGTAGAAAAGGGTCATACTTTTTAGATGACTCATTTAGTGCTTTTTAGCATAGACTAGTGGATCCACTCAGTAGTTCATGTTTTATACCCCGGCAAGGTATATGACAACCGTGGCAACGTGAGGCAAAACATTGTATCATCACAATAGCTCTTACGTGATGGTTGTCGGTTAGAGAAACTTCCACAGAAGTAATTGTATTCTTATATACATAGTTTATTGTATTTTTACATACGTTTCAGAGTTATATGCATCTTTGCATACACAGAGAGTTGACATCATGTTTTAAACAACTTTTCTTTATATTGCACTTGTTTTAAACTGCTTTATATTGAAATGAGTTCAGTTATGTTGAGTTGAGTTGAGCAAGGTAAGTTCTTCAAATTCTTTTCAAGCCTATGTTGTGTTTAGCAATCCAACTCACATACTCGTACATTCAATGTACTGATGTCAGTTGGCCTGCATCTTATTATGATACAGACGCAGGTAACTAGGATCGGCATCCAGCGCATCGTTGATCCAGTGAGCACTCCAGAGTCAGTTGGTAAGCCTCCTGCATTCCGGAGGACTCCTTTTATTGCTTTCAGTTACTTTGTTAGTTCATTAGAATGTCGTGGGGTTTGTCCCGACATCCATCTCAGTTGTTTTAGAGGCTTCATAGACAGTCAAATGTTAGTTCTTTAGTCTTTTCATTGTCATTTCATATGTTAAGACTTGAGTTGCCATTTTGGCCAAGTTGAATGTTTGACCTTTAAGCATTCTCAATATTTTATTATTCAAGTGAGTATAGTGTCTTTCATCATTATAAATATACATAGAGCTTTCTACTGAGTTAAGTAAGCCAGGCCTAGGGTTCGCTTGGGGCCAACAATGATTTTCGAGTGCCAGCCATGTCTGAAACGTAGGCTCGGGGTGTGACAAACTTGGTATCAAAGCACAGAGTTCAAGAGTGCCAAGGAGTCTATAAAGCCGTGTCTGTAGAGTTCTAGTTATCGGTGTGAAGCGCGCCACATCTATAATTAGGAGGTTGCAACACTTTGGAAAATTTTCGCACTTCTTTCACACTCATTTTGTGCATTAGAGTTTGATCTATCATAGGTTGCCCTGCTAGACGTAACGTTGAGGAACAAGAGTTACCAAATGCACCTGAAGTGCAACCTGAAGGAGAAGTTACCAATGTTGAGTTCTGTGAGGCTATTCGGATGTTAAGTCAAGTTGTGACCAACCAAGCTAGGCAACAAAGAGAGGCTAGACAGGAAGTGGCTGATACTTCTAAGATCCGAGAGTTTTTGAGGATGAATCCTCTAAGTTTTACGGGCTCGAGCACTACTGAGAATCCGGAGAATTTTATTGAGGAAATGAAGAAGGTATTTGAGGTCATGCATGTTGCCAACACCGAGCGAGTTGAACTAGCTGCATATCAACTGAAGAATGTTGCTAGGACTTGGTTTGATCAGTGGAAAGAGGGTAGAGCTGAGGCTGCACCACCTGCGAGTTGGGCTTGTTTTGATGAGGCTTTCTTGGGGCGTTTCTTTCCCCGAGAACTGAAAGAGGCTAAGGTACGAGAGTTCCTCACACTTAAGCAAGATTCTTTGAGTGTTCATGAGTATGGGTTGAAGTTCACTCAACTGTCCTGTTATGCTCCGGAGATGGTTGCGGACATGAGGAGTAGAATGATCGTGTTTGTTACTGGGTTGTCTCGTCTATCGAGTAAGGAAGGTAGGGCTGCAATGCTGATATGTGACATGGATATCTCTAGGTTAATGGTATATGTGCAGCAGGTTGAGGAATAGAAGCTAAGGGATAGAGAAGAGTTTAAGAACAAGAGAGCTAAGACAAGGAATGAGTCTGGGCAATAGAAGAGTAATGCCAACCGATCATCCTTCCAACAGAAACAGAAGGGACCTGCTTCATCATCTACTAGTGCACCTGCACCTAAGAACAAATGTGAGTACAATAGTCAGAATTTCAGAGCTAAGCTTGCTTATTCTAAAGGTAGCATGGCGCAAGGGGGAAGTATGCCTCCTGCCTGCACTAAGTGTGGTAGGAACCACTCAGGTACGTGTCATGAGGGCTCCACTAGTTGTTTCAAGTGTGTTCAGAATGGGCATTTCATGCGAAAATGTCCAAAGAACAAGCAAGGTAATGGTAATGGGGGCAATAGAGCTCAGTCATCTTCAGTTGCTCCACTAGACAGAGCTGCACCTAGAGGGGATACTTCCGATACCGGCGGAGGAACAAACCGTTTGTATGCTATCAATAGTCGCCAAGAGCAAGATGATTCGCCAGATGTTGTCACTGGTATGATCCAAGTCTTTGACTTTACTGTTTATGCTTTGCTAGACCCATGAGCGAGTTTATCTTTTGTAACTTCATATGTTGCTATGAATTTTGATGTTATTCTTGAGCAACTAAGTGAACCATTCAGTGTTTCTACACCTGTTGGTGTCTATTCTAGCAGAGAGAGAGTCTATCGTGATTGTCCCATTTCCGTCAATCACAAGAGTACCATGGCTGATTTAATTGAGTTCGACATGGTAGATTTTGATGTCATTCTTGGTATAGACTGGCTTCATGCATGTTATGCGTCAATAGATTGTAGAACTCGAGTTGTATAGTTCCAGATTCCTTATAGGCCAGTCATAGAGTGGAGTAGTAGTTTAGCAGTGCCTAAGGGTTGTTTCATTTCGTACCTTAAGGCGAGAAAGTTAGTTTCTAAGGGTTGTATCTATCACTTAGTCCGAGTTAATGACTCTAGAGTTGAGATACCTCTCATTCAGTCAGTTCCTATAGTAAAAGAGTTTCCAGAAGTCTTTCCAAAAGTCTTTCTAGATAATCTACCCGGAGTCCCTCCTGAGAGAGAAATAGACTTCGGCATAGACATTCTTTCAGATACTCGTCCTATCTCTATTCCGCCATATAGAATGGCACCAGTAGAGTTGAAAGAGTTAAAAAAATAGTTGAAAGATCTCCTTGATAAGGGTTTCATTCGACCAAGTGTCTCACCTTGGGGCGCTCCGATCTTATTTGTGAGAAAGAAAGATGGTTCCCTTAGGAGGTATATAGATTACCGTCAGTTAAACAAAGTTACCATCAAGAATAAGTACCCTCTTCTGAGAATTGATGATTTTTTCGATCAGCTTCAGGGTGCTTCTTGTTTTTCGAAAATAGACCTCAGATTTGGCTACCATCAGTTGAAAGTAAGGGAATGTGATATTCCCAAGACACATTTAGGACCCGTTATGGTCATTATGAGTTTCTGATCATGTCATTCGGTTTAAATAATGCACTTGCAACGTTCATGGACCTTATGAATAGAGTTTTCAAACCTTATTTAGATATGTTTGTTATCGTCTTCATTGATGACAAACTAATCTATTCAAGGAATGAAGAAGATCATGCTAGTCATCTCAAAATAGTTCTCTAGACTTTGAAAGATAGAGAATTGTATGTCAAGTTCTCTAAGTGTGAGTTTTGGCTTGAGTCTGTGGCATTCTTAGGCCACATTGTGTTTGGAGAGGGAATTAAAGTTGATACTCAAAAGATAGAGGCAGTGCAGAATTGGCCTAGACCCACATCTCCAACTGATATTACGATTTTCTTAGATTTGGCTGGCTATTATAGAAAGTTTGTAGAGGGGTTCTCGTCCATTTTGTCTCTTTTGACCAAATTGACTCAGAAGACAATTAAGTTTCAATGGTCTGAAGCTTGTGAGAAAAGCTTTCAGGAGTTGAAGAATTATAGTTCTGTTTTCGAGTAGAATATGATGTTATTTAAGGGTATAAATGATTCCAAGTGTTTGGGGGGAAAACCAATGGAGTTTAGAGGGTTTAGAGCTGGAAAACGAAGAAGGAATTTTCGTCGGGCAAATCTGGGTAGTGCCTCTGCGTCGTGGACCTGCTCCCCAAATTTGGGAAAAATCATTTCGCATCGCGGAGCGGTCATGGACCGTTTTGCCTCAAAAGTCATTTTCGAACCAAAAATTTAAATACTTCTCTGCGTCACGAACCCACCCTTAAACAATGATTTCTTGATTTTTTTTCTCATGTTTAGCTATCTAAAATTATTCCTAAACATCATGAGATCTTTCCTATCACAAATCACAATCCTTGAATCCATAATTCAATTCAAGGAAAGTTAAGAGTCAAGTTAGAAGTTAAGAAGCAAGTCAAGAGAAGTTCTTTAAAGTTTTCAAAAAGTCTTTTCCAAATGTTTTAACTTTGTTTTAAGACTTAAAGTTCAAGTTGAGTAAAGATTAAAGAGTAAAGTTTGAAGTTCATTTCTTCAGAAGTATATGGGGATTATGCATTCCCAAAAGGTTTAAAATGTTTTCCCATTTAAACAAGAAAGGAAACCTCGATTTCCAAAGAGCCTTCGGGCTAGTTTTCAGAAAAGAGTAATCGCTTTCTAATTGAAGCAAGAGAGGAAACTTTGATTTTCAAGATAGCCTTTGAGCTATGTTTTTGAGCACTAATCTCAAATCACAGAAAGAAGTATGGTTTAAACATAAGAGCTAATATTATTTTTTGGGAGTAGTATTGAGCACCGATATGAGGGAGAGTTTAGACAACTCACATCCCCTATAAACCATGTAGCCATCATGGGTAGAAAAGGGTCATACTAGATGATTCATTTAGTGATTTTTAGCATAGACTAATGGATTCACTTAGTTGTTCAGGTTCTATACCCCCGGCAAGGTATAAGACGGCCCTGGTAGCGTGAGGCAAAACGTTGTATCATCACAATAGCTCTTACATGATGGTTGTCGGTTAGAGAAACTCTCACAAAAGTAATTGTATTCTTATATGCATAGTTTATTGTATTTTTACATACATTTCAGAGTTATATGTGTCTTTGCATACACACAGAGTCAACATCATGTTTTAAATAACTTTTCTTTATATTACACTTGTTTTAAACTGCTTTATATTGAAATGAGTTCAGTTATGTTGAGTTGAGTTGAGCAAGGTAAGTTCTTCATATTCTTTTCAAGCCTATGTTGTGTTTAGCATTTCAACTTGTATACTTGTACATTCAATGTACTGATGTCAGTTGGCCTGCATCTTATTATGATGCAGACACAATGACTAGGATCGGCATCCAATGCATCGTTGATCCAGTGAGCACTCCAGAGTCAGTTGGTGAGCCTCCTTGCATTCCGGAGGACTCCTTTTATTGCTTTCAGTTACTTTGTTAGTTCATTAGGATGTCGTGGGGTTTGTCCCGACATCCATCTCAGTTATTTTAGAAGCTTCATAGACAGTCAGATGTTAGTTCTTTAGTCTTTCATTGCCATTTCATATGTTAAGACTTGAGTTGCCATTTTGGCCAAGTTGAATGTTTGAGTTTTAAGCATTCTCAGTATTTTATTATTCAAGTGAGTATAGTGCTTTTGATCATTCTAAATATGCATAGAGTCTTCCGCTGAGTTAAGTAAGTCAGGCCAAGGGTTCGCTTGGGGCCAATAATGGTTCTCGAGTGCCAGCCATATCCGTGGTGTAGGCTCGGGGAGTGACAATAAAGGTATACAATATTGAACAATAAAATAGCTCACTCGCGTTCTAAAATATTATGTCCAATGATTACCTTCCATATGGAGTATCGTTAGATGTGTAAGCTAATATTCTTGTCAAACGCATCCTCGGAGCCGGTCATTCTATCAAATCAATAAACTCGAGAATTTGTCCTCCTTTTGTTCTGCCACGTGCTCAAATTGTTTTTTTTTCGATACACAAATGTTTCAGTTTGCTATGCAAGCTAAAGATTGTCATTGGTAGTTGAAACAAAACTACACATTAAGTGAAAAATACTTGTAATGATGTGAAGCTTTTTCAAAAAAAAATTGTATAAGCTTAATTAGTCCAAAATAGATGGTATCAAACTATATTAGTAATATTTTTGAATTAATTTAGCCTATCAACTTCTTAATTAAGTTTTATAAACATGGATTTATTTATTATTTTGTACACTTACATAACTCAAGATGAATGTGAACTGTATCGTTCCAAATTTTCTCACTCTTAAATTCCATTCAATCACATTGCGCAGAGATGAATGCCTATAATTAAATAGTTCTTTGGCATTTTGAGGCTCTCTTTCACCCCCTCGGTAATCTTGCAAAGGATAGCGTAGCCCTTTGTATGGAGCTAAAAATCCTTTTGTGTTTCGGAAACCAGCATCAACAACATAATATTTATCTACCAAAAAACATTTTATAAAGAATTACTAAAAGCATATGTGACGTAAATGAGACAGCTTTGTGTAAATAAATAATATTTACTCTAAGGATGTAATTTAAAGTTACCATGTGGCGGAAATGGAAATTGTGACGTTGGTTCAACAAGTGCATTCTCAAGTATTTTACTATCATGTACAATACCTTCCCAATCAGCAGCAACAAAGGTAATCGCATATCAAAATCACAAGCACATAAGACATTTTGTGATGTTCTTCCTTTGCGATTACGATATGCTTGTTGTACCACTTTAGGAACCTCCCCTTCTATATATGTTCCATCAATCGCAACACAATCCTACCAAATAAAAAATACATCAATATTAGTTTAGTGAACATAAAATAAATTGGAAGCATTATAGAATGCACTTCATAAAAATAATGTTTGTAAGAGTAATAAAAATAGTGCTTCCAAGACAATGCAAAGTCATAAAATAAATATTATCTCTTTAAACAAAGTTGATAGGAAATATGTAACTAAATACTAATAACTTACACATAAAATATAAATGTGCACTTATTAAGGCCATAAAATAAATTTATTAATGTGATTGAAATTTTACCTTAAACCAAGGCCAAAATCGAGTATTATGTCGAATTTTGGAATGTACACCAGTCATATTTTTTGGTTGTATAAATGTTGGTGCCATCTTGCTAATTGCCTTGGCAACTATTTTAACATCCCGGTTAATTGTTTCAAGTGAATGTTGAAAAGTTTCACAATCGTGAGGTGTGAGTTAAAGTGACTATATGTTGGTGAGAATAATAAATTTTATGTCGGTGAGAATAACAAATTTTAAAAAGTAATGATGTGATTATAAATTTTATTTACATATGAAACAAATGGTTAGTAGATATAAATGTGGGGTTGTTTTAACAAAATATAAACTCATGGATCAATTATTGTATTAAAATATCTCAAATCATGATATGGAATCACCATATAATTTCATATCATGGTTTTTGGAGAATATGCTATCACCTCTCATGATATGGAATCATGAGATGGAATCAACGTAAAACCGCATGTTCAAATGCTGATTCCATATCACGATATGGTATCACATGGTCAAACGCCTACTAAAAGAGGGTGTAGTCAATCTCTGTCACATATAACAAGTGGGGGTTGTTGTGTCGTAATTTTCCTAACCTTTAGAAAAATCACTTTTTGAAATGTTCTAAGTATAAAACAATTTGAGGAAAATACTTAGAAAAGAGTCGCCACTTAATTTTTTTAAAGAAATTAAGAAAACTTATAATTTTCAAAGATTTAAACAGAAAAATCATTTGAAAATACCAAAGAGGGTTCGGGGTTCAATTTACACTTCGAGAAGGGTTTAAGCATTCGAAGTGTCCGCTAACATGCGGTTGACCTGCGACTTGACTAATATATATTTGACTATTTTAGGAAAATAACGATTTAATATATAAAAAAAAAATAACTTACAATATTTGATTAACTTTGAGAAAATAAATGACAAATGACACAGTTTATATTATTCTATTTTTTAAAAAGGAAGGGATCCAAAATGGAACATTTGACTCGAAAATCAAGTGATTAGAATATTAATAGAATTAGATTAATTAGAATTTATTTGATTCATTTTGAAATAATAATTTAAACCAATTTAATAAATTAAAGCATGAATATCATTTTGAATTAATTGACTAAACCTTTTGAGAAAATGATTAAGTAAGTATTACTATTTTAATTAATTGAAAAGGTTTTGGCTAACATTTTTAAAATTTATTTGATGAAAAATACTTTAACTTAAAACAACTTTAACATGAGTAAAATATGATTAAGTAAAAAGCATTAAAGAACATCTCTTTTTAAGTACAGAAGGTTTAACTTAATTGAAGATATAAAATTTTGACCAATTTTTTGAGAAAAATGACTAACTAGAAAGATAACATTTTAGTTCATTTGAGAAAAATACTTTAACTTAAAAACCACTTTAAAATAAAAATGTGCTCAAGTGAAGTTTTTAAGAACAAAGATTTAACTACAAAATTCGACCAATATTTAATTAATGAAATAAATGACCTTAAAAAAAAGGGTATTCAAAGCAAACCAACACAAAGAAAGTAACTCGTCTTTTGGGGAATATAATTAAGTTAATTAAAATTTATAAAGTTTAGAGTTAAACAACGAACAATAAATAATCACAATTAAATAATTAAAGCGTAAGGGAGAAATTGAATTTGGGCCTTCTTTTGGGCCGATTTCGCTGGAATTTTTATCTTAACCAAATTCCCGTTTTTGTATACACCGACTATATATCAGTGTATATCAGCATGTATATCGGCTCTTTTCGTGTATCTCTTGCTTCCGAACACATGTATTTCGCCTTAGCCCTGTATTCTCACGTTTTTAGCCTGTATATTAGTCCCTAGCCTTGCATATCATGCATACCAATGTATACAGAATGTATACAACCCCTTTTGGGGCTTTCCAGAACGTAATCAGCCTATTCCTTGGGCTTTGAACACAGATGAGGCTGACTCAAAGACGGACTTCAACTCAAAGAAATGCAAGGGATGAGTCCAAAGTGAACTCAGATTGGTATCACATGTCAAAAGAACAAAATAAAAAATAAATTAGCATTTGCAGAGGAAAAAATAATAAGAAGAAGACGATTAATATTACTCTCTAAAGCATGTAACATATCAGCAAACAAATCTTTTAAAGAGAAAAAAAAATGTAATAGGCTGATAATAATGAAGGCAACCCAGTATATTAGCATTTCTAGACAATGTAAGCATGTAAGCAAATCGACAATTTTGAGCATCTAATAGCTTGAAAAGAAATAGTAATAACACTTAGTTCAATGAACATGATTAATTAAGGGAAAGAAGCATATGATAATCCATGCATAAATTTAAAGAACAAGACTTAGGTATAGAGCTAAGAAACAAAATCCTAACATCAAACTCATACGTACTAGATTCAAGTATCAAATATCCTACCAAAGATATTGTTTACCAACAATAAACCAACGATTTAACGAATTTATCATTTTTCATAAGAGACAAAATGCAACCATAACACAATAATGCAAGTATAGAGTAAGCAAATATATCAGTATCAATGTTCCTGACTTCCACTCTATACTTCCACTAAAAGACTAATTAACAAGGAATTGGCAAAATTCCTACACTATTATTGATATATGAACTAAGTGCAAGATTACAGTGACAAAGTGAAATAAAATCCAGGAGAAGAACACATCCAATAATCAACAGGAAGAAATCCAATAAATTTAGCACTAAAAAATAAACAACAACTAAGTTCTATCCAATACTAGTCATGAAGATGGCTAAAAATATGGAGCAAATCATGAGTAAGTCAAGCTTAGCCATATTAAAACATAAACAAGAATGAATCGGAGACAAACTATGATCTAAAAAATAGACCGAGGAACAAGCTTAGGATGACAAGAAAAAGAAAAAAAAACAACAACCAAGAGCTCTTAAAACACAAAGATTAATTTTGAAGAAAACCAATTTTCTTTCGACTTACTCGCACACAAACAAGGGTGAAAAGAAAAGAATGAGGAAACTTGGTAGCAAGGTTGTAAATCAAATTAATATCATGATTTAAAAGTCAAAATAGACATGGATATCATTCAAGCTATGTGAGAACCGAAATCAACTCTACGAGATTAAACTAACATGGACGAGAATCTATAAAGGTGAATCAAAATGACAGGGAAGACAACCAAGACTATAGGTAAGCAGTGAAGAAATAGAACTTATACAGCAGCATATTCAAATTGAAACCGAATGAACAACAAATCACTTCGAGCTAAGCGAGGCAGAGATTCAACTAGTTATATGGATACAAATTTGAATTATTAAACATAACGACCAACATATAATACTAAAGTGACTTCATTGATGCTTGAATCATGCTTACTGCTAAAAAATTCACAGGAAAACGATACTAAAATAAAGACTTAAAGCAAAGGAACCAAACGTTCTTAATAACAAACTCCATACCAAGTATCGAATACATAGCACACCGTATCGAAAACAGAACGTAAGAGAAGGCGAAGTTACCTTCTTTGGAGCAGCGAGCAGGGACGACCAGCTTGAGAGGGCAGCGATTCTTCCACCACAAAAGCCAAATACAAATAGCAAACCAAGAAAATTAAGCAGGGACCTTCTCGGAACTTAGAACAAGAAAGCTAAAATCAAATTTTAAGTGTAAAATTACTATTGTTAAAGAACTCAAACTCGAAACTTCGCCCTTTTTTTTTTTTTCTTCAACACCAATGGATAGGGGGTTTATATAAAGGAAATAAGGGGTCGATTTAGGAGGGAAAAAATTCAAAACTTTTTTTGAACTTTTTCCTCTTTTCAAAGGAAAACAGTAGGAAGTATGGAGGTTTCTGACAAAAGGGACGAGGTGATCGATTAGGGACTGCTAGGGTATGGCTTTTCGCAGATGATCACGTCTCTGGGTTCTCCGCGATTTTCGGTGATTTTAGGCGTGAAGAAGACGAAAGCAAGTATGGGGTGAGGTCGAGTTTGGTATGCGTTGCTGTTGTATCGTTTCTCGCGCGAAGAAGATGCAGGGGTCGTCCGGTTCTTTTGGTATTGCTGATGTTATTGTATTGTAATTGAATTGGGTTTCTTTTGTGGGAATGGGTTGTTGGGCTGGTTGGGATTGTTGTTTGGAATCAAACTTGGGCCACTGAAAAATTAAAAAGAGGCCCAAATCTGGTCTTAATTTGTCAAATTGGGCTTAAAGGGGGTTGGAAGATTTGTATGAAAAGTGGCTAAATGAATTGCAAAATTAGCCACCTTAAATTTAAAATTTAGCCGATTGAGTTAACTTGATGACTTCGGTTAAACTTAAATAAAACAAATTAATATAATTAACTAATGAGTTTCTTAATCTTAACGAAATAAAATAATTAATTTACATATAAACCAAATGACTTAGAATTATAACTATAGTGTAAACTAAACTAGAATGAAAATAAAATCCTTTTGAGATCATTTTTGAATATTCATAAAATATACTAATTATATACATAATTATGTGAAAGATATATATTATCTAAAAACAATTATAAAAGTGACAAGACTATTTAAAATAACCTGCGAACTATATTGTTATTCTTATTATTATTTATTTATTTGAAATTTTATAAAACTAATTATTTAAAATCATTTGAAATTGAAGAAGCTTGATGATTAATCTATAATGTGGAGGTCAAAAATTGGGTGTCAACAGGGGTAAAAGCTAGTCCCTCCGTCTCGCGTTATTTATCTACTTGTTTTTTTACTCCTCTTAAAAAATTAAAAATAAAAAGAATATTTTTATCTTTTATCAATTTTTAGTTCACTCTATATGTGTGCGCTTTAAGGGGTAAAAAATAAAAAAATAAAATTAATTTTGTAATTTAATAATTTGAAATGAATCTTTTTAAAATGTGGACATAAATAATAGACAAGTTAGAGGGATAATTGAGAATCCGGCTCCTCTCAATTTTCTTTGTCTCCATTTTTCCTAAGTTCTAGTTTTGATTAATGACATATGGCATAAGTTAGATTTAATGGTTAAGATTTAATTAATTAAAATATATTTCTAACCATGATTTAGATAATAAGAATGTTCATACAAGTAAAATAAATAAATCTTGCTGATCAGATGTTCTCTTTTTTAACTTAAAAAAACAGAACTAATTTTTTAAAAAAATGAAATGCCTTAGTCTGGGCTCAAACCTAAGCATCTAAGGCAAAATTTAAATCGTCTTAACCTTTCTTTACCATATCAAGTCATGTCTTCAACAATTAGTTATATCCAAAAATATTACTTCTTTCGTCCCATTTTACGTGAGGTAGTTTGACTCGACACGAAGTTTAAGAAAGAAAGGAAAACTTTTAAAATTTGTGGTCCAAAATGAATGATATAAATTTATGTGGCTGTAAATCATTTTATTAAGGATAAAATATATATTTTATAGTTAAATAGTTACTTAATATAAAAATGTGTCATTTTTTCTAAAACGGATAAAAGAAAAAGTAAGTCATATAAATTGAGACAGAGGGAGTAATGTTTAACAACTAACTGATGGCTAAGTGTAGCTCCGCACTTGCCTAAAGTTTGTCCAAGTTATAGCAACTAACTGATGGAATTGTTTCAAGTGACAGAGGGTCCACACATCGTGGAATTTCAACGAAAGGAGGCCAAGTTCTTGGTGGATATTTCAACAAAGGCGGCCATAATATTCAGTTTTAATTTGTTTAGTAAGGGAAAAACGAAAAAATTAAATTAATTTTGTAGTTTAACAAATTATTTGGAATAGATATTTTAAATGTGGATAAATTATAGACAAGTTAGAGGGGTAATTGAGACTATAGTTTATTTATTAGGAAGAAAAAAGGAAAAACGCGTGTAAGTTTAGAAGTTTTACATTTTGTTGACTTTATATATATAACTCTCTACATCAAACGATATAGTATTACATTTCTAACTCAATTTCACATAACTAGACTTAATTCCAAAAATGGAGCCATGGCAAGACCTTAGTGGAAAAGTAGTAATGGTGACGGGTGCGTCATCAGGAATCGGGCTAGAGTTCTGTATCAACTTAGCCAAAGCCGGTTGCAAAATCATTGCTGCTGCTCGTCGTGTTGACAGACTGAAATCTCTCTGTGACCAAATTAATAGTAATTCAAACGGACCTCAACGTGCAATCGCTGTTGAGCTTGATGTCTCTGCTGATAGTACTACCATTGAGTCTGCTGTTCAAATAGCTTGGGATGCATTTGGACGTATTGATGTCTTGATTAACAACGCCGGTGTTAGAGGTACTTGACTATTATTAGTAACTGTGTCACGTAAATTAAGACAAGATAGAATAATTTAATGTTATTGTTGTATAGGGAGTGTGAGCTCTTCAGTGGAAATGACAGAGGAGGAATGGAACAATACATATAACACAAATCTAAGAGGGGCATGGATGGTTTCGAAATATGTTTGTAAGCATATGATCGATGCTAAACAGGGCGGAGGATCTGTTATTAATATCACTTCAATGGCTGGTTTAAATCGTATAGCAGTACCGGGTACTATTGCTTATGGTACTTCAAAGATGGCTCTAGACATGGTCACTAAGGTAGGTTCATTCAATTGAACAAATGAATTGTTATTTATGATAAATTAATTGATTGATTACATTTTAAATGACAGATTATGGCGATTGAATTGGGTGGAGAGAATATCAGAGTGAACTCGATATCACCAGGAGTTGTCAAATCAGAGATAACAGAGGACCTTGTTAAAAATAAATGGTTCCATAAGTTCCTTTTGAGAACTCTTCCTCTGAAATATCTTGGAACTAATGATCCGGCTTTAACATCACTTATTCGATACTTAATGCATGATTCCTCTGAATATATAACAGGCAATGTTTTCATCGTCGATGCTGGTGCTACCTTACCGGGTGTTCCTATTTTCTCATCGCTCTAGCAAGAACTTAGCTCATGAAGTTCAACAAGAAATGGACATGTAAGAGAAATACTGTAATAATGTTGGTTTTTTCTCCTTTATTGTATGTTGAATTCTCGAAGCAATCGAAAATGTTTCTTAATACTTAGCCAATGTTGGAGTGTTTGCGATTTGATTTGGGTCAGTTTTTACTTGAAATTAAAGTTTAATTGATCGTAAATTATTAAGATCAAACAAATTTAGTTAGTTTTAAAATTATTAAAAGCATTTCAATTTTAGTAGATTTTTAAATTATTAAAAATCAAACCAAATCAGATATAATAGACATTAATTGATTTGATTCGTTTGTTCGGTTTTTAATTATAAATAAATATATACCCTTTACATAGTTTTCTACTTAGTACTTACATTAAACAAACAAATAAAGTGATAAGATTTTTATTAAGTAAATGTAACATCATTCATTAAAATATATTTCACTAATAAGAATTGGAGGCTTACAATATGAATGCATTGACTATATGATAATTTTTGTATGCACCATTTATTAGACAATAAAGATAGGCTTAAGTCATTTGTGACTCCTTAAAGTTGTATGTATAATTCACTTAGACATCTTAATAGACCTTGTTTTCTATTAGACACTCCAATCTTAAAAAATAAATATCTATTGAACATTTTTCTGACACTTAGTCTAAAGAGACGGTGTGTGTAATACACATGCATATGAGGTGGCAAAATGACAAATCAAATGAAGACACTGTTAGGATCGTAAATAATTTGGTGTAATGCGGAAGCTAGCAAAGCAAACCTCGAAAGACCACGAGTAAGAAGACAAACGAGAAATATACCAAAAGACACAAAAATTTAACGTGGTTCGGTCAATCGACCTATGTCCACAAAAGAGATGAGCAATCACTATATAAACATGAGAGTACAAAATATAGAGAGAAACAACCTCAACCAATTCACTCAGAATACATGGGAGGTTCACACAAGTGATAACGTATCAAGCTTTTGTCCCACAAATTCTCCCTCTAACCAAAACTCTCAAAGTCCTTAAGACTACATTGTGAATGCTGATTAAGTTAGAAGGAACAAGTCTATATTTATAGAGTCCTAAACCTTTCCTACAAGAAAATGACTAGCTACTCCTAAACCTTTTTCTAAAAAGAAAACCTATTTATAGTAAGAAATTCAAGGCAAATAAAACCCAACAAATCTCCCCCTTGGCCTGAATTTCTGACAAAATAAATTTGTCCATCTTCTTCACATAATCTTTAATAGTTTGCTTCTCCTTTCCATAATTTCCTCCATCAAATCTATGTCTCAACACAGAGAATCTCTTTGAAACAATTTCTCCAACAAAAAACTTCATTACTGTCAAAAAAGTTGCGGCTAGAATTACATCCGTCAAGATGAACACCCATCTCTACCTGGCTCCATCATTGAACCATGGCTCTGATACCACTTGTCTCTATGAGTATCTAGCATGACTTCATCATAACCTTTAGGTTCTCCCATGTCAGTCAAAAGGATACACTCATTAGGAGAATAACGTGTTGAGCTTCGCTTCTCTCTAGTGGATCTTCTACAAGAGATTTCTGGAGCATCCAAATTTGTCATCTCAGCATTAGTTGGTTGATGATCAACCACAACATCACCAATATGAACATCTATAGGTTCTACACCATGTTCATTATCTTGGGTTCCTTCATATGCAAAAGATGTATCAATAATAGAAACTGGATCTGTTTTATTTAAAAGATATATACAAGGAAAAATGACATAGTTTTCGAAAAAACCGATTAAACTTATGATTTAAGAGAAATCGAGTTTCCAAAAGGACAGAGTCGCCACTTAATTTTTTTTTAGTAAAAATCAAGAAAAAAAGCTTAAGATTTTCAAAAGATTTAAACAGATAAAATCAATTGAAAATAAAGTGTTCGAAGTTCAATATACATTGCGAGAAGGTGTTAGGCCATCGGAATGCCCACTAACTTGCTGTTGACCGGCGATTTGATTAAAATCACTTTGACTAATTTTGAGAAATTTAACATAAGATTATTTAAATAAACTACAATATTTAATTAATTTTGAGAAAATAATTAGATAAACGACACATTTTCTTTTTTAGAGAAAAGAATTCAAAATGACACATTTGGCTTGTGATACAAGTAATTAGAATTTCAATAAAACTAGATTAATTATAATTTATTTAATTCATTTTTTAAAATAATAATTTGAACCAATTAAAGAATGAGACCATTTTAAATCAATTGATAAAAAGAGAACACATACAATTTTATTTTTATTTTATTTTTTATTATTTTAGTTCATTTGAGAAAAATGTTAACTTAAAACCCTTTAAATAAGCAAAATGATTAAAGGAAGAGGCATTCAAAACATATCCTTTTAAAAACAAAAGATTTAATTAAAATAAAATATGGCCAATATATTTGATTAGTAAGATAAAATGAATACAAAAACAAATATAAGAATGTATTAAAGGTAAGCCGATGTAAAGAAATTAACTTATCGTTTGGGGAATTTAATTAGGTTAGTTAACAATTTAAAAGTTAGAGTCAACACGCAATAAACAATAAATAATCATAATTAAATAATTAAAGAGTAGGGAGAAATTGAATTTGGGCCTCCTTTTGGGCCAAATTCGCTGAAATTTGAGAATTTAATCCTAAACCCGTTTTTGTAGATATCCATTGTATATCCGTGTATATCGGATGTATACAGCCCATTTTTCTGAGATTTTAGGACCTGTATTTCAGCTTCCGACTCATCCTTTATTTTTCGACCTGTGGCTGCTGTGTTTTAACCTGTATATCAGTGTATATCTATGTATACTGTTGTATACAATATGTATACAACCCATTTTTGGGACTTTTTTGGTGCCTGTTTCGGCTTCTTTTTCACCGAATATGAGGATGACTCGAAACAATTCGGGAATATGCAAGAGGGGAGTCCCAAGTGAACTCGGCCAATATCACATGTAAACAAAGTAAAGAGAGAAAAAAGAAAATAAAAATTAATTAATAGGGTAAAAGGAATATAACATTCAAGGGTATCAACAAGCAATTTAGTACTACCAGTAAGTAGGGGAAGATGCAAATAGAAACTTAACTTACTCTTAAAATAGGATAGCAACATATGCAAAGAAGATATCAATTAATCTACCCACTACCAAGACGAATCTATTTCCATTTTTATGCAATAAAATACTACCCATTAGATGTGATCACGAGATGGACATCAACTGTATATATCTTCTAAAAAAGAATGCAAGCAAGATATGTTCTAACTGGTGCATGCATCATTAAAGGGAAATAAAGAAGAAAGAAAAAAAAATAAAAAATAAAAATAAGAACAAAAAAAATATAAGAAAAAGCTAATTAATTATACACAAACAAAAGAAAGTGATTTGACAATTTGCTAGACTTAATCTAAGCTCAACCGGAGAATTCTCAAATGGACACTTAGTCACGTATTGTATGCAAATCATGAATAACATCAAATTTAATTCATTTAAAAAATCTAAATTAAACAATCTCAAGGATAAGAGCACACACAACTTGCTTGGTGATTAACAAAGGACTTAACCTTAGACACTACACAAGAAACTAGTGGGAAAAAAATGATTTAACTTTGACAAAAAAAGTTACTGCCTCAAGGAAATAAAAATCAAACCTCACATTTCACCTCACTATTTCCTACTTAAATCACAGTAAATAAACCAACTACACATAGCTAACATTATTCGTGTTGCAACTACTCATAGCAAGGAGCAAAACAACTAGAAAGAAAGAATCAGTTTATCAGTTTTCGCTACTCGAAAATTAACTAATCTCATAACCACAAGCAAAAATTAGACAGAATGGAGGCATAGACTTGACTCAAACACACATGCTAAACAATAGTACAATCATGAGATTCGCAAATGGAGAAAACAAGTTGTCATATCCAACAAGCAATAGGCAAAACAACATACAACTTTCATACTAATCAGTTATAAGATTCAATCCTCATCTTGAAAATCCAATAACATCAATAGTAGCTTAAAGACGATGAAAATAAAGAGTACGAATTCGCTGACACTCAAGTAAATGGACGAGAAGAAAACAACAAGACAAACCCAAATGGAGAAACAACAACATCAATTACGAAACAACAAAATTTTTGAATCCACGCTAAGAGTAAATACTACAATCGATTCAAGATAGACATAGTACCAAGACACCAAGAACTCAAATAACAAACACATGAGACGAAACGAGATAAGGATGAGGTCGTTACCTTCTTCTGGGCACCAAACAGGGAACAATGAGCTAGTAATGGAGCTTCTTCCAATCACCAAAATGAAAGTGCCAACCGAAAATTCGAACAGTGGGTGAATGATTTAGATATTTCAACAATACCAACACTACCGCCCTATATTTTCCTATTTAACATTTTTGTAATATTAATTTTCTCTGTGTTTCTCTCTAAAGGTAGCCAAATTTCCCAAAATTTTAACTCTATATTTCCCGAGAATTTTCTCTAACACCCAGATTTCCAACAAAAAAAAAATCCTCCTCTCTACAAATGAACAAAGATATAATTATATAGGGGAAGTTTAGGTTAGATTTTTGGGGGGAATTCGGGTGAAATTTTTACCATTCAAAATTCGAAATCCAAAAATTCTTTCACCAAATCGGGACGACACACTTTTCCTCTGAGAATTCAACCCATTCCGTAAGAGGAAAGGGGAGAAACGCGTGCTTGTACCACTGCTACGATATTAATAATCGAAAGGGACGTGAGAAAGAAGATAATAAATCGTAGAGAACTTGATTCACGCGTCCAAGGAGTGAACCTGCCGTGTATTTCGCCATTTGGAATCGCTGTTTTCCGTCTTTTGGAATTGTTTGGTTGCTTTCCGTTTGTTCTTGTTCTGTCTAAGAACGTTTGGAGCTGGACTTATCTTCTGGGTTCTATTTTGTGAAGGAAAAGGGGAGTGGGCCGGGTCAGGTTTAAGAGTAATGGGCTGGGTCGTGGGAATTGGTGTTGGTTGTTGTTCAAGTTGAGTTGAGGGAAATAAAGGGAATGGGGTCGGTTGGTGTATGTATTGTTAGGAATTGTTGTGGGCTGCTGGACAGGTTGGAGGAAAAGGAGATAATGGGCCGATTTTTGGGTTATTTAATGGGCTGTCGTGAATTGTAAAGAAATAGGGGTGGGGTCGGTTAAAAATGGGTTAGAACTTAGCCAATTTGAGTTAGTTAAGATAGATTCGGCTAGTAATTAAATACGATAAATTGATATTAATTAATTAACGAGCTTCTTAATCTTAATAAAATAAAATAATTAACTTAATTATAAACTAATTAATTTAATAATATAAACGACTAAATAACCAAATATTTAAATAAAGCTAAAATCCTTTTGAGACAATTTTTGAACATTCATAAAATATACTAATTAGACACATAATTATATAAAATATCATATTTATTATTTTAAAATTTATAAAAATGACAAAACTACTTAAAATGACTTGAAAATTATTTTGAATTTTATAAAGCCAATTATTTCAAATCATTTGGAATTTAAAAAGCTCGATGATTAATTTATATTGTGGAGGTCCAAAATTGGGTGTCAACAGGGTCAACATCAACTAAGCTCTCATCAATCTGAGAATCTGGTTTCTCAACTTTGTCAATATCTTCAATAGTTTGATCTTCAAAGAACACAACATCACGACTTCTAATGAGCTTCTTATCAATTGGATCATAAAAGCGATATCCAAACTCATCTTGACCATAGCCAATGAAAATTCACTGGTTAGTTTTAACATTCAATTTCGACCTCTCATCTTTTAGAACATGCACACAAGCTTTACAACCAAACACTTTCAAGTGATCATAAGAAATATCCTTACCAAACCAAACGCTGTTTGGAATATCACCATCCAAAGCAACAGCAGGAGACAAATTGATAACATAACCAACAGTGTTAAGTGCTTTAGCCCAAAATGAATTTGGAAGTTTAGCCTCTGAAAGCACGCATCTAACTCTCTCAACTAAAGTTATGTTCATCCTTTCTGTCAGGCCATTTAATTGAGGAGTCTTTGGAGGAGTCTTCTGATGACGAATTCCTTGCGATTTGCAGTAATTATCAAAGGGACCAATATACTCACCATTATTATCAGTGCGAATACATTTTAATTTCTTTCCCGTTTGTCTCTCAGATAAGGCTTGAAACTCCTTAAACACATCAAGTACTTAATTTTTGGATTTTAAAAGATATACCCAAATCTTGCGAGAATGATCATCAATGAAAGTTGCAAAGTAAAGCGCACCACTTTTTGACTTCACTTTAAAAGGACCACACAAATCATAGTGTACTAGCTCCAGTAGCTCAGACTTTCTTGAAGGAGGATGACTGTGAAAATAAACTCTTTTCTATTTCCCAGCTAAGCAATGAACACATCTTTTTACCTTTGCTTGTTTCACACCAGCAAGCAAATTCTTCTTAGCCAAACAGGTGACCCCCCTCTCATTCATATGACTAAGTCTCTTGTGCCACAATTCTGATAAAGTCTCGCTTTCAACCAAATTTATAGAGTCTCCAAGAATCGATCCTTGTGTCACATATAAATTTGAATGATTTCTTCATCGAGCTACAATCAATGAGCCTTTGGTGAGCTTCCATTGGCCATTAAACAAGTCATTATGATAGCCATCATCCTCTAGTTGTCCTACAGAGATCAAATTCAAGGGAATGTCTAGAGCATGCTTGACATTCTGAAGGACTAACATTGAACCAGTATTGGTTTTCAAATAAACAGTGCCAACACCAAACACCTTAACCTCACCAGCATTACCCATCTTTAACACCTCAGAGTTAATAGAAGTATAAGATGAAAAAAAAAAAAAAATCTCAGTGTGACATATGATGTAGCTCCAGAATCTACTATCCAACTTGTATCTTGAGATACAAAATTGATGCGTCTTTATCACAAGCAAAAAGAAGGTCATCTTGAACAACATCAATAACATTGTTTCCATTATTTTCTTCCTTCTTCCCTCTTTAAGATCTTCCTTCAATTGTTTGCAAAATCTTCTAATATGTTCTTTCTTTCCACAATGATGGCATATAATATTTGGATTCCTGAATCTTGACTTGCTTCTACTTTTACCTCTACTCTTTGTATCTCTTGTCTTATCTCTCTCTCGATCTTCTGTGTACAAAACATCTGAATGTGAGGATGTGCCTTGGGATTTTCTTCTAACTTCTTCATTCAACACACCACTTTTTGCATATTCCATAATCACCTTACCACCATGAGCAGAATTTGTTAAAGAGACACGAAGAGTTTCCCAAGAATCCGGTAGAGTATTAAGAAGCCAAAGTCCTTGTATTTCATCATCAAAATTAACACCCATTCCTGATAGCTGATCAAGAAAACCTTGAAAATCATTTATGTGATCAAGAATAGGACTGCCCTCCTTATATTTAAAGGTCATCAATTGCTTTAGTAAGAACAACTTGTTATTGCCAGTTTTTGAAGCGTAAAGCGTCTCCAACTTTTCCCACAATGTTTTAGCATGTGTCTTAATCACAATATGATTGCGAACATTATCTTCAACCCATTGCCTTATATATCCACATACTTGTTGGTGCTCAAAATCCAATTTTCATCAGTCACAGTCTCAGGTTTATGAGCAACAAAAACGGGAAGATGTATCTTCTTCACGAAAAGTAGATATTTCATCTTGCTTTTTCATATGTTGTAGTTTCTCCCGTTTAGACATACCATTTTTCTCATATTCCCCTCCATATAAAGAGCCTAACTCTGATACCACTTGTTGTGACGAAAAGATGAAAATGAAAATCTAAAATAAAGAACACCAAGTTTAACGTGGAAAAAACCTTCAAAACGAAGGTAACCACCACGGGATTGACAAGATCCGAATTGCTTTACTATAACAATAAGAGAGTTACAATTATTCTTCTAATGGCTACACAACAAGTGCCAAAAGAAAACAAACAATAGCGACACTAACAAAAGATAAATAGAAAGAAACACCACCCAAACCCAGCTTCTGTTCGGGACCTAAAACAGGATCTTGCTGACTTTCAAATCCGATCGTCACCGTTCAAATCAACCACCAAGATGTCAGGAACACTCAGTCCAAATTTCAGTCCGATCCAACGGTTAGGTAATCGGAAAACACGATCTAAAGGTTGCTAGTCGAAATAAAAAAACTGCATCAAAAGAACCATTTTTTCTTCTCTGTTATCTCTTGTTGAAAGCTCTCTCAAAAACTTCTCTTATGTCCTAATGTCCTTCAAAGACAATACTAATGAGCAATCTCAATTATTCTCTCAAAACCATCCTCTATTTATAGAGTTGTGCTTTTCCTTACAAAGCCAAAACCAACTCCAAATAGGATTACTATTCCAATCATTTTCCTAATAGAATTGGAAACCAAATAAAGAGAATAATTCCAATCCTTTTTCAAGTAGGGTTAGGCCATGAGTCTTTGGCTGGAACATGAGCAATAGCCCAACAGACACGTGGCATTTTAATTTAAAATAATTATAAAAATAAATTTTGAATATAATAAAATCCTAAAAGAAAATACTTTAAACTAAAAAAATTAAAAATTATACACCCCCTAACCCCACTCCCACCCCTGCACCCCACCTACCTCAAACCTCTCCATTTCTTCTATTTCCCTAACAGAACTACCTTGTCCACCATTGTTAACCTTCATTTAGATAAATTAGAGGTTTTGACATATATTATGTATGAATTTATTATTTTTATTTCTCTTTATGCCTTCTTTCTTATTTCCATTTAAATTGATAGTGTTTTCTTAAAAGATTCGTTTTTTTTTAACTTCAAATTTATTTTTTTCTGTTCGATTTGTGAGGAAGAAGGGATGTGTGTGGGGAGAGGTGAAGAGGGAGAGAGAAAATATTTAAATAATAATCTCTATTTTTTTCGGCAAAGAAGATATAGATGGTCTCCATTTTTTCCGGCAAAGAAGACGTAGATAATAATCTCCATTTTATTTGATAAAGAACTAGTGATCTCCATGTTTTTTCTACGGAAGTGACAGTAAGATGATTTAAAAAAAGAAAGAAGGAAATTTGTGGGGGAAAAAATGGTGACGGATTGTATTGAAGAAGTGGTTGCAGTAGGTGTGTGGTTTTAAAAGAGAGGAAGAAGAAAAGGATTGTTAATTTTTTAAAAAAATAATGAGAAATAAAAAGAAAATATTGAAAAAGAAAAGGAAAAATGTTAAAATATTGATTTCACGCGCTTACCAAGATGTGAATTACACTTTTTTGTGTCACATCTGTAAAAGTGTCAAAATGGTTCAAATTCGAGAGGATAGAGGTGTTCAATAGGTACTAGTCCTAGTTGAGGTGTCTAAGTGAATTATGCAGATAACTTTAAGGGATCGCAGATGACTTAAGCCATAAAGATATATACATCACTTTTTCAACAAGTTAAAAGGTATATCTGTCTCTTTATCCTTGTAAAAATGATATATACAATTTGTCAGTTTAAAATCAAATTAAATCAAATTCGAAAAAAGTATCTAATTTAATGAACTTGAATTTTTAATCAAATCATGAACCCCCATAAAGATTAATTAGTTAACTAGAATTCTAAACCAACTTAATCACAGAGCCCTTTTGTCATGACCCAAATTTGAGATCTAGAGCGCGACAGGACACCTAATAATTAAACCACCCCCATAATGCCAGGATTTTCATAATAAAAAATGTCAACAGTTATAATAGAAAAATAATTATGAGGCCAACAGGGGTGTTAATGGTTATAGTAGAACATGCAATCTCAAGAAATTTTTACAATACCACTAGACTAAACTTTTAACTTTTGTTAATAATAGGTCTCAATACTTGTATATATATTTATTAAATCAAAATTTGATTTCTATATATAATGTAATTTTCTGATGAAGGGGTATCGCTTGACACTCCTTAATCAAGGGCGGATCCATTCCTGCTAAACAACACAGATTGAACGGACCAATAATAAAACTTGATTTTTTACATTACTACATAAATATTATTTTCTAATAATGTATTTTATACTCGGATGAATTATTGATATTTCTCTACTATTATTATAGAAATATTTACTAGCTAGGCTGGCTGACTAACTTGACTGGTCGACTACCAAAAACAGGACAAGAATTTTATATCGGTCTAGTGGTGGTTACTGGTTAGCCATTATTCTCTAGTCTTTACAAATACATTAAAGTTTCTGCATCAATTCAATACTACTTACAAATTAATTTAATACTCCTAATGGAGCCGTGGCACGACTTTAGTGGAAAAATAGTGATGGTGACCCGTGCGTCATCAAAAATCGGGCTAGAGTTCTGTCTCGACTTGGCCAATGCCGATTGTAGCATCATTGCTGCTGCTCGTCGTGTTGACAGACTGAAATCTCTATGCGATGAGATTAATTCAAAAGGCCACGGACGTGCATTTGCCCTCAAACTTGACGTTGCTGCTGATGGTGCTACAATTGAGTCCGCTGTACAAATAGCTTGGGATGCCTTTGGGCATATCGATGTCTTGATTAACAACGCTGGCATTAGAGGTACTTGATCAGTATTTTTTTTATAAATTACTAGTAACTGTGTCACGTAAAACGAGAAAAAATGAATTAATTTATAGGTAGTGTGAGCTCTTCATTGGAATTAACGGAGGAAGAGTGGGAGCATACTTTAAACACAAATCTAAAAGGGGCATGGTTGGTGTCAAAATGTGTTTGTAGACGAATGTGCAATGCTAAACAGGGCGGAAAATCTGTTATTAATATCTCTTCAGCTGCAGCATTGAATCGGGTAGTATACAAAGGGAGTCTTGCTTACTGTTAAAATAAGTATTGTAAATAATTAGTTGGTTAGTGAGTTTGTTAAGTCAGTTAGAGGTTGTTTAATTACTGTTGATTAGTTAGACATTGTATATAAATAGTGACTCATTGTGTATGATGGACTAAGTCGGTTAAATCAATTCACTTTATATTCCCCTTTCTTCTTCCCTCTTTCTGATAACTGCTCTAAAATGGCTAGATGATAACATTCAACATGGTATCAGAGCCTCAGGCTATTACGGAGATCTAGTTAATACAGAGAACACAAATTCCGCTGCAAAATTGGAAGAACAGTTGAACGCCGACCTTAGATTTTTTCTGCAAATTAGCTCACCGGAGAAGATCGAAGAATGGTGAATACAGTCGACTCATCGGAGGAGCGAAATACTCCAAATCGAGAGCAAATTCACAAGTTTACTGACATTCATCCCAGGAATCCTCTGTACCTTCATCCGTCTGATACTCTAAGTAGCATTTTAGTCTCTCAACAGCTTACTGGTATTGAAAACTATACTGGTTGGAGTAATTCTATGAAAGTATCACTTTTAGCAAAAAATAAAATTGGATTCATTGATGGAAAGTGTCGCAAGGTTGATTACAAAGGAGATCTAGAACATGAGTGGGAGAGGTGTAACGCCTTTGTATTATCGTGGATTACCAATTCAGTTTCGAAAGAACTGGCAAATGGATTGATGTTTTCATCCAATGCACATAATATCTGGAAGGATCTAAAGGAGAGATTTGATAAAAGCAATTTGACTAGAATATATCAACTGCATCGTGAAATCAGCACCATGAGTCAAGGCACCTTTACTGTTTCTGAATATTATTCTAGATTAAGAAACCTTTGGGACGAATATGTGTCACTAGTTCCTTTACCAGCATGTGAATGTGACAAATATAGAGTTTATGCAGAACATATGGAGAGACAAAAACTTATGCAGTTTTTAATGGGACTTAGTGATAGCTTCGCTCAGTCGAGAAGCCAGATTCTTATGACTATTCCTAGTCCAAGATTGAATCAAGCTTACAATATGATAATGCAAGATGAGAGCCAAAAAATGCAGTCTAGCTTGATATCTAACTGTGTGTTGCCTTTGAAGAAATTGGATGTTCATGATCCTACAGTTTTAGCTTCAGTACAAAGCAACAAATTCCAACCAGACACAGGAGGAATATACTGTGATCACTGTCATCTAAGAAATCATACAAGAGCTAATTGTTATAGGTTGATTGGCTATCCACAAAATTACAAGTTCCAAAGGAAGAAAGGTGCTGATGATAGGGGCTACAGGGGACAGAACTATGCTAATAATAGGATGCAGAATCTGAGGGTAATAGAAGAGCTCAGGTCAATAATGTGAATTGTGTTGAAGGCCTTGATATGGGAAGAAACCCTGCTCCTGACATTCCACATTTTCAGCCTGCACCATGTTTTACTGCTGATCAATACAATCATTTGATGAAATTAATTGATAAAGAATTTTCATCACAGGAGCCTGTTGCCAACATGGTAGGTATACATCATAACTTTTCCTCAACATTCAGTACATTCAATGCTTGTTTTCCTACAGGTGATGATGCAACTCCTTGGATTGTGGACACTGGAGCCACTCATCATATGGTATCTAGTTTGGATACACTACTTCATCCAACTCTTGTTCCTTCAAACTCTAACCAAGTACATTTGCCAAATGGTCAAACCACCCTAGTCACTCACACTGGATCTGCTTCACTTTTTGCCAATACTGAAGTGAAAAATGTCCTTTATCTTCCTCATTTTACTTACAATCTATTATCCATTTCCAAACTTACAAAGGAATTGAATTGCTGTGTCTGTTTCTATCCTGATTTCTATCTTTTTCAGGACCTCTGCAATGGCAAGGTGAGGGGGATTGGTAAGGAAGCAGGAGGTCTCTATATACTTCCATCCACCAAGAAACCATCACCTGCCACTGTACTCCAACATTCTTCTGCATTACATGCATCATCTTCTTAATTACCAGATGTAGCTTCCATCTGGCATCAGAGACTTGGTCATGCTCCTAATACTATACTGCAGAAGATTGCATCTCTGAAGCCTCATATGCAGAGTTCAGTTTTTTCTTCTTGTCCTATATGTCCTCTTGCAGGACAAACTAGACTCTATTTTCCCTCTAGTACTAAGAAAACTGTATCCCCTTTTGAACTACTTCACATGGATGTTTGGGGACCCTATAAGCAATGCACTTATAATGGTCATAGATTTTTCCTTACTATTGTTGATGACTATTCTAGAATGACTTGGATTTTCCTGTTAAGATTCAAAAGTGAAGTTGTTACTTTTATTACAGCTTTCTTAACTCTCATTAAAACTCAATTTTTAGCTTCTGTCAAAATAATTAGGTCTGATAATGGTCTTGAATTTGTCAACAACCAATGTAATAGTTTTTTTTCTTCTCTTGGTATAATTCATCACACCACTTGTGTCCATACTCCTCAGCAAAATGGCATTGCTGAAAGAAAGCACAGACATCTCCTTGAGATAGCACGAGCGCTCAGATTTCAAGCTCATGTGCCCTTAAAGTTTTGGGGAGAATGTGTACTTACAGCCACATTTCTCATCAATCGACTTCCCTCTTCTGTTTTGGGGGGCAAATCACCTTATGAACTCTTTCACAACAAAGTTCCCCTACTCAATCATTTGAAAGTGTTTGGATGCCTTTGTTATGCCACAAACACAGCTCAGTCAGATAAATTCTCTCCCAAAGCCATTCCCTCTGTGTTCATGGGTTACTCTGACACTCAGAGAGGTTACAAACTATATAACATTGCTTCAGGTTCTTTCTTTGTCAGTAGGGATGTTTCTTTCAAGGAATCTATTTTTCCCTTCAAACATCTTAAATACACCTTTTTAGATTCTACATCTCCCTCCCATACTTGTTTATTTCCTCCTTCACAGTCTGCTTTTTCACTTCCCACTGATGATTGCTTCCCCTCTCATGCTTCATCTCCTACTTCTACCAATCCTTCCCCACCTTTCTTATTACCTGCTATAGTTCCGGATCCTTCTACCTCCATTTCTCCTTCTCCTGTCATTCCTCAGAGAAGGTCCTCTAGATCAGTCAAACCTCCTACATGGCACACTGATTATGTCACCACCTCCAAAACTCCTTATCCCATTTCCTCTTCTATTTCCTATACCACTATCAACTCTTCCTATCAATCCTATCTTTCAGCTTTTTCTTCTTTTATTTCTGAGTCTTCCTCTTTTGAACAAGCTGCCCAATATAGTGGCTGGATCCAGGCTATGGACCAAGAAATTCAAGCTCTCCGTGATAACCATACTTGGGAGATTGTTGATTTGCCTGCAGGTAAGACTCCTATTGGATGTAAATAGGTGTACAAAGTTAAGTACAAGGCTGATGGGAGTGTCGAAAGGCTCAAGGCCAGACTTGTGGCTAAAGGCTTCACCCAACAAGAGGGACTTGATTATCATGATACATTCTCTCCTGTTGTAAAGATGGTAACTGTAAGATGTGTCATTGCCTTAGCTGCTTAGTTTAATTGGTCCCTTTTACAGATGGATGTATACAATGCCTTCCTCCAAGGTGACCTCTTTGAAGAAGTTTATATGACTCTACCACCTGGTTTCGGCAGCCAGAGGGAGACTAAGGTTTGCAGGCTGCTAAAATCATTATATGGCTTGAAGCAAGCCAGCAGACAGTGGAATTTGAAACTCACCACTGCACTTACACAATCAGGCTTTACTCAAAGTAAATTGGACTATTCATTGTTTACAAAAAGAGATGTTACTGGTGGCATTGTGATCATACTTGTATATGTGGATGATCTTTTGATCACTGGAAATAATAAGGGATTGATTCAAGAGGCCAAAGATATTTTGCATCATAACTTCAAAATGAAAGACTTAGGACAGTTAAGGTACTTCCTTGGCATTGAGTTTGCAAGATCCAAGAGTGGAATATTGATGAATCAAAAGAGATATGCTTTAGAATTGGTGTCAGAATGTGGTCTAGCTGGAGGAATCACAACTCCTCTTGAACAGAATTAGAAACTCACAAGTCAGGAATATGATCATTGTTTCAACATTACAGATAATGAAGAATTAGAGGACAGAAGAATGTATCAAAGGCTAATTGGGAGATTATTGTATCTAGCTATGACAAGGCCTGACATTTTCTTTGTTGTACAACATCTAAGTCAGTTCATGCATGCTTCAAAAAATCACATTATGATGCAGCATTACATGTGGTGAGATACATTAAAAATCAGCCTGGTTTGGGATTGTTGATGAGCAGTAAGAAATCAGGAAAGATCAATGATTTTTGTGATGCAGACTGGGCATCCTGTTTTTTGTCCAGAAAATCAGTGACAGGTTTTGGGATCAAACTTGGTGAATCTCTGATATCATGGAAATCAAAAAAACAAAGCACAGTTTCAAGAAGCTCAACAGAGGCAGAGTACAGGAGTATGGCAACAACAGTGGCAGAACTGGTTTGGCTGCAAGGTTTACCGCAAGAACTTGGAACACAAGTTGAATTGCCTATGGAACTGCACTGTGACAATAAAGCTGCAATGCAAAATGCCTCTAATCCCATGTATCATGAACGTACAAAGCACATAGAGATAGATTGTCACTTTATTAGAGAAAGGTTATAAGAAGGCCTGATCAAGACAAAATATGTGGCGAGCAAGGAGCAGATGGCAGATATCTTCACCAAAGCAGAAAACAACTACATACTGATATGTTGTTCAAGTTGGGAATGCTGGACATATTCCATCACCCAACTTGAGGGGGAGTGTTAAAATAAGTATTGTAAATAATTAGTTGGTTAGTGAGTTTGTTAAGTCAGTTAGAGGTTGTTTAATTACTGTTGATTAGTTAGACATTGTATATAAATAGTGACTCATTGTGTATGATGGACTAAGTCGGTTAAATCAATTCACTGTTATATTCCCCTTTCTTCTTCCCTCTTTTTGATAACTGCTCTAAAATGGCTAGATGATAACATTCAACACTTACGCTTCTTCAAAGATGGCTCTTGACATGGTCACTAAGGTAGGGAGCCTCTACTTAAAATTATACTTTGCAAATGGAATAAAAATATCTTTTATTCATATAATCTAGGTGAAACTATCTTATTAAACATATACATCCTTACTCTATATACTATATATTAATTCTACCTATGCTTTCAAATAATTATGTATATTATCACTATTTAAGAGCTTTCTATCATATATTGGGAATGATATACTTAAATTCATGTATGTTTGCTACCAGATACACTAAAAAATAGATGGAGAGAGAAGCGAGTGAGATCGTCATGTGTCATGTATCCCAGATACATGCGAATCACACCAAACATGTATTTGGTGTAATTTGCATGTATCTAGTATGATTTGCATGTATCTGGAATACCAGATACATAGGAGAGTGGTGAGTGAAATTTTGTTATGTATCCCCGATACATGCAAATCAATATGAATACCATGTATCTAAATTTTGACCACATGTATCTCAAGATATATATATTTGGATGCACCGAAATTTGATTAGATCCGTAATATTACAAACTAGAGTGTATCTATGTAATTAACTTCTAAACTAATGGAAATTCTATAAGTCTCCCTATAATCTAATGATGAATTGCAGATAATGGCTATTGAGTTGGGAGTAGATAAGATCAGAGTAAACTCAATATCTCCAGGATTTTTCAAGTCTGAGATAACAGAGGGGCTTTTTAAACTCAAAGGGCTCCCTAAGTTCCTTTTGAAGACTGTTCCTCTGAGATTTATTGGAACGACAGATCTGGGTTTAACATCACTGGTTCGATACCTAATCCATGATTCTTCCAAATATGTAACGGGAAATGTTTTCATTGTCGATGGTGGATCAACCGTAGTAGGTGTTCCCATCTTCTCATCCTTGTAGAATTTGAACAAGGCATCAAGTTCAAATTATAGATTCACACCTACTATTTATTGTAATTTTAATGAATTTAATCATATAAATTTATGTTTTACGTCAAAATGTTGAATTCAAATGAATCTGCAACTAAATAATATAATTTGTCCGGTTACATCTATAGAAGCGAGAATCTAGTATTTATCACCTTCAATGGATCATCCTTGAATTATGATGTATCTTTCATACTATATTATTTTGTGGACAAAGTCACGATAACAAAAATAACTTTTCGTGACAATAAATATACACATTAACAAAAAATGTTAAATGTTTTTATCAATTTTAGTTAATTGTTATTCGATTCAATGCAGCTATAGGCTTCAATGGTTATTACGTACAAAGAGTGCCAAAATGAAATTATCACTAGTAATTGTCTCTAAAAAGTATATATATTTAACAGCAATTAAGTTATTACCGTTAATTAATTATTGCTACAGATCTTTTTTATTTAATGAGTTTAGATAAATATATTATTTAGTCACTTCGTGTATCATTTTACTTGTATATACATTATTATTTTTGACAATAATTGGACACCCTAACAACTACGTAACCCCGCCGCTGAGTGTAGTGAGGCACTTTGAATAGGCAAGAGTGTAGTGAGCCACAATTTTTAATTGTAGGATATATGTGAGCTATTTTTGTAATAGTAGAGGTATATGTGAGCTATTTTTATAACTATAGATGTAATGTGATCCACTTTTATAACAGTAAGTGTATATGTGTATCATTTTTATAACGAGAGATATATCAATTTTAAATTATAAAATTGAAGAATATATCAGATAGTTTTTCCTTTATATATTGAAACACAATTTTCATTGACTACACATGAGCCTATACCGAGAATTATAGGTACTAAGAAAGAGACAATCAAAGTGGAGAAGGGAATAGGAATTATAGTATCATTGGAAAAAAAGAAGAAGATATTTATGAAAATATCTCTACTGATGAATCATTTTAATAGTAAGGGTGTTGTTGAGCCACGAGGCACGACGGAAACAAATTATCTCCATATAGCTTCGGTTGAGTGTGCAAATAAAAGTCTTTGTGTTGCACTAGTTGAAAAGAAAAAAAAAACATATTTTTAATGAGAGGAGAAATTTTGACAAATTCGTAGTAAAATTTTTAACCATAGCAACGTGATAGACTAAAATTTCAAATGAACTTGCACAAGATCTAATTTCCAATGATCACAACTCCTAAAATGTATGGTGAATTATGTATCAAATGAAAAAGGCTTGGTCTAACTTTCAATGATTCAAACTTTCCTTCATTAAATTTGAACTTTTCTAAATAATTTTATGGACCCATTCCTAAAGAAAAATAGAATATTCTTTATATTTATCATAAATATACCATTTAATTTGATCTCAACTTATATTTATATTCTATAATTTTGGTGTGAACAAATAGACACTTAAATTTGTATAAATTGAACAAATAGACACATTTGTCCTACGTGATATTCTACATGAAAATTTTGTGTATCCTACGTGATGTGACATGTGTATTATGTCACACAATGTATGTATGTATCTATTTGTTCCATTTTATATAGATTTAAGTGGTACTTATGCACACCTAAAATTTAAAGACATAAATGTCAAGTGAAGTAAAATAAAATGACATATTTATATTTTATGTCTGGTTTATAAGTCTTAACTTTGAAATTTCAAAAGAAAACTACAACACACAAAAGTCTAATTCCAATTTTTGATGTTACTCTCTTTTAGTCACTCATAGAATCATAGTGGATCTCATTTATTATCCTCTACATGGACAGCTCCTCTTGAAAAGCAAGACGAGAGGGAGTTGCTCGGATGGTAAACATCCCTCACTTTCAATTCAAAGGTTGCGAGTTCGAGTCACCAAGGGAGCAAAAGGGGTGGAAGCTCCTAGGGAGGGTAAAAAAAAAAATCTTTCTTGAAAAGCAAAAAGATAAAGTCCTTGCACGAGTTTTGACCTAGAAATTTCAAACATAATATCTATTTCACCCTTAATATTTTCAATTATTCTTAAAATTTTATCTATAGTTTAATTAATATTATATTTTAGTATATATTTTTATTTAAGTTTATTAATATATTAATTATAAAAATTCTTTTATGAATTTTATTACAAAATCTAACGCTAATTTTTATTATTGTTATTTTAACATTATATACATTAAGTATTTATTTATATAGTGTGTGCGTGAGTTAGTGTACTCTCTCTTATTTATTGTCTACGTAGATAAATAAATTTTAATTGACATTACACAAATATTTTTAAAATTCATTTACAATATAAATAAATATTTTTTTAGAAATTTATTTATTCTAAAATATATTTCTACTTTTATAATATTTTGTATTACCCACATTGAAGTATATGTTGATGAGGTAATATCTTTCTGTTATTTTACTCGATATAAGAATTTCGATTATTATCAATAAAATTAATTTTCTTATTTTGCTTATTTATTTTATTATAGAACATCATTAACTTATATATACAATTAATATTTTTTTTCAAAACTTTTTTTCATAGTTGAGCAGGAATTTGAAATTTTTAAAAGCAATGTTTAAAGTTGTAAATGATGTCACCTGTTATTTAATTATAAGTGTTTTTATATATAATTTAAATTCATATTGCCTTATTGATTATTTCAAGGACAACAGAGAGTGAATGTATTTTTGTTACAAAATGATGCATATATACTTTCATTGTCTAACAAATGATAATTCTAAAACTGATTTTTTAATTTCAAATTGTCATATGACTTTATAAATTACTTCACTCATTTTTCTTCACCCCACTAAGTCCAATCCAATTTTATTTTTATTTTTTATAAATCAATTTCTCCTTTATTCCGGCCCGACTCAAATCCATTTATAACTGAGAGACTGAATCTTTTTATTTGGGTCAAACCTCACTACATAAAAATATCATTAGCGGCAATTAATTAACGACAATAGCTTAATTATCGTTAAATATATATTTTTAACGGCAATTAGCACTCTTTGTATATGTCCCTAAAGCTTTTAGCGACATTGGTTCTAATGACACTTAACTAATACTGGTAAAGAATTTAGCACTCTTTATTAATGTCTATATCGATTGCCGCTAAAAATTGATTTTGTTGTAGTGACTGGAGGGGTAAAAAATACGTGAGATAATACCTTGTGACATTTTTTTAAATTAAAAAAAAACTGTTTTTGAATTATTTTCTTTATTTCAGTTTATTAAACAAAAAAGATAAAATATGCCTCATTTGTTAGACAAATATGCACCACTTTTTAATGAGGGATATATTTGCTCTAAATTTTAACGTTGAGATGGACAAATTCACTTGTTTGAAAAATTAAGTTGTTTGACTAAGTAAAAATTGGTTTTAATTGCAAGTAGATGGAGTTTTCTGTTGTTGGAAAGAAACTTAAAAAAAATTGTTTCTTAAAAAAAGCACAGAAAATTATTTTTTCAAAAGCAAACTATCCTAGTCATATTTACATATTTACTAATATATCTCTTACATGTATTTATTTTTGTGGTGAATTTTTATATGTAGTGATTTCATTTTTTGAATGATTTTTAAATTTATTTATTTGATATTTTTAATTATATTTAAATTATTATGTTAATATTATATCAATACTTAAACTTTTATTTATTTATCAATGTTTAATATTGATTGAAAATCTGAATATGTAAAATTAATTTGATAAAAAATATTAATTAAATTTTTATGTTCTTTATCTTCTTTAAAAAAAAATGAAAATGTACAATTAATTTAATAAAAACAAAAAAATAATTAATAATTCTATAATAGATATCTAAACTAATTTATCTGTATAAAATGATCTTAATATTAATAGTTATTCTTTTTTCTTCATAATTTGACTCTCAAATGCACTTTTTAAAAATGATTAGTCAAATACAATTTGTTTATCAAAAGCACTTTCAAATTAATTAGCCAAACACAAATTATTATTTTTTCAAAAGCATTTTCTTAAAAAGATATTTTTTTTAAAAATATTTCTTAAATAAGATATTTTTAACAAAAATGCTAAACAAGCTCTAAATTCAAAAAAAGGCAACTATGAAAAAAGAATGGAAAAGTACATGGTTTCTAAAGTCATTGCAATCTTGGCATGGGAATTTCATATGAAAGCTACAACACACAAATAGTGTTATTTGGTTTACAAGTTGTACTTTTTACTCATTAAGTAAGTGTATATACCTTTACTACAATGTCAAGCAGCATGTGTTAATTATATTATATCCACTCAAATAGTCTTATTTGGTTGGCTGTAGCCTATAGGCAAACCAAAGTCTTGAAAGTGCACGGGTGTATTGAAAGTGATTTAAAACCAAATCAAGTTGGAAGCTACATAGGACTAGTTGTCAATAGAACCAAATCTAGGAATTAACCTCTTAATCCATCCCCCTCAGAGTAATAACTCTCTTACCCAACAAACTAAGCAATAACTCTATTGCTCACTAAACCAATTAACTCTAGCTAAGCTTCAGAATTGTCAACAAATATTGAAACAGATCTAATTCCTTTATAACTTAGGAATAGATCTTACAAGAATAAGCACTGAAATATAAACCCTAACAACAACTAAGAACGATGATAACTCAATTAGGTAAGGCTTAAAACATGTCATTAGTTAGTAAGGCCTTAAAACGCGTCACTAGTTGGTAAGACTTGCTTACTTATACCCAACATCTCTCATGTGCTTTGTCGACGTGAGACTTCTTATTTTAAGTTGGGGTGACACATACACCCTCTCTATGGACTCAACATCTTTGCTGAAGTTTTCCCCACTACATGATATTTGCCTAGACTTAGTACTATTGATGTTTGCTCCGCCTTATCAAGATTTATCTTAACTTAGTTGAACTCTGGCCCATGGGCGTAGCTATAGCTACCCAGGGTGTTCAGGGCTCAGATACCATTCGTAACAGCCCAACCCTCTAGTAGTGATATTGTTCGCTATGGGCTTAGTCCCGCACAACCTTATAAAAACGATCACTAGCTAGTTGATAAGACTTGCTTACTAATTATATATCCAACATCTCTCTTGTATTTTATCGATGTAAGACTTCTTATCTTAATTTGGGGTGTCACATGTTCAAGCTTTTTTCTCAATTCAAGTTATCATTTGTTATCTTTATACTCCATTAGATAATAATAAATGTGATAGAAATAATAATGAAAATATTAAACAATGAATTTTTGAACTATATATGTCTATTAATTAATTGGAAGAGTATTTTATTAAAAAAAGTAAATTGGTCGTATAGTATATTTTAATTTTAACATTAGCATAAACAGGTAATTAAAACGATAGTTGCGCAAATATTAAAATAAAAGAGATAAATGTAATATCGTATATCGCAATAATGATAATATGACAAAAGAGGTAAATGATAGAATTATGTATTCGATAAAATATGTTCGAGTCTAATTTTCAACGGTTCAAATCATTTGGCATTAAATTTGGCATTCTATAAAATTATGATGAATTATGTATTCGATAAATTTGGCATTCTATAAAATCGGTCATATATATAACTTTTTTTATTATTACTTTTCATTCAATGTTTGATATTAACAAGCTACCTTGACCATCTTCTGAAGTTTTAAATAATTTACTGATCAAAGGCTGTAAAGGCGGACTGCTCTACATTCAACCACACCACAGTGACCCGAAGCGATCATTGAAACCTGATTAAATTAGGATATAATTTAATTCTTAAATAATTAAACTTACAGTTTTTTTATAAATTGATTATGGCTTAAATAAACTTATTGAGATTGTCTATCCATGCACTTCCCCATGCACCCGCTAGGGGTGTACATGACCGGGTTGGTTTAGGTTTTTCAAATATCAAATCAAATAATTTGTGTAAAAATATTTAATTTATAAACCAAACCAAACTAATAAAATTCGAATTTTTTCGGGTTTTTCAACCTCGAGTTGGTTCGGATTTTTCAAATACCAAACCAAACCATTGTGTCGAATATTTAAATTTATAAATCAAACCAAACTAATAAACCTCGGATTTTTTTTTCCAAATTTTTGGATGTTTTCGGTAAAGTTTGCATACAAACATATAATTAACTTGTGCTCTAAATATTTCTTTAGTCCAACCAAAATACAATTATCTAAGATATTGCTTAAGAAAATAACACAAAATATGAGATGAGTACTAATGACACTAAAATATTCAATAAAAAATAATAATGAAATCATCATATAAAATAAATATTGCAAAATCATAATGAAAATGATCATAATTTAAAAGTACTAAATCATGCTAAAATAAGTTTAATAAGTATTAGTTACATTACTAAATATTTAAGGAAAATTTAAAAAATTAGATTATGTATTTAATTGTCTAAACCAATGTATTTTAATTGTCTAAACCAACGTTGAATTGATTTTCTTTTTGCATTAGTATTAATTTGATTTTGATTTAAGTTTTATTATAATTATCAACATCTATTAACTATAATCTTTATTGGACCATTCCGAATTCTAAGTTTTAAACTTAAAATAATATATTAAAAGATAAAAACTATGAAATAGTATAAGAAATATTTTAAAATTATATCAAAGTAAATATTTTTGGGAAAATAGTATATAATAGCAAACTATTAATTCAAATTAAATGCTATAAATATAGTTTGATTTAATTGTACTTCATAGCAAACTATTGTTATTTCACCTCTCTCCTGGTGAATCTCGCTCGCCACTCTCGTTCTCTCCCTCGCTTCTCTCATTTTTTATACAAATGCAAGTGTATAAAGTGCGTTTGTGTTGGTATAAAGCGAGAGAAAATTGTATATATACATATATTTTCATTCCCCTCTCTCCCCTCTCCCAGATCTCGCTCGCCACTCTCCCAGATATCGCTCTCTCACTTTATACAAAAAACGCAAATTGTATAAAATGCGTTTGTGTTTGTATAAAGCGAGAGAAAATTGTATATATACATATATTTTCGTTTCCCTCTCTCCCCTCTCCCAGATCTCGCTCTCTCACTCGCCTCTCTCACTTTATACAAAAACGCAAATGTATAAAATGCGTGAAAATTGTATATATACATATATTTTCATTCCCCTCTCCCAGATCTCGCTCGCCACTCTCCCAGATCTCGCTCGCTCACTCGCCTCTCTCACTTTATACAATTGATCTTTTTGTATATGTATACCAAAACAGATTATACAACTGCTTCCTTTTGTATATGTATAGTGAAATATACATATTTATGTTTGCTATGGAGCGCAATTATGCAAACTTTGCTATAGCATACAAATATGAATTTTGTGTTTGCTATATGTGAAAGTTGCTCAATATTTTTATGTATAAAATAAAATTTTAAAATTACATTTATAATGTCGAATTGGTTTGGTCTCGGGTTGGTTGTTTTTAGTTAAAACCAAACTAACCCAAATATAGTCGGGTTTTTTTCTAATATCAAACCAAATCAAACCAAATCAAACCAAACCACTAGTCGAGTTTTTTTTCTGATTTGACTCGATTTGCGATTTGGTTCGGTTTTATACACCCCTAGCACCCGCCAAGCATATATGACCACTCTTGTTGAATATAGTCTATATAAAATAAGGATATTAATTTGGTTAAGATCTAATTGTGTTACTTTCTTAAATAATATAGTCATCTCACTTGTTAATTTTGTGAATTTGACTACCAATAAAGTTGACCAGACCATCACTTCCACTGTCAATTTAATAACTCAATTCATAAGTTGAGTTGAAAAACTAACTCAGTCCTTGACGGGTCCTCTGCTCATATCTGAAAGAGGTTCACCTATATATATATATATAAATTTGTATACTTTATTGGTAATATTATTGAAAGTGTTGAAGTTGTTACACTATTAAAATTTCATTATTTTCCCTCCGTGACTATTTTTATAGATATTTTAATTGAATTGGCGAGAAAAAAAAGGAGTGGCTCAGATATCATTCGTAACAGCCCAACCCTCTAGTAGTGATATTGTCCGCTACGGGCTTAGGCCCGCACAACCTTATAAAAACGATCACTAGTTGATAAGACTTGCTTACTAATTATATATCCAACATCTCTCTTGTATTTTGTCGATGTAAGACTTCTTATCTTAAGTTGGGGTGTCACATGTTCAAGCTTTTTTCTCAATTCGAGTTATCATTTGTTATATTTATACTCCATTAGATAATATTAAATGAGATAGAAATAATAATTAAAATATTAAACCATGAATTTTTGAACTATATATCTCTATTAATTAATTGGAAGAGTATATTATTAAAAACGGTAAATTGGTCATTTAGTATATTTTAATTTTAACATTAGCATAAACAGGTTAAAACGATAGTTGCGCAAATATTAAAATAAGAGAGATAAATATAATATCGTATATCGCAATAATGATAATATGACAAGAGAGGTAAATGATGAATTATGTATTCGATAAAATATGTTCGAGTCTAATTTTCAACTGTTCAAATAATTTTGCATTAAATTTGGAGTTTTGTTCACAAAGATAGACTCATTCCTAAAGAAAACTAGGACGTTGTTTACATGAATTTTGCATTGTTTATATGACATACCATGGAAATTTCAAAAGAAAACAACAACACACAAAAGTCTATGTACAATTTGATGTTATCATAGTGGATCTCTTGTATAAAGCAAAATCAGATAAAACAAAGAGCTTAGTCAAGAAAGACAACTATGTGAAAAAAGTAAAATAATGAAATATTATTGTTTTCTCAAGTGCTTGTACGAGTGTTTATGTGGAAATATCAAATAAAAGCAATACCACACATAAATATGTCCTTTTCCTTTGAATTTTCAGTGTAATGTTTACTAATTAAGTGAAAAATTGAACTTTTTACACAAAGTTATGAACCCGTTCCTAAAGAATATTTAAGGTAGAATATATAAATGTGTCAGTTAACTTGACTTCAATTGATATATACGTCTTTCAACTTGGGGTGATCATAAGTAGACACTTAAATTTGTATAAAATTAAACAAGTAGACACACACGTCCTATATGACATATTAATTACACGACATGTAGGATATGAATTGTCACATAGGATGACATATAAGACGCATGTGTCTACTTGTTCAATTTTATACAAGTTTAGATGTCTACTTGTAAACATACAAAATTAGAGAATATAAATATCTACCAAGTCAAGTTAAAAAACACTTTTATATATTATGCCAAAATTCTTGCCATGGTTAATCCTCTACATGGACAGCTCCTCTTAAAAATACAAAAGTAGATAAAACAAAGAGCGGAGTCGATAAAGGAAGATTGCAAATGTTAAATGATTTCTCAAGTCCTTGCACGAGTTTTGACTTGAAAACTTCAAATGAAAAATACAAAGCACAATAATTGCTTTCACTTTGATGTTTACTTATTAAGTGAACCGTGATCGTAACTTTACTCTAATTGTCAATCATCACGGGTTAGATATTTACTGAGTAATACATAAATGTGATCTTTAACTTGATTTCATACATTTATGCCTTTTGGTTTATTTTTTTTTATTTTTCATTCAGTGTTCGATATTCGTATTGGAGCCCGATTAAATCTTAACTTATGCCGGAAAGTCCCATATTGAGAGTAAAACGATCCCTAACAAAGGCGATTTCGTACCCAAGAGGACTCGAACCCAAGACATATGGTTAAGGATGAGGGAGTACTTACCTCTAATTATTCGCTCCAACTTTGGATGAGCCCAAGTAGACACTTTAACTTGTATAAAATTGAACAAGTAGAAACACGCGTTCTACATGGCATAATACACATAAGAAGCCACATAGAACATGAATTGTCTTGTACAATATTATGTAAAATATATGTATCCATTTATTCAACTTTATATAAATTTATGTACCTAGATTATGAAAGACTCAGTTTTTCCAGATACCCAACACCATTCAATTTCACTACCCAACATCATTCACTCATAAATTTTCTTAGGTTTGGATATTTTCATGTCTATTTACTCTAAAACCACCATCTCCCCATCCAACATAACGTAAACTAAAAACTTAAATCTGATAGAGATTTTTCAAATACATAAATGTGATTTTCAATTTTGCTTTATATATATTTATGTCCTCCAATTTTTTCTTTTTGTTTTTTCATTTGAAGTTTGGTATCTGTATTAAAGTCTGATTAAATCTAGATTTGCACCGGAAAGTCCTACATTGGAGGTAAAACGCTCCCTAATAAAGGTGACTCTGTATCCAAGAAGATTCAAACTCGAGACCTCTGATTAGGGATGAAGCGGTACTTATCTCTCGTTATACCCTCCAACTTTGGATGTGCACAAGAAAACACTTAAACTTATATAAAATTGAACAAGTAAAGACACGCGTCCTACATTGCATAACACACATACAACGCCACATAGGACGGAAATTGTCACGTAGGCCTAGATTATGCAAGATTCAGGTTTGGTGCTCATACCTTTCAAGAGTGGTTTCATAAGTACGAGAGCAACAAGAAAATGTATAGAAGTTTCAATACACCATAAATTTCAAATTTTGGTGGAAGATTGGTAGCAAATTAAAATAGCTAGTTAATGGTGTCACGTATGTTTAAATTTAGATAAAAATATCTGAAATTTATTTACACTAGCAATTCAACAAACTTCATATAAACTTTGCAACTTCATATGCAAATTTTTAGAATCGCTTCGGTCATATATATAACTTTTTTTATTATTATTTTCCATTCAATGTTTGATATTCATATTGAAACCTGATTAAATTAGGATATAATTTAATTTTTAAATAATTAAACTTACAGTTTTTTTATAAATTGATTATGGCTTAAATAAACTTACTAAGATTGTCTATCCATGCACTTCCCATGCACCCGCTAGGATGTACATGACTGGGTTGGTTCAGGTTTTTCAAATATCAAACCAAATCATTTGTGTCAAAAAAATTTAATTTATAAACCAAACCAAACTAATAAAATTTGGATTTTTTCAGGTTTTTCAACCTCGGGCTGGTTCGGGTTTTTCAAATACCAAACCAAACCATTGTGTCGAATTTTTAAATTTATAAATCAAACCAAACTAATAAACCTCGGATTTTTTTTTTCCAAATTTTTGGATGTTTTCGGTAAAGTTTGCATGCAAACATATAATTAACTTGTGCTCTAAATATTTCTTTAGTCCAACCAAAATACAATTATCTAAGGTGTTTCTTAAGAAAATAACACAAAATATGATATGAGTACTGATGACACTAAAATATTCAATAAAAAATAATAATGAAATCATCATATAAAATAAATATTGCAAAGTCATAATGAAAATGATCATAATTTAAAAGTACTAAATCATGCTAAAAATAAGTTTAATAAGTATTAGTTACATTACTAAATATTTAAGGAAAATTAAAATTTGATTATGTATTTAATTGTCTAAACTAATGTATTTTAATTGTCTAAACCAATGCTGAATTGATTTTTCTTTTTGCATTAATTTGATTTTGATTTAGGTTTTATTATAATTAACAACATATATGAACTATAATATTTATTGGACCATTCCGAATTCTAAGTTTTAAACTTGAAATAATATATTAAAAGATATAAACTATGAAATAGTATAAGAAATATTTTTAAATTATATCAAAGTAAATATTTTTATGTATAAAATAAAATTTTAAAATTACATATATAATGTCGGGTTGGTTTTTTAGTTAAAACCAAACCAACCCAAATATAGTTGGATTTTTTTTTCCAATACCAAACCAAGTCAAACCAAACCACTAGTCGAGTTTTTTTCTGATTTGACTCAATTTGCGATTTGATTCAATTTTCGGTTCGGTTTTGTACACCAACACCCGCCAAGCATATATGACCACTCTTGTTGAATATAGTCTATCTAATATAAGAATATTAATTTGGTTAAGATCTAATTGTGTTACTTTCTTAAATAATATAGTCGTCTCACTTGTTAATTTTGTGAATTTGACTACCAATAAAGTTGACCAGACCATCACTTCCACTGTCAATTTAATAACTAAATTCATAAGTTGAGTTAAAAAACTAACTCAGTCCTTAACGGGTCCTGTGCTCATATCTGAAAGAGGTTCACCTATATATATATATATATATAAATTTGTATACTTTATTGGTAATATTATTGAAAGTGTTGAAGTTGTTACACTATTAAATATTCATTATTTTCCCTCCGTGACTATTTTTAAAGATATTTTGATTGAATTGGCGAGAAAAAAAATAGTAATGTTTTCTTCAAAAAAATTAAAAAGTTTTCCACTATAATATGTTTTTTTATCATGAGTTATTTCAGAAACTCACATAACTAATACATGAATAACTTAGTAAGAGAGCTACTGATCAGTTAGAAACGATACACAACTCATTAGAATAGATGAAGATGAACAACACCTCCCCTAGAAAGGTTTGGACTAGTTGGGAATGATTCTAAGCTAGTTCATTGCCTTTTTTTTTTTTTTTGGTTTCCCATCCGGTGTTCGGTTTCCATATTGGAGCCCGACTAAATTTGGATTCGTGCCGAGAAGTCCCGTATTGGGGGATAAGACGCTCCATAACAAAGGCGACTCCATACCCAAGGAGACTCGAACCCGTGACCTCTTGGTTAAAGATGAAAAAGAACTTACCAATCCACCACAACCCTTTTTAATAGTTCATGACCTATTAGAAGTAGAGGACGCTCTGTATTCTTTTCATAACCCATTACATTTTGTATGCATATTACTAAATTAGCATGATATTTTTAATTATATTTAAATTATTATGTTAATATTATATCAAATACTTAGGCTTTTTTTTATTTATCTATGTTTAATATTGATTGAAAATTTGAATATTTGATAAAAAATATTAATTAAATTTTTATGTTCTTTATCTTCATTAAAAAAAATGAATATGTACAATTAATTTAATAAAAACAAAAAAATAATTAATAATTCTATAATAGATATCTAAAATAATTTTATCTCTATAGAATGATCTTAATATTAATAGTTATTCTTTTTTCTTCGTAATTTGACTCTCAAATGCACTTTTTAAAAATGATTAGTCAAATACAATTTGTTTATCAAAAGCACTTTTCAAATTAATTAGCCAAACACAAATTATTATTTTTTCAAAAGCATTTTCTTAAAAAGATATTTTTTTAAAAAAAATATTTCTTAAAATAAGCTATTTTTAACAGAAATGCTTAACAAGCTCTAAATTCAAAAAAGGCAACTATGAAAAAAGAATGGAAAAGTACATGGTTACTAAAGTCATTGCAATCTTGGCATGGGAATTTCATATGAAAGCTACAACACACAAATAGTCTTATTTGGTTTACAAGTTGTACTTTTTACTCATTAAGATTTAAGTGTATATACCTTTACTACACTGTCAAGCAGCATGTGTTAATTATATTATATCCACTCAAATAGTCTTATTTGGTTGGCTGTAGCCTATAGGCAAACCAAAGTCTTGAAAGTGCACGGGTGTATTGAAAGTGATTTAAAACCAAATCAAGTTGGAAGCTACATAAGACTAGTTGTCAATAGAACCAAATCTAGGAATTAACCTCTTAATCCACCCCCCTCACAGTAACAACTCTCTTACCCAATAAACTAAGCAATAACTCTATTGCTCACTAAATCAACTAACTCTAGCTAAGCTTCAAAATTGTCAACAAGTATTGAAACAGATCTAATTCCTTTATAACTTAGGAATAGATCTTAATTACAAGAATAAGCACTGAAATATAAACCCTAACAACAACTAAGAACGATGATAACTCAATCAGGTAAGGCTTAAAACATGTCATTAGTTGGTAAGGCCTTAAAACGCGTCACTAGTTGGTAAGACTTGCTTACTTATATACCCAACATCTCTCCTGTGTTTTACCGACGTGAGACTTCTTATTTTAAGTTGGGGTGACACATACACCCTCTCTATGGACTCAACATCTTCGCTGAAGTTTTCCCCACTACATGATATATTTGCCTAGACTTAGTACTACTGATGTTTGCTCTGCCTTATCAAGATATATCTTAACTTAGTTGAACTCTGGCCCATGGGTGTAGCTATAGCTACCCAGGGTGTTCAGGAGTGGCTCAGATACCATTCGTAACAGCCCAACCCTCTAGTAGTGGCATTGTCCGCTATGGGCTTAGTCCCGCACAACCTTATAAAAACGATCACTAGTTGATAAGACTTGCTTACTACTTATATATCCAACATCTCTCTTGTATTTTATCGATGTAAGACTTCTTATCTTAATTTGGGGTGTCACATGTTCAAACTTTTTTCTCAATTCGAGTTATCATTTGTTATCTTTATACTCCATTAGATAATAATAAATGTGATAGAAATAATAATTAAAATATTAAACAATGAATTTTTGAACTATATATCTCTATTAATTAATTGGAAGAGTATATTATTAAAAACGGTAAATTGGTCGTATAGTATATTTTAATTTTAACATTAGCATAAACAGGTAATTAAAATGATAGTTGCGCAAATTCTACTATTATATAAGAGGGAGTTTATGATGGGACATTCTAATGTCCCATCATAAACTCCCTATATAATATATAATATAATAAATCATTTTTTCTACTATATAATATATATAATATATATTTATTTTTCTACTATAAGGGAGTTTATATAATGTATAATAATATAATATAATAAATCATTTACAAATGGCTTAAAATATTTAATATTTAAAGGATATATAATAAAATAGGTTGACTCTCAAAATTCTATCCGGGTCACAAATATTGGGACAGAAAAAATAGCATATATCATTTTAAAATTACCAAAAAAGTATTATAAATAATAATAATTAACAACTTAAAATATCTTAAAGACATTTTAAAAGGGTTAATTTTGTAATTTTATCCATATCACATAAATTAGGACAAAGTGACCAGTAATGTAGGTCATTTGAAAGTTACATAAAAATATTAGAAATCACAATAATTAATAACTTAAAACATTCTTTTTTTAAAAAATTAAAATTTAGATGACTCACCAAATTTTATTTGTGTGACATAAATTGAGACAACAAAAATAACATATATTGGGTCAATTTTAATTTATTTGTCTTTTTTTTTGGGGGGTTTTATATTTAAAAAATGCGTAAAAATACTATAAATCATGATAATTGACAACATAAAATATGTTTTGAAAAAAATACAAAAAATTCCACTGATTCTTGAAGTGAATCTATCGTAAAAATACTATAAATCATGATAATTGACAACATAAAATATTTCAAAAATGTTGTATGTGAGTAGTCTTATTATGCCTTCAATAGCGTCAAAGAAAGTACAGGTTTGTGATAAAAAAACTTATTCTTTTATCCACGCAAACAATCGCTTCAAAAACTCCGTTATTAGCCCCAAAACATACCATTTATATTATTGGGCCCGTGCATAGTACAGATAACATTATCTAGTATTAAAATAAGAGAGATAAATATATAATATCGTATATCGCAATAATGATAATATGACAAAAGAGGTAAATGATGAATTATGTATTCGATAAAATATGTTCGAGTCTAATTTTCAACGGTTCAAATCATTTGGCATTAAATTTGGCATTCTATAAAATTATGATGAATTGTGTATTCGATAAATTTGGCATTCTTTAAAATCGGTCATATATATAACTTTTTTTATTATTATTTTCCATTCAATGTTTGATATTCACATTGAAACCTTATTAAATTAGGATATAATTTAATTTTTAAATAATTATACTTACAGTTTTTTTATGAATTGATTATGGCTTAAATAAACTTATTGAGATTGTCTATCCATGCACTTCCTCATGCACCCGCTAGGGGAGTACATGACCGGGTTGGTTCGGGTTTTTAAAATATCAAATCAAATAATTTGTGTAAAAAAAATTAATTTATAAACCAAATCAAACTAATAAAATTCGATTTTTTTTGGGTTTTTCAACCCCGAGTTGGTTCAGGTTTTTCAAGTACCAAACCAACTCGGGGTTGAAAATTTAATTGTGTTGAATTTTTAAATTTATAAATCAAACCAAACTAATTAACCTCGGATTTGTTTTCAAATTTTTGGATTTTTTCCGTAAAGTTTGCATACAAACATATAATTAACTTGTGCTCTAAATATTTCTTTAGTCCAACCAAAATACAATTATCTAAGGTGTTTCTTAAAAAAATAACACAAAATATAAGATGAGTACTGATGACAGTAAAATATTCAATAAAAAATAATAATGAAATCATCATATAAAATAAATATTGCAAAGTCATAATGAAAATGATCATAATTTAAAAGTACTTGTGGACACCCAATTTTGGACCTCCACAATATAAATTAATCACCGAGCTTCCTCAATTTCAAACAATTTAAAATCATTAGTTTTATAAAATATCAAAATAAAATGAAATATATATAGTTTGAAAGCTATTTTAAAATAGTTTGCCGCTTTTGTAATTTTTAAATAATAATATGTTTTATATAATTATGTATATAATTAGTATATTTTATGACTATTCAAAAATCGTCTCGAAAAAGATTTTATATTTTATTAGTGATGGTTATAATTTTGAATTAATGAGTTTAAGGAAATTCAAAATACTTCCTAGTTATTTTTAAAAGTAATTTTGTCATTTTAAATAATAAATATGTATATTTTTACAATCACGTTATTTTGTAAATGTTTGAAAATCATCACAAAAGATTTTACATTGAGTCAAATATTTTATTAATTTACTTTAAGTTATAGTTATAATTCCGAGTCATTAGTTTATAATTGAGTCAATTATTTTACTTTGCTGAGATTAAGAAGTTTGTTAGTTAATTATGTTAATTCATCATATTTAATTACTAGCCGAATTAACTAAAAGAATTCAATTTGGCTAGATTGTGCCTAACCCTTTTATTGCAATTCTAGCCTCTCCTTTACCTCACACTTAACTCATTAAAGGCCAGAAATTGGGCCTGTTTTCAGCAGCCCAATACCAAAAGAAACCCACCCTTTTACCAAATAATCCATACAACAACAACAATACCAAAACGACCCAGCCAACTCAATTTGCCAAATTTTCCAGCCCACTTCCTTTCCCTTGACCCGGCCCATATTCTTTTCTCCTTCACAAAAGAACCCAAGCCCAATTTTCTAACATGACATCATATACATACAAACGTGTACATCAATCGACCCGACCCCTGTTTGTCTTCTTCGCGAGAAACCCAGAACAACGATTCCAAATAGGAGAAGCAGCGAACGACGACAAAATTCCAGCAGAAAACGTGTGGACAGTAGGGGCAGCGTCCTTTTCGTCGCAGTAGCACGCGTTTCTCCCCTTTCCTCTTCCGGAATGTGGCGAAATTTCATAAAAAGTATGTCTCCCTATATTGGTGAAAGGTTTTGGAGTTTTGAATTTCGAATTTGGTCCTTTGAATCCGAGTTTTATCCCATTTCCCCCATTTCCGAAACCTACTTTTCCCTTCTATATATTTGCTTTTATTCATTGTGAAGGAAGGGGGCGGGGGGGGATTTTTGAAAAAGGGAAAAATTCCAAGCTAAAAGGGTCATACAAGAAATACACATTAGATATCTATTCTTCTAGTTTCCTTGGGGGTTACTGGAAACTTGCCAGAATCCTCCGAATTTTTCGAAGTCAGTGGTGATATAGTTCGCTCCAACTCACTCGTTTGGTCTCGATTCGCTGCACCGGAAAAGGTAATATCCTTCTTCTCTCCTTTTAGACGATGTGTGTTCTGTTTTGTCACTGTTCTAGTAGTAAATTTCTTCCATGCTTCAATTTTTAATTAGTGACTTGTTATACCTTACCTTATTGTTGGTTGTATTCACTGTTGAGTTTGGTGTATGGATTATTCGGAGATCATGCTCAATTTTGCATAGTTTCTAGTGAATATCATTGTAGTTTTACTGTCTCGTTACATGTCTTTTTTTTTAGGGATATTTGATGTAGTGACTTGCTTTCTTGCCGATTTATGTATATTTTTATTTAAACCTCTAGTTCTTAAAAGTGATAAAATGTTTATTCTCCGAACTTACTGATCCTAATTTAAGTTTCAAGAAGTTAAAAGCTTTGTTGTTTGTGATTATTATGATTTGGAAATTTTATTCATGCTAAGTGTTATAGTAGCCCACATATATGATTTTCTTTATTATTATTATTATTTTTATATTTTTTTATTTTCTTTCATTGTTGCTCTGGAAAGGTATATGACTGCATATTCCTTGTTTTCTTATACTTTTTAAGCATGTCCATTTTGTAGGCAAGATATCTTTGTCTATGTCACATGCATGAGCTTGCATTCATTTTGTACCATTACTGCTCATCACTCATGTAAAATAAAAATAAAAATAAATAAATAAATATAAGCCTTCATCAATTTCCCCTTTGGATTGCTACTTAAATGATGTTTTAATGATAAGCAAGTGTTTATTTATTTATTTTGTTGTTTTGCCTCCCTCATAAATGCTAATTCTATTGTTTATTATTTCCACATGTCTATCGGTTGAGTTCGACTTGGACTCCGTCTTCCTCTTGCATCGTTGTTGGGTTTCAAACCCAACCTTCTTTATGTTCGGGTCAACCTCTTCATAGTTCGAGTCAAGGGAACTGGCGAACAAGGGTTAAGGATCGATTTTAGTCCCCGGAAGACCCCAAAAGTGGGATGTATATATGTTGCATACAGCGGTATACAGTGATATACGTTGAAATACAGGTTGAAAACAGAGACGCGGGTGTACAGGAATTCAAAAATAGATTACATGCATTTGTATACACTAAGTTGCAGGTTCCAGACACCGTATACAAGAAAATATGGTCGTATAGGGAAATGGTATACACTGCATAAAGGCAGTGGAAAATGGGCCAAGGATCCAGAAAATTGAATTTGGTCCCAAAGTCCCAAATTTGGCCTAACTTCCTTCTTTCTTTGTTTTATTTGTTTTCTAATTAACTTTTTATTTAACTTGGTTTAACTTAATTAATTCCCCACAAGATGAACATTCTTTGTATTAGTTTATTTTAATATAATTCATTTTTTATCAACTCTCATGCTTTTTATTGAATATTTAGTCAAAACTTTATTTTTCATTTTCAATTCATTTAAAATAGTTTCATGCTTTAATTAATCAAATGGGTTCAAATTATTTTTAAAATAATTTTAAAAGATAAATACTGATTAATCTAGTTTTTTTTAAAAAAAAATAAAAATTCTATTCATTTGCATTTTAATTCAATTGTTTCACTTTGGATCCTTTTCTCTAAAAAATAAAACGAAATAAAACGTGTCATTTATTTAACAATTTTCCCAAAGTTAAACAAATATCGTAAATTATTATTTTTATGTTAAAACATCTCTTTCTAAAAAATAGTCAAAGTCATTTTTAAGTCAAATCGTCGGTCAACCGCAAGTTAGCGGACAATCCGAGGGCCTAACACCTTCTCGGAATGTACATTGAACTTCGAACCCTTTTATTTTTCAATTGATTTTATCTATTTAAATCTTTGAAAACCTTAAGTATTTTTTCTTGATTTTTTACTAAAAATTAAGTGGCGACGCTATTCTTTTGGAAATTCGATTTCTCTTAAATCATAAGTTTGATCGATTTTTTGAAAACTTAGTCATTTTTCTTTTATTTATATTTTCAAGTAAAACAGTACTAAATCATGCAAAAAAATAAGTTTAATAAGTATTAGTTACATTACTAAATATTTAAGGAAAATTAAAATTTAATTATGTATTTAATTGTCTAAACTAATGTTGAATTGATTTTCTTTTTAGTATTAATTTGATTTTGATTAAAGTTTTATTATAATTATCAACATCTATGAACTATAATTTTTGTTGGACCATTCCGAATTCTAAGTTTTAAACTTGAAATAATAGATTAAAAGATAAAAACTATGAAATAGTATAAGAAATATTTTAAAATTATATCAAAGTAAATATTTTTATGTATATAATAAAATTTTAAAATTACATATATAATGTCGGGTTGGTTTGGTCTCGGGTTGGTTTTTTTACTTAAAATCAAACTAACTCAAATATAGTCGGGTCTTTTTTTTTTCCAATACCAAGCCTAGTCAAACCAAATCACTAGTCGGGTTTTTTTTTTCGATTTGCGGTTTGATTCGATTTTCGGTTCGATTTTGTACACCCCTAGCACCCGTCAATCATATATGACCACTCTTGTTGAATATAGGGTGTGTTTGGTATGAAGGAAAATGTTTTCCTGGAAAACAATTTGATTTTTGACCTATTTTCTCATGTTTGGTTGGTGAGTAGAAAATATTTTTCGGAAAAGATTTTTAGTGTTTGACTTATGAATGAAAAATATTTTTGAGAAATATCTTTTATTTTACTAGAGTAGAAAATAATTTTTGAAATTGAAATTTTTTTTTTAAAAAACAAACTTAAGTTTTTTTTGGGGGCTGGGGGCTGGTAGGGAATGGGTGGTGTGGGGGGGGGGGGTCAAGGGTTGGGGTGAAAAAATGAAAATTTTAAATTGAAAATATTTTTTAAAAACAAACTTAAAATTATTTTTTTTGGGGGAGGGGGTGCGTGGGGGGTCGAGGGTAGGGGTGAAAAAATGAAATTTTGAAATTGAAAATATTTTTTACAAACAAACTTAAATTTTTTTTTGGGGGGGGGGCTGGTAGGGGTGGGCGGGTGGGGGGCTGGGTAGGAGGTGGGTGGGGGGGTCAACGGTAGGGTGAAAAAATGAAATTTTGAAGTTGAAAATATTTTTTAAAAACAAACTTAAATTATTTTTTTTGGGGTGGGGGTGGGGTGGGCGGGGGGCTGGGTAGGAGGTGGGGGAGGGTCGAGGGTATGATGAAAAAATGAAATTTTGAAGTTGAAAATATTTTTTAAAAACAAACTCAATTTTTTTTGGGGGGGGGGGGGGGGGGAGGGGGTGGGTGATCGATGATCGAGATGAAAAAATAAAAATTTGAAGTTGAAAATATTTTTTAAAAACAAACTTAAATTGTTATTTTTTTGAAGGGAGTTGGGGGGCTGATAGGGGGGCAGATGGGGGGCGAGGGTAGTGGGTGGGGGTAAAAAAATAAAAAATTGAAATTAGAAATATCTTTTAAAAACAATTTTTAATATTTTTTTTGGGAGGAGGTGGGGGTAGGGGTGAAGGTGGGGTAAAAAAATTGAATTTAAAAACAAGCTTTAAAATTTTTTTTTTTTTTTTGGGGGAGGAGGGGAGTGGTTGGGGAGCTGGTTTGAGGATAGAGACAAAATAATTTGATTTTTTCAACAAAAAAGTAATTGCAGTTTGAAGTTGGAAGAAAGATTTGAAAAATGTTTTCCTTAAGTTTTGAAGGGAAGTCATTTTCCTTAAATTTGAGGAAAATGAATTAATTTGAAAAACATTTTCCAAAACATTAATCCAACCAAACATGAGAAAATTGAAAACTCATACCAAACACACCCATACTCTATATAATATAAGGATGTTAATTTTGTTAAGATCTAATTGTGTTATTTTCTTAAATAATATAGTCGTCTCACTTGTTAATTTTGTGAATTTGACTACCAATAAAGTTGACCAGACCATCACTTCCACTGTCAATTTAATAACTCAATTCATAAGTTGAGTTGAAAAACTAACTCAGTCCTTAACGGGTCCTGTGCTCATATCTGAAAGAGGTTCACCTATATATATATATATATATACTAGATATTAGGTTCTCGCACCAGCGCGGGCCCAATATATATTACTTTCTCCGTCTCATTTTATGTGAGATAGTTTGATTCGCCACGGAATTTAAGAAATAAATGAAAACTTTTAAAACTTGTGGTCCAAAATGAATTATATAAATTTGTATGACTGTAAATTATTTCATTAAGGGTAAAATAAATATTTTATAGTGAAATTGTTACTTAATATAGAAATGTGACATTCTTTTGGGACTGACTAAAAAGGAACGTAAGTCACATAAATTGAGAGTAGTTCTTTGTTTCAATTTATGTGACACCGATGAAATTTGGAGAGTTATATAATTTTTTGTATGTGATTTTGTTAAATATATTTTGAAGTTGCTAATTTATTGTGATTTATAACACTTCTTATATCATTTTCAAATAATATATATTACTCTTTCTGTTCCATTTTATGCGATGTAGGTACTTTTACGAAAGTCAACTAAATTTCTTATATGATTCTTAAATATTTTAAAAAAATTTGTTTTATGATTTTTAATTATGTTGTTTTTAATATCTTATATTATTACATTGTGATTTTAAGTACTTTTTATGTAATTTTTAAATATAAAACAAATTAAAAGAAAAACAAGGAATGTGACATTCTTTTGAGACTAACTAAAAAGGAAATAGAACAACCCATTTGTGTGGGTTTCTTAAAGTGATCCCACATCCAAAGTGGGACCATGGACAAAGTCCAATGTACATATCTTAGGTTAATTTATATACAATCAATGAGTATTTATTAATTAGCAAAATTGTAGTTGTAGGGGACTACAAATGCCCAATGTATTCAATTATTCCATCCCTTTCTCCTTTTTGACTTAATTGTGTGAATGTTTATAATTTATTATCATCAAATTTTATAAATAATATTCTTTTAGAATTTTATATCAAGTTAAAATCAGATAAATATATTAATACGGATATTGTAGTAAAGTAATGAAAAAGGACAAAGAGGAATGAGTGAATGGGGACATTATAATATGATGTTTTTGATGTATTTTGTAGGGTTAGAATAATATGTGGGACCCATTGGGTGTATTTGAGTTTGTAATAATGAAAAGGAAAGCCACGTGGACGGTTATGATTGGGTAATTAGGATGGATCTATTAATGAGGACTTTCCTCTTGTGAGTTGTGTGTGAATGTTTTTTTGGTCAATTTGAGGGAAGCACACGTGTGTGCTATTCCCTCTTCTTATATAGTAATATATATATATATATATATATATATATATATATATATATATATATATATAAATTTGTATACTTTATTGGTAATATTATTGAAAGTGTTGAAGTTGTTACACTATTAAAAATTCATTATTTTTCATCCGTGACTATTTTTATAGATATTTTGATTGAATTGAAAAAAGAAGTGGCTCAGATACCATTCGTAACAGCCCAACCCTCTAGTAGTGATATTGTCCGCTATGGGCTTAGGCCCGCACAACCTTATAAAAACGATTACTAGTTGATAAGACTTGCTTACTAATTATATATCCAACATCTCTCTTGTATTTTGTCGATGTAAGACTTCTTATCTTAAGTTGGGGTGTCACATGTTCAAGCTTTTTTCTCAATTCGAGTTATCATTTGTTATCTTTATACTCCATTAGATAATAAATGAGAGAAATAATAATGAAAACATTAAACCATGAATTTTTGAACTATATATTTCTATTAATTAATTGGAAGAGTATATTATTAAAACGGTAAATTGATCTTATAGTATATTTTAATTTTAACATTAGCATAAACAGGTTAAAACGATAGTTGCGCAAATATTAAAATAAGAGAGATAAATATAATATCGTATATCGCAATAATGATAATATGACAAAAGAGGTAAATGATGAATTATGTATTCGATAAAATACGTTCGAGTCTAATTTTCAACGGTTCAAATCATTTGGCATTAAATTTGGAGTTTTGTTCACAAAGATACTCATTCCTAAAGAAAATTAGGACGTCGTTTACATGAATTTTGCATTGTTTATATGACCTACCATGGAAATTTCAAAAGAAAACAACAACAAATCAAATCATTCTTAGTGTTGAATTGATTTTCTTTTTGCATTAATTTAATTTTGATTTAAGCTTTATTCTAATTATCAACATCTGTGGACTATAATATTTATTGGACCATTCAGAATTCTAAGTTTCAAACTTGAAATAATATATTGAAAGATAAAAACTATGAAAAAGTATAAGAAATATTTAAAAATTATATCCAAGTAAATATTTTTATGTATAAAATATAATTTTAAAATTATATATATAATGTCAGGTTGGTTTGGTCTCGGGTTGGTTTTTTTTAGTTAAAATCAAACTAACCCAAATATAGTCGGGTTTTTTTTAAAAAATATCAAACCAAGTCAAACCAAACCACTAGTCGGATTTTTTTTCCGATTTGACTCGATTTGCGGTTTGATTCGGTTTTGTACACCCCTAATTAAATCAAACAAAAACCCTCCCCTAAGATAACCACCATAGATTCAAAGGTTCAAGAATCAAATTACTAAGTTAGAGGAGTAATTAACTTACCTTTACCGATGAAATCGATGGAAAATAGAGAAATTTCCCCCTAGATGGCCCGTACTCTTCCCAAAACATGTTTTCATAAATAATAAGCAGTTTTGGGAAATTTACTACAAAAATTGCGACTAACCCCCCTATAGAGTCTCAAACCCACTATAGCGGCGTCGCCATTGTGGAAATTAATCCCCCGACGTGACATCCGTGATAATGGCTTAAACGGAACAAAAACTAAAAAGTCCTCTCAAAAGGCTTCATTTCGCAACACATCTTCGAACCTTGACGTTCTAATTAAAATAATTCGTTCACGCCAAGTTTGATATCGAGAGTTCTTCTCACCCAAATTCGATTTTGAAAAACCTTACGAATTCCTTAATGTCTTAACTAATAGAAAAAAAACAACTCAAGCTTAGACATTTTATCCATCCTTTTCCGAATTTCTCAAGACCTCACCTTACTTACGTTTCGTCTAAGACTGGCCTAGCCTTGAATTTTTAATTCGCGATGCCAAAAATTTCTTACCCAATTTCTTTTACCATTAGTTTACACATAACGACCAAAAGAGTTGATACATTTTTGGATCCCAACTATTTATGACAATGAAATTTAAAACTAAATTATTAACTAAAAATATTTTTATTCTTCACATGTAGTTTAAGAATATTTTCAACCCTTTTTTATTATTCCACAATGTATGTCTCTACGGACAAATTACTAGCGCTACATTAAAGTCAACTATCCAAGTCCCTACAGGCACGTGTGCAATATCCACTCAAATAATCATCTTATTTTGCATTGAATTCTGTAAAAAAGATTGTCCACTATGTTATATTAAAATATATTTTTTAGTTTTATTTATCACTTTAGCATATTAAAAGAAAAACATACTTTTTCATATTTTTTTCTAACTACTTCAATTCAAATTATTCATCAAAATATAAGACTAAACATCAGTTAGTGTGAGTAATATAATAAAATACTCGTAGCAATTATTATTTATTAATGTAAATTCAAACTGGATAAATAAAAATCAACAAATATAATTTTTTACATGTCAAGAACGCTGCAGATTAATAAGTACTATATATCACATCGACATTATAATGAAATAATACATAAACATGACCATTAAGTTGGCTTCACTTGACAATTATAACTTTTAACTTTGGGTGTGCACAAGTAGACACTTAAACTTGTATAAAATTGAACAAATAGACACATTCGTCCTACATGATGTCCTACATAGTAGTTTTGTGTCGTGGCGTTCTATGTGTATCATGCATGCTACATAGGACACATGTGTCTACTTGTTCAATTTATACAAATTTAAGTGTCTACTTGTGCACGCACACCCAAAGGTAAAGATTATAATTGACAACTGAAGTCAAGTTAATAATCATGTTTATATATATACCGACATTATAATAAGTGTAGGAGAGTATTGGAAGTAATAGGGTCTAATGAAAGCCCTAAAACCAAACCAAGTTGGAAGCTACGTGATAGACTAAAAATTCAAATGAACTCACAGTTCCTAAGATATACAAAGGTGTATCCAATAAAAGATGTTCGAATCTATTTTTCAACCGTTCAAATTGTCTAGCATTAAATTTGGACTTTTGTTTAAAAAGTCATATACTCATTCCCTAAAGAAAATTTGGATGTTTTTTACATTTTGTATTGTTCATAAGGCATACCATGGAAATTACAAAAGAAAACAACAACACACAAAAGTCTAATTACAATTCTATTTAAGTGACTCTAAGCAATCATAGTGGATCTCTTGTATAAAGCAAAATCAAATAAAACAATGAGAGTAAAATAATGGAAATATTAATATTTTTTCAAGTGAAATTTCAAATGAAAGCTATACCACACACAAATATGTCCCTTTTTGGTTGAATTTTGGCTTAATCCTTTAAATTAAGTTCTCCGCATAATTAACTTAGACACTTTAGCTAGGACTTATACCTATTAGACACTCTAATTTTAACGAATATATATCTAGTGAACCCAAATAATTAATTGTAATGTTTACCAGTTAAGTGAAAAATTGAACTTTAATTTGTACACAAAGTTATGAAGTCATTCTTAAAGAATATTATAAGACATAACATATAAATGTGTCATTTAACTGGACTTCAACTGATATTTATGTCATTCAACTTTAAGTGTGCATAAGTAGATACTTAAACTTGTATAAAATTGAACAAGTAGACACACACGTCCTACATGTCATATTAATTACACATAGGACGTCATATGGGATGTGAATTATCACATAAGATGTCATGTAGGATGCATGTATTTACTTGTTCGATCAATTTTATACAAGTTTTAGGTGCATACTATAATGTTCTTAGCTGAAGGTCGAGGATATATGTAGAAAACAACTGAAATTAAGTTAAATAACACATCAATATATTATGCCAAATTATAATGTTCTTTGCATTTATCATGGTTTAAAAGTCTTGCCATTGAAATATCATTTATAATCCTCTACATGGACAGCTCCTCTTAAAATTAATACAAAAGTAGATAAAACAAAGAGTAGAATCAAGAAAGACATCTACGAATTTTGAAGAATGAAAACTTTTTCCTATGTACCAAAAACAATAAATGAAGAATGCAAATGCTAAATCCTTGCACGAGTTTTGACCTAGAAATTTCAAATGAAAAATACAAAGCACAAATAATTGCTTCAACCATCATGGGTTAGGTATTCAGTGGAATAAACATAAATGTGCCCTTTACTTGGCTTCATACAACTATGTCCTTTAACTTTCTTCTTTTTGTTTTTTCATTCAGTATTCGTTATCGGCATTGGAGCTCGATTAAATCCAAATTTGCATCGAAAAGTGTCACATTAAGAGTGAAATACTCCCTAACAAAGGCGACTCTGTACCCAGAGGGACTCAAACCCGAGACCTCTGGTTAATGATAATGGAATACTTACATATAATTATGCCCTCAAACTTTGGATGTACACAAGTATACAATGAAATTTGTATAAAATTGAACAAGTAGACACACACGTCCAATGTGACATAGTACGATGCTACATAAAACATGAATTGTCATGTAGAATACCACGTAGAACATATATGTTTATTTATTCAACTTTATACACAAAGTACCTAGATTATGCGAGATTCCGCTTTTCTAGATACCCAACACCATTAAATTTCACTACCCAACCGCATCCACATCATAATTTTTGTTAGATTTGGATATTTTCATGTCTATTCACTTTAACCACCATCTCCCTATCCAACATAATGTACATTAAAAGCTTAAATCTGATAGAGATTTTTCAAATTCATAGATGTGCCTTTTAAGGTTTATATATTTATGCCTTCTAACTTTGTTCGTTTAGGTTTCTCATTTGGTGTTTGGTATCTGTATTAAAATTTGACTAAATTTAGATTTACACTGGAAAGTCTCACGTCAGAAGTAAAACACTCCCTAACAAAGGTGACTTCGTACTCAGGAGAACTCAAACCCGAGACCACCGATTAAGAATGAATTATAACTTATCTCGGGTTTTATCCTCCTCCAACTTTGGATGTGCACAAACAAATACTTGAACTTGTATAAAATTGAACAATTGTAGACACACACGTCTTACATAGCATAATACATATAAGACGTCGCATAAGACGAGAATTGTTATTTAGGATGCCATGTAGAATATATGTATCTATTTGTGCAACGTTATACAAATTTAAGTGCCTAAATTATGGAAAATTCAATTTTTCCGGATACTCTACACCATTCAATTTCACTACCCAACAGCATACAGATCATAAATTTTCTTAGGTTTGGATGTTTTCATGTCTATTCACTCTATATAAACCACCATCTCCCCATCCAATATAATGTACACTATAAACTTAAATCTGATAGAGACTTTTTAGATACATAAATATTTCTTTTAATTTACATATTTATGTCCTCTAATTTTTTATTTATTTTTATTTCTCATCCGATATTCGATATCTTCATTGGAGTCCGACTAAATTTGAATTTATGTAGGAAAGTCCTATATTGGAGGTAAAATGCTTCCTAACAAAGGCGACTTTGTACCTATTTGGGGGACTCGAACCCGAGACCTTTGATTAGGGATGAAGGAGTACTTACATCTGGTTATACCTCTAACTTTGGATGTGTGTACAAGTTCACACTTAAACTTATATAAAATTGAACAAGTAGACACACATGCCCTACGTGACATAATACACAAGACGCCACATAAAACGAGAATTGTCATGTAGAATGCCACGTAGGATATTTATGTCTGGTTATTTAACTTATACAAATTCTTAAATGTATTCACTCTAACCACCATATACCTATCCAACATAATGTACACTAAAAATTTAAATCTAATAGAGATTTTTCAAATACATCACTGCCATCAAATCAAGTAAAATTGTCATGATTCAAGAGTCTAGCATTTCATTGGTGAATCATAAATTTCAAATTTTGGTTGAAGATTTGAAATTTAACTAGTAACTCAAGAGAGAGCTGGAAACACTCCCGAGCTCCTCGGGATCCGTCTCAACCATCCAACTAAGTCATAAATCATGCTTCGAACTTCAAGAGCTGTACAGAACACAAATTCGAGTTCATTAACCTTATATATTGATTTTGGTAAAATCTTTCCGCATAGAAATTACTTTTAGTTCCGAATATATCTCATAAAATATTAGATATATTGATATTTCAAACTTCAGTTATTTTGTCACATATGTTTAAACTTAGATAAAAGTATCTGAAATTTATTTGTACAAGCAATTCACCATACTTCATATAATTAAATTTGCATTTTCATATGCAAATTTTTTAAAATTGCTTTAGTCATCGATATAACTTCTTTTTGGTTTCTACCAGTGTTCAATATCATATTGAAAAACCCGACTACTAAACTTCATAAAATTTGCTACTTCATAAATCATATGCAAATTTTTAAAATTGGTTCAATCATAGATATAACTTATTATTTTATTTTTTCACCTAAGTGTTCGATATCCACTTTGAAGCTGAATTAAATTCGAATATAACTTAATTATGGCTTAAATAAACTTGAGAATATGAGATTGTCTATCCATGCAATTTCATGCAGCCGCCAAGCATATATTATAGCCACTTTTGTTGACTATATAGTCTATATAATATAAGGATATAATTAATTTGGATAAAGATCTAAATGTGTACTTTGTTAAATATTATAGCCCTCGACTCGTTAGTTTTGTGAGGATATTAATTTAACTACCAATAAATTAGTTGACCAGACTATCATTTTCACTGTGAGTTTAATAACTCAATTCATAAATTGAGTTGAAAAACCAACCTCAGTCCTTAGAGGGTTGTGTGCTCATATGTGAAAGAACTTCACCAATTAATACCTTTACTTGTTAAAAAGATGAAATATATATTATTTTTTAAAAAAAAATTGTATACTCTATTGGTAATATTATTAGAAGTGTTGAAGTTGTTAGACTATTAAAAAATCATTATTTTCCAACTAAAATTTTATATTTAGTGACTATTTCCACATATATTTTGATTGAATCAGTGATAAAAAAAAAAAAAATTCCTTCTGAAATGTCACCACCCAACTGTAATAACCTTGAGTGACATTTTTGGAAATATTTTGAAAAATTACCTCTTTACCCCTCTCGATAGTTTCCCTGAGTCTCGTTGGATCAGCTTATGAGGTCAGTTTTGTAGCGGGATCGAAAAGTTAAATTTTTTGGAAGTTTTAAAGGTTGGAAGCTCCTAAGTCCATCAACGACTTTAGTCAACATCTGGAGCTACGAGTCTCAAAATGGAATTCTGTTAGTCTCATCAGCTCGGAAATGCGAATTGGTTTAAGAGTGTTGTTATCCTTAGTTTCAAAGTTTTTATGTGAATTACCTTTATGAACATTTTTACCCTTTCAACTTTAATACATTTGTTAGTTCTATCTGCTTTGGAATGCAAAATTTGGTCTAGGAGTGTTGTTATTCTCAGTTTCAAAGTTTTATGTGAATTTTATATATTATTATATACCGGGTAAAATGTGAAATAACCAATACATGAATACCTCTCCTAGAAAGGTATGGACTCATTGTGAATGATTATGATCTAGTTCATGATCTGGAATAGAGGGCGATCTGAAATAACTATACATAAATAACTTGGTAAAATAGCATGATAAAAACCTCGGTCAAAGTAGGTTGGCTGCTGGGTCCCATTCCCCTACATATATGCATTATATATAGAGAAACTTTGTTCACAATCTGAGAAAGTAAAACTCAAAAGACTTTTTTCTCTCTACTTTTGAATATATTGAGGTATTTCTTGTCAATAATTGTAGACTTTTTAGTTTAATAATATTTTTTTAGGGAGTGATATATTGTGTTATATTATACTAACTAACTAAAATAAATTATTGGATGCAGGAGGATGGGAGGTGGTGGTAATATGAGCAGTAAAATAGAAGAAAAGAAAAATGATGTTGCGAAAAGAGTTCCATCTTCAAAGCCGCCTTTTACAATTGGTGACATAAAGAGGGCTATCCCTCCCCACTGCTTTGAACGATCTCTTATTAAGTCGTTCTCGTATCTTATTCAGGATCTCATACTTGTCTCCATCTTTTACTACATTGCCAACACTTACTTTCACCTCATTCCATCCCCATATAGTTATGTAGCATGGACTACTTACTGGATTGCTCAAGGTTGTGTTGGGGAAGGAATATGGATCCTTGCTCATGAATGTGGACACCATGGCTTCAGTGATTACCAATGGGTAGATGACACCGTTGGTCTTATCCTACACTCTGCACTTTTAACACCATACTTTGCATGGAAACATAGTCATCGTCGTCACCATTCCAACACTGCTTCCATTGAGAATGATGAAGTCTACAAACCAAGAATTAAATCAAAACTAAGATGGTACTACAAATACTTGAATAATCCACTAGGAAGACTACTCATACTTGCCTTCACCCTTACTTTTGCATGGCCTTTGTACTTGCTCTTCAATGTCTCAGGAAAAAAATATGACCGTTTTGCAAGTCACTATTATCCATATAGCCCAATATATAGTGATCGTGAGAGACTACAAATCTACATTTCAGATGCAGGTGTCATTGCAACAACTTATTTGTTGTATCGCGCTACTATGATAAAAGGCCTAGCTTGGGTTTTTTGCATCTATGGGGTACCCCTTCTTATTGTGAATGGGCTTGTAGTGTTTATCACTCTTTTGCACCACACTCACTCTTCATTGCCACATTATGATTCAACTGAGTGGGATTTTCTAAGGGGAGCTTTAGCTACAGTAGATAGAGACTATGGTTTCTTAAATAAGGTGTTTCACAATGTTACTGATACACATGTTTTGCATCATATATTTCCATACATATCACATCACCATGCAGTTGAGGCAACAAAAGCTATCAAACCATTGTTGGGAGAATACTATAAATTTGATGATACACCAATTTTAAAGGCAATGTGGAGGGATATAAATGAGTGCATCTTTGTGGAGAAAGAAAAGGATAAGGGTATTTATTGGTACAAGAACAAGATTTGAAACAACAATTCCTACCTTAAATGCTAAACCTAAGTACGTGGTTCTACTAATGTGTGCTTTTCTTGTATTATTGTACTACTAATGTTTGTTTTAGTTGTCACTACTGTATTGTTAAATCCGTTGTTATGTAATAAAATAAACATCTATCTTTGTGACAATCAATTTGGTGTGAATGAATGATTGATGCCCTTATCAGTTTGTTGGTCTTGTTCTTATTTTTGAATACTTTTGGATGCCCTTATCCATGTGATGCCTTGTTGAACTTGCAGTTGCTAGTGTATGTATTGTGTATAAAATATGAAAAAAAATAGTTTTATTCGTATCGAACAATATGTGATGCTTCATTTACATCTGAATTTTCTTGGAGAGTGTTTTTTAGGCATAATACATAAATATATCCTTTAACTTGGCATTAACTCACATTTATGCCCTCCAACTTTGAGTGTGCTCAAGTAGACACTTAATATTATATAAAATTGAACAAATAGACACATACATCCTTTAACTTGGCATTAACTCACATTTATGCCCTCCAACTTTGAGTGTGCTCAAGTAGACACTTAAAATTATATAAAATTGAACAAATAGACACATATGTCCTATGTGGGAACCTACATGACAATTTTCATCCTACGTGGTGTCCTATGTGTATTATGTCACACATATGACTCATGTGTATACTTGTTTAATTTTATACAAGTTAAAATATTTACTTGTACACACCCAAAGTTGAAGGGCATAAATGTAAAATGCGACCAAGTTAAAAGGCACATTAATGTAATATGCTTTTTTTTTTTTTTGGGATCCTTCCAATCTTGACTCTTCTCATTTGTTTTTATCTATGATAAGGAGTCACTGATAGAGAGATTAACATCAAACTGTAATCAGACTTTAAGTTTTATGTGTTGTTGTTTTCTTTTGATATTTCCATGATATTTTTCTTTAGGAATGGATACATAACTTTACGTACAAAAGTTCAAATTTAATAATTTGAAGCATCGTCGAAAGCTTGACTTTTAAAATCTTTCATGTGATAATTAGTAATTTACCACATAACTCTTTACATCTTAGGAATATATATTTTTAGCGATAATTAACATTTTTTGTATATGTCTCTAAAGCCTTTAGCGATATTGGATTCAATCGCAATTAACTAATGTTGATAAATGCTTTAATACTTTTTGTTAATGTGTATATTTATTACTGCTAAAAGGTGTTATTGTAGTGTTGGTTCAAGGGTTTTTCTTAGACCTTACATCACTTTCAATACACCCGTAACGTGCACTTATTAAAATATTACTTTGTAACAAAACTTTACACAAGACTTTGGTTTGCCTATAGCATTAAAAATATTATTAAGTCTAATTCACTTAAATTAAATAAATCAAATATATTGTGCATGAGACCCTTTTTATATTAAATATATAGATTACTTTTATATTACACATATTACCCCCTCTCCCTCCCCATTCTAGCTCTTTCTTAAACTTTGTGCTTAGTCCGAGCTCTTTGTTAAAAAATCACTTTCAGAATTTAATTTGACATAAAGACACGGTCTTGAAAAATTGATAAAATAAACACTTTTTACGATAACATCATTTTAAGTACAAAAGCTATGAACCCTAGCGCCAAAGTCTTAAATAATATAAAATACTCTCTACCCCACCTCCTAACGAATTACTAGTGAATTTGTCCATCCACAAAAATATTACCCCTCAACTTTAAGATTTACAGCGAATATACACACTTTATTAAAAAAAGTGGTGAAATGCATATTTTATCTTTTTTTTTAATAAACTGATTTAAAAGAAAATAATTCAAAAATAGTTTTTTAATTCCAAAAATATCATGTGGTACCTCACACATTTTTTTATCCCTCCAGATCTGATCCAAATAAATATTCAGCCCCTCAATCATAAAATGAGTTTGAGTCGGGACTGAATAATAGAGAAATTGGATTTTTTTTTAAATGGTTAGGGCTTGGAGGGGTAAAAAAAGAAAAGGAAAAACTACCTAGTTACATAAACATTCCTACCATATTTACTAATTCTTTTTATAGTTTGAAATAATTACATATTATCTCACTATCTGATAATTTCATATCAGATTTATAGTTAGATACACCTAAATACATGTATTTTATCTACAAGATATATACACTGAAATAAGGAGAGAGACAAGCGAGATAGAATGGAGGCGAGCAAGACAGTCGATGTATATCCTAGATATATTCGAATTCCACTAGATATATGTATTTGGAACCTCTCGAATATCATATGCATTTTGAAATACAAATATATAGGGAAAGAGGTGAGCGAGAGAGGGAGAGAGGCAAACAATATAGGAGAGAGGTGAGTGAGAGAGTCGGATACATGCAATCCACTTGGATACACTGTATCTAGAATAAATTACACCAAATTTTGACCTCATATATCTGTGATACATATATATGAACGCATCAAATACGTCTATCCAAAGTCCATATTCTTAAATGATGAAACTCACCAAAATTTATAAGTAGATTATGGTTTAAATAAACTTATTGAAAATTTGAGATTGTCTATCCATGCAATTCCATGCAGCCACCAAGCATATATTATAGCCACTTTTGTTGACAATACTCTATATAATATAAGGATATAATTAATTTGGATAAATATCTAAATGTGTTACTTTGTTAAATAATATAGCCCTCTTGACTTGTTAGTTTTGTAAGGATATTAATTTGACTACAAATAAATTAGTTGACCAGACTATCACTTTCACTGTGAGTTTAATAACTCAATTGGTACAAGAACAAGATTTGAAACAACAATTCCTACCTTAAATGGTAAACCTAAGTGGTTCTAATTAACTACTATTTCGAGTTCTTGTATTGTACAATTAAAGTTTTAGTTGTCACTACTGTATTGTTAAATCAGTTGTTATGCAATAAAATAAACATCTACCTATGTGACAATGAATGAATGATTGATGCCCTTGTTGGGCTTGTTCTTGCTTTTGAATACATTTGTATGCCCTTGTCGGGGATTTTTCCCCGTGTGGGCTTAATGCTACTTTGAGTTTATTGATGCGCTATTAACAAGAGGAAATTTAGGCCCATGCTCTTTTACTACTGAATATGACTTAACAACTCGAGTTCTACAATCAACTGAGGCATAACAGGCATGAAGTCAGTCCACACCTAGAATGACATCAAAATTTACCATGTCTAACTCAACTAAGTCAGCCATGGTGCTTTTGTGATTGACGGAAATGGTACAATCACGATAGACACTATCTGCTAGAATAGACTCACCAACAGGTGTAAAAACACTGAAGGGCTCAAGAAGTTTCTCAGGAAGAACGTCAAAATTCATCGCAACATAAAGAGTCACAAAAGATAAACTCACTCCTGGATCTAGCAAAGCATAAACATCAAAGTTAAAGATTTGGATCATACCAGTGACAACATCTGGCGAATCTCCACTACAAGAAAACATACTTATTGCTACGAAATCTAAGCTATGAATTTGAAAATCATAGCTATTACTTAGTAATAGCCATAACAATTCAAATTTCGTGTCTATCTAAAAAAATCATCAAATTTCTTAGCTACAAATATTAAGTTGACAAAGCTAAATCCTTATATTTCCTATAATTGCTAACAATCGTGGCAATTTATCAAAATAGCTACAATTTTACTGCTACAATCAAATTTAATAGGTATTATAATCTTTTTGCTACGCAATAAGAGTAATTGCAGCAATAGTAAATGTTTTATTAAAAAAAAGAACTGGTTTTAAGAATCGCCACTTAATTTTTAAGAAAAATTAAGAAAACTATTTTTTCCAAAAGACTAAAACATAAACCTAATGAAAATATTTTTTTTAAAAAAGGCTCGAGATTCATATTAGCATTTCGGGAAAGGTTTGAAAGCACCCGAAATGCCCGCTAACATGCGGTTATCTAGTAATTAACTATTTGGCTAAATGTTTTAAGCAAATAAGCAACTTAACTAAAATTAAGAAAACTAACTATCTTAATATTTAAAAATAAACAACTTAAAACTTGAATTATTTTTTAAGGGAAAGGGAGATAGTATAAAGGATTTACTTAAATAAAATATTTTACAAATTAACTTAAGTAGTAAAATAAGTATGATTATTTAGTCTTTAAAAAATCTAGAAAGACTATCTTTTCGGGGAAATCGAATTAGAACAACCTTAAAATCGACTAGCAAATAAACAATTAAAAATATACGAAATAGATAAAATAAAGAGAAAGAATGTTTTGGACCCAAGTTTGGTTATCTGTTCGCCTGGGCCAGTACTTTGGCCTAATTTATGATATTTGGGCTTAGATCCACTTGCACCTGTTCTAACACTAAATATCAGTCAAATATATGGGGGGTATTGGCCCATTTAACCTGTCCTAAATTAACAATAAAGCGGCCAAAATTTGATGGGCCTGTGGCCCAATTTTGCTGTCCTAAAACTATCAAAACTCTACACAAATATATGGGCTTCTAGCCCAACTACATCAAAAGAACAGACTGCTGGAATTTGGGGATTCTTGGCCCATTCCAGATTAGTATACACAGTGTACACAATCATTGAATATCATGTATATAACTGTATGTGCTGTATATTCCATGTATACTGATGAATACAACTCGATTTCAGGCTATCTTCCCCTGTATTTCAGCTTCCTTTTCAACTTTGTTGGATGAGGGAGACTCGAACTTAAACTCGAGGATATATAAAGAGGGAGTCCGAAATGAAGTCGGATAGAGCATCACATGTAAAGAAGCGAAAGTAAAGAGTTAACATGAATAATTCAAAGTTATCATTAAGTAATTTTGCCAATAAAGAAGCAGTGAGCAGAAATGAATTTATCAAACTTCAACATATGCAACAACAACATATAATACACGACACATATGAAGATGTGAATTAATTGAACAACTATTAGAACAAGACATCTTTTATATATATATATATATATATATAGATAAACAAATGGATCCCAACAGAATAATACTAATATGCTAGTTTAAAATAGGAATCAAATGTATCAGATAAAGTGAAGATCATACCACTAGATGGTTAAGAGCTCCACATCAAAATGACTACAATCTAACTCAAAAAATAACGTTTTAACCTAAACAAACACATTGTCATGTAAATACAAAGTGTTGCCTCCAGATAGCTTTTAGAAACACAGATGTTCACATTTAAATTTTTTTTTAGCTATTCTTAAAGAGAACATATAGTTGAACACAAAAAGACATTTGGAGTCTCAAACTATAAACCGTGATCTTTCTAAAATAAAACTTGATTAATAAGAGAAGACAAGAAAATGAACCAAACGAGCAAGCTTAATAGAGATATACGAAAATAGAAATTTGGTGAATTATGAGAAGACTCAGACTTAAACCAAAACAAAAAGCACGATTAATCTATCTTATGCAAGCTTCATATCCATCTAACACACACACGAGCAAGAGACAACACTCAAAATAATGACATTCAGACAAAAGAATATGAACTTAACAAGGACAAGACATTCAACTAAGAAAATATAATCTTGACATTTGACAAAATGAAATACGACCTCCGAACCATAAATAAACAACCCTTAAAAACCAATACAAGCACACTAATACCAGCAACAAAACATTGAGCTAAATCAACAATTAAACAATAAACTAAACTTAACTACCGAATAAGACTTAATAATGGAATGAGGAGGTATTACCTTTTTCTGGACAGTGAAATTGGAACCGACAAGCTTGAGAGCGATTCCACCACCCCAAGGAGAGATTCCGACAGAAAAATCAATTTCCAAACCAGCAGACCCAGAAACTTTAGCTATAGGAATATTATCTTCCTAACTTTTTCTTTTTGTCTACCTATGTTCTAACTTTGTTCTGTTTTTTACTTTTCTCACTGTTTCTTTTATGTATCACTTCTTTAGGAAACCAAAACTAAGAAATCACCAACCCCTAATGCTAAGAAAGAAGAGAGTTTATATAGATGGAAGCTAGGGTTCGGTTTTTGGGAGGGGGGGGGGGAAGGGTGAGTAATTGGATAGCAAAAGTGTCATTTTGAAAATCAAAATCCAAAACCTCTTTCACAATTAAAGGGAAACACCCATTTCTCTGAAAAATCAACTCCATTTCAGAAGAAGAAAGGGCGATGGACGGCTTCGATCAAATCAGTCGCCTTTGCGCTCGATGTGGCATCATCTCGTACTAGTGAGGACGAGATTGCAGTTGAAATCGCAGAAAAAGCTGTGCAACAACAGTGCTCAGACTGAGAAAGGAGACGTTGAAAATTGTTTTCCGTCTATTTGATGCTTGGAGACGGACGCTGTATCCTATTTCCGTGAAATTGCCACCACGTGGGTGAGGCGAAGCGCGTACGAGGGTCGGGGTGTCGTTCACGCATTGTTGTTGTAGACATTTGGAACAGGCGTGAAGACTTCGTGGTCTTACTCTGTTTTGTTGCTGCTACTGATGCTTGGACGTTGCACTGCTGCTCCTGGGTTTCTATTGCTTTGGAATGGGCTGGGTCGGAGGTAAAGAGAGTGGGCTGGATTGAGAGATTGGAGAATTGGTATGGGCTGCTGGTATTGGATTGGGTTGGCTGGGAATAAAATAGTGGATTAAGGTTTTGGATTAAATTAGGTCACTTGAAATGGCCCAAAATTGGTTCGAAAGATTGGTAAATGATGAAATAGAAATGGCTATATTTGCAATAAAAAGATGGCTAGGTTGATTTTAATAGCTGCCGATTAGAGTTAAGAGATTAGGCAAATTTAATTTAATTGGCAAATTCGGCTAAAACCAAATAAGACGAATTAGTATTGATTAATTATTGAGCTTCTTACTCTTAACGAAATAAAATAATTAATTTACTTGCAAAATAATTGATTCAAAAATATAAACTATAATTAAGCTAAACTAATTAACAAAGCATTTACTTAAAATAAAATCTTTTCGCGACAATTTTTTGAATATTCATAAAATATACTAATTATATACATAATTATGCAAAAACACATATTTTATTTAAAAATTATTAAAAAAAAAGTGACAAAACTATTTAAAATAACTTGCAAACTATTTTTTTTTTTTGAAATTTTATAAGACTAATTATTTTAAATCGTTTAAAATTGAAGTAGCTCACAATGATTAATTTATATTGTGGAGGTCCAAAATTTGGTGTCAACAACTGTCCTTCGTTTGACTTGGATTGATGCAAGAAATTCGAGGAAAATGAAATTGACTAATCCAATTTTGATCGACCACATCTCCATCTTTTGAAAAGGGATTCGGTGCAGAGTATAAGAATTATGGCTGAACCATGGAAATAGGTTTCCTACATATCTCAGGCTACATGAGAATTCAGACCACTTTGTAGTTCGATACGCTTGATTTGACGCACGATTTTGAAAGAATTCAAAAGTCATCCCGATACCGAATTATGAAAGGACCAGAATGCTCGAGAATAAGATTTAAGAGCGAATGTTGGAATACAGTCGAGTTTCAACATCAATTCTGCCTACATATCCCTCAACTCAAGGAATCAGGTTGCTTGTAGTTCGACTCAATCGATTGAAAAGAAAATCGATTATGCGAGATAACCTTTGGTTCTGGAAAATGACAAAGTAAGTCGAGTATGAAAATGAGACTTGCAACCTCTTTACCATGAATGTGGCGTGCTTCACACCCATACTTAAGAACTTACATGAACATAATTTCTAATGCTCTTGGTGCGTTGTCACTCAGATTGGAAAGTTGCTTCCGGTAGAGACAAAAAAATTTCAGATGCGAAACTTATCACGCCTCGAGCTACCCCCGAGACGCGGACACGGGACCTAGGACCACAAGTGATCCCAAGCTAACCCTGCTGGCATGATCATGATCATGATCATACTAAAGATAATAAACTGATGCGGAAGCTAATTCATAAATAAATCTGAAAAGATGGGGAATACCCATATACTATAACTGAATATATCAAATATGAGAGTTTAATACAAAAGAAATATCAAACTCAAAATACTATGTTGAATCTAACTATGTCTGAAATAAGCCTCTAAACTGAATAGAAATGTTGGGACATGCCCCAACTAGGTCTAGCAAAACTGAAACTAAAAACTAAAAGTGATAAAGATAAACATGTCACTAGTCCTCGAAGAATGAGGACTCACCACTGATGCTGCTGAACTGAAGACCGGGAACCGATCTAAGCGTGATCTGGATACTGAGAACCTGAACCTACATCACGAAAAGATGTAGCGCACGTATGCGTCAGTACTTGAAAGGTACTGAGCATGCATGATAAAGTAAAGCTGAAATAACCTATAACTGAACAAAGCAATAAAGCAATGAAATAATCTGGACATGATATAGATACTGAAACTACTGAATACTGAGCTAACTGATGCAATGACCAAATTTATAACATGCTGAGACTGAATACTGACTGTACTGAAATATGGTCAATGCAAAAGAGTCTGACTGAACTGTGGGAGCTACTAATAACCGACATAAAACCACATAAGTTAAATGTGGAGTCCGATGTATACGCTCTATCGAGAGGACCTAATATACCCTGCCAGAGGTATAGAGGCATGTTGGCGTGATCACTAAACTGATATTCACAAAGGGGACTTACAACCTAAGTGGCTCGTAGTTCTGGTGACAAATTCCATTGAGAAATCTTTCGATTTCGGGGCTGGAACTGATGGAACCTTGCTGCGTTCTTGAACTAGGGTTCTTGACCTTTTTCTCCTCTCTTGATTCTAATTTTCTAAGATTTTGATTAATGAATTGACTTGGATAAGTTCTAGTTATGTTTCTAGGCTTAAACTGATTAAAACCTCATGATTTAGGGTTTAAACGACGTATCTAAGGGGATAAACGAAATAGGAAAAGACCAAAAGACCCCTGAATTAACTGCTGTCGGAGTGACTAACGGACTGGACTGACGGGCCGTCATTTAATCGACGGTCCGTCGATTGGATCCGTAGGTCGAGTCTGCCCGACAGGGCTTCACTAAAACGAGCATAACCTTTTACTCGGAGGTCGGAATTTAGCAAACTTGGTGGCGTTGGAAAAATAATTTAATTATCTATCTAAACATAAGTCATGGGACACATAATTCATTTTGTGCTAAAAGTTATGACCATCTGAAGTTGACCTATCAACAATTTTCAGCTAACTGGTTGCTGACCCTCATCTACGGTCAGACCTACGGACCGTGGATCGATTGAAGGTCCATACTAGTAGACCGTAGTTTGTGTCAGAGGCTAGGTAAATGAGGTCTTGATCCACGGACATAGACCACAGACCGTTATCTGATCTACGGACCGTGGGTCTGTCCGTGAATCGAGAGTTAACCGATTTTTCTGAGCTTGGCTGGGGAGGGATTGCAGTGGTGAACCACGGACCACCAGCACGGGCCGTGGTTTTACCTACGGTCCGTGGATGGCAACCGTGGGTTACACCTGCAACTTCTCAAAATCTGCAATTTTGGCCTGATTCGAATACGGGGTGTTACAAAACTGAAACCGTCAAACCCAAAGATAAACCCACATGCCTTCTGATAGGGGTGTGGTTTGATTGTGGTGGAAGTCGCTCATCAGCTCACGTCTTAAGAGTTTGATACTACTCTTTGGACTATGTCCCAGTTCGCTGCTAAGAAAAAGTTCCACATCGTGTTGCATCATTATTGATGTCGTCCGCACCTGTGGTTTGATTTGAGAATTCATCCTCTTGGATGCTCTCGACAAAGATTGAAATAAACTTGTTAGTCAAAACTGTAATTGAAAAAAAATGGTAACTTCTCTTACGACATTTTTTCGGTCTTGGTGTTTTGAAGTTACTCTTCTTTGAAAGATGTCATATAGGTATGTTCAGTATATGCCTGCTCACTCAAAGTAAATAATTAGTAGACAAAGTGCCGCTTTAGCTAGCGGCTTGAGTAAAAAAAATAAAAATAAAGAAAGATCATTCATATAACAAATGAGTATATCTTAATGGATAGGCATAAACATATTTTTCAACTAGATGAGAAAGTAAAGAAGTATTGAGAGTAAAGGATAATGGATACCGCTTTCGAACACAGTATGTCCATTACAACTTATGATTTGCTGAGGATTTGGAGATATCATTGCTTGTTTTCTGCATGGCAAGCTCCGGTGATCTCTGTAACGAGCTAGATGGCTCAATAATTATGATCCAAGTGTAACGAGGTGGATGCTCGATAATATTCCAACTGTAACGCGCTGGATGCTCGATAATTTCCAACAGTAACGAGGAGGATGGCTCGATAATAATCCAACTGTAACGAGGTGGATGACTCGATAATATTCCAATATAGTTAAAAATAGAAACCTGAAATGGACAAACAAATATACGAATCACTTATGGGGTGGATCACCCAACAAAATTATATACTAAAATCTTTGATCAGCCAATCGAAACACATGATCCACTTATGGGGTGGATACCCAACAGAATTTTGAAATCTCAACTCTGACATTGTTAAGAAACACGTATGCCTAAATTGCTACGTGACAATCATACTAAAAAAAACTATATCGACGTATATGCACATCGCAACTACAACTCTCTCTTTAAAAGACAGAATTATTGAGGTGAATGACTTAATTCTTTCACATGAAGATTAGTCACTCCCGCCTTCCTTAACAAACTCAACAAAATTTGAGTTTGTTGCGGACATATTCAATCGTTGTCGAAAACTTATCACGTTTTGATAACTTTGACTGTCATGAAGATATTGCGATCTCCAACATCTTTTATGATGTGATGGACTTGATGATTTTCCCTTGCAACACTTCTAAGATAGTGTCACTTTTGATCATCTTCAGATTTAATGTCGTTTTCACAGATGATCCTGATTTTATCAATACTTTCACCTATAAATTTTGACACCAAACATTAGTATCGACGATGGAGTAAAGAATAAAATTAAAGACAAAGCGCTAGATTAAGTCATTCGGCTTATCAAGATAAGGCTATGGTGAGCCTAATAGTGACTTTGATTGTGACTCGTCACTAGCGATACTATGACATGTTGTTTCTTAAAACTTTAAAAGAACCTATTAACGTTTATCTTCAATATTCATATAAAATAAAAAGAAACTATTTATAAATCACTTGAGGCAACATAAGAAATGAAGATAAAATAAGATGGAAAGTTTTATAAGTTTTGTCGATGAGGCCACAATTAGTGTAAATGACGCCTTTTGTCACACTTGACAGCTTTACATTGCCGTTTTTGTGACTTCGATGTTCCTGCGTCCAAAGAAAAATTCTTAGTTTGAAAGACTGATTTGTGTTGGTCTTGTCTCCATGCTTCTTCATGCAATTGACTTCGACACTCGTTAGTTCTCCGAAATGTAGTCTTGGTGGAATTTTTGAGGACCTACCTAAAAAATTCTATCCCAGTCTAAAATACGAAAAAACTCTTGTAACTTGCTTTTGTTAATTCTGAGGTTGCTCATTCTGGAATTTTGAGGTCCCTCTTCAAAATTTTGTCCCAGTTTGCATCAATAAGTAACAAATGACATTTTTGTGGAATTTTTGAGATTATCTCAAAAATTTTGTCCCAGTTGCATACTTGATTTTCTAGAAAATTTCATCTTAATTTTATTTTCCAGATCCACTCAAAACTAACCCAGTTGCATTTTGATCTTCAGTCTTGACTTGTTGGAGAAGTCTATCTTCAAATGAATTTTTGAGATCCTCTAAAAATTCTGTCCCAGTTTTCATTATAAAGAGAAATGGAAATCTTATGGGGAATAATCGAGCCGTTGTGGTGTCTACGTATCCTGTTGAGGTAGGAATCATGTCAAACGTAGTTCCCCTCTCAAGGATTAACAGAAATAGGAAAATTCTAAAAAGGAATTGACTGAGATCGACATAGGCCGCCTACGTATCTCATTTTTGAGAATTCAGGTTGAATGTAGTTCAAGTACAAAAGAAAACATTAATAAGGGATAAATGGGTGACCGAGGCCGACACAGGCCGCCTACATATCTCATTCTTGAGAATTCAGGTCAGACGTAGTTCATTACAAAGAAATGTGCGATAAAATGAAGGAAAAGATTCAATATGCATTTTCGAAAGAAAGATAACAATAACTTCGTATGCAAAAATCTGGCCAATACTGGGAATTCTTCTTTTCAACTTTTGATGATGAATATCTTCAGACGACTGTGTTTAGAAATGTCTTGGACTTACTCTGAAGCACCAAATACGTTATCCCTTTAGGTAGTTTACTCAATATTGATGAAATTATTGTTGATGATGTTTTGAATCTTATGTTTGAGGGTTGAACAATTCTATATGTCGTGTCCAACAACTCCTGAATGATAAGAACATCTATGGTCAGCCTTGTAAAATTTTCCCAAAGGATTGGCTGGTCTTCCTTTTATAGGATGGAGCATACTCATTGCTTTCAACCTTTCATAAAGTTGAGTTTGAGATTCCCTTAGTGGTGTAAAAACTTTAGGAGCCTTCCTAAAGTTTGGATGAGGGAATCATTTCTGATTGACATTGTGGTTTCAATATTTCCTTTGTGGAACTGACCGCATACGGGTAGCCGTGACCATAGATACCTCTTCTTCTTTTCCTTTTGATGTATCCATATCACTAATTCTGATAGCTTTTCCATTAGCTCGCAATGCGGTAAGGTTTGTGACCTTTCCAGTCTTGAAACCATCTTCCAAAGCTTCTCCCACTTTGACGATCTCAACAAATTTTTGTCCCATCATACACAACATTCTTTCATAGTACTCAGGATCTTGAGTTCGAACAAACATTTCAGTGATCTCACGTTTAGACATGGGAGATTGAACTCTTGCGACCTCTTTTCTCCAATGAAGAGCGTACTCTAGATAATTTTCTGTAGACCTCTGTTTGATCTTCTCCAAGTAGTAGCGATCTGGGCAACTTCTACGTTATGTCCAAATCTTTCAGTGAAATCCTTTGCGAGTGCATTCCAACTCGTCCATTGTTTTAATTCTTTTGATGTAAGCCACTCTAGAGCTTCTCCATTTAGACTTCGACTGAAGAGACGCATCAACAATGCTTCATTTTTGCCAACTCCCACGAGTTGATCACAATAAACTTTTAAATGTGCTAGAGGATTTCCAGTTCCATTAAAAGTGACGAACTTTGGCACTTTGAACCCTTTCGAAAGTTCCAAATCTAGTTGAATGCATAAATCTTCGTAGTTCAGCCCCACAACTTCTGAAGAGTAATCAAGTTTTTTTATCACTTTCACAATCTCTTCCTTCATGATCTGGTTAGTCTTTTCCTCTTTGGCCTTCCACTCCTTCTCTTTCTCCTCGTAGTGGTCAAGTTCAGAATAGGCAGTATAGTGAAGGTGTGGTTCGGTTTGGACTGGGATATCAAAAGTGACTTTTGGAGTTAAGGATTGAGCGCTTGGTGGATTTTGAGTGCTTTTTGCAGGGGTCCGATACATGAAAGTGGATGTTTGAGGATTGTTGACATTTAGGCGTTGAAATGGGGGGAATGTTTGAGAGTTGTTAGCATTTATGCTTTGACATGGAAGGAAGGTTTGAGGGTTGGGATTCAGGCTTTGAAGAGGAGGTGGTGCTTGGTATGAAGTGTTGGTTTGATGAAGATTTGGGGTAGTTAAGTTGATAGTTAAGGGATTTTGAGCAGGGTTGGAGGGTGGGTTATTCTGGACATGTTCCGAGTTTGAATTCCGAAGAGGAAAATGGAGTGGAAGCCTTTCATCACCTAGAGTGTTGACATCGACAGTCGAAATTGCCAAATCTTGCTTTTTTTGAAGCTCAACCCTCAATTCAGCAATCTGTTGCATTAGCTGTGCAATTAACTTATTTTTTTCAACGGCAGGGGGTTGAACTATAGCAACTTCAATCATGCCAGTATTGTCACTATTCTAGGTCATCTTCTTTTTCCTTTCAACAAGTTTCAATTGGGGGAGGAATCTTTGAGAACTTTGAGTGCTCAACCAATTTCTCAACACAAGTCAATTTTGAGTACTTGACAAAGAAAAATAACTCAAAAGACAAATGTGTTAGTTTTTGTAGGTAATAGGTAATACAAGATATCACACACAGCGCAGTAATCACGTACGAGTCGCTTCATTCGAAGATAAACTAGCCCACAGATATAGGAGATGACTAAATAGAAATAAATTTGTCTATTTGATTTTGAGGTTAATGAATGTCGACTTGAGTCGAGACAAAATCGATTGTATTGTCGTACTTCAGAATTTTTGATTGAGATGTAACTCTAATTTATTTCTAAGAGTTGAAAAAGATAAAGTTTCTCAGAAATGGGGACCGAACCTTGAAAGGTTGCCTACGTATCTCACAAAAGAGAATTCAGGTCCCACGCAGTTCAACTAACTCGAATCTCTTTCAATTTGAGACGATGAATCCTTTTCTGATATGAGAGTAATAATTGAAAAATGAATTTCAAATTTTATTGAGAAACATAAGACTCAAAGAGTATTTAGACGCACTTTTGATAGTGACTTAATATTTGTGCTTAGAGGTTTCTAGAAAATTTTCAAAAGAGAATAGTCTAGAACATATCCAAATAAAACAACATAATCATACAAACAGTTATAACACATAAACAGTTATTGCATTTTTTAAACAAATATGCGACTTTTGTGCCTAGGGTAGGCCTAACAATTTGAGGGATTTATACGTCATTTGAAATATTCTATTGCCCAAAATCTCAAATTTATACAAATTTTACGAATAAATTGAATAAGGATACATAATAGGGAAAAGAGATACAAATAATCGATCTCATGCAGGGGTACAATCCTAAACTATGCTTCCATGGAAAGTACTTCATTCTTGATTTTTTGTCATCTCCGGATGTCCATCCCTTCCGGATAGTAGATTGTGAAAATCTTCATTCGACTGGAAAAAGCCATTGTAATCTACTCGCAACCCCAAAAGACAATGATATTTCAAATAACGTATACATCCTTCAAATTTAACACATAATCATGATTTCCTTTTATTGACCAATGAGCCAAATAGACACAAGATGGACTTCTAATGGGCCCAACACGCCTTGTGTGTTGGGTCAATCTAGTTCAAAATGTGCTAAATTCGGGATTTGGTTTCGCTCTACGCTAGTTGACTACAAGTGGTTTTTGAAAGACCGGGAACTCAAGGGATAACTTAGGCTGGAACTCACGACAACCATTTGACGCATGACGAACCAATAAATTGCCGATCATTTTGGGAAAGGGTTGAGTATAAAAAAGTAAGTTGCGGTTCCGCAAAACCGTCATTTAATATAATATACATACAACAGAAAATGTCATTAAATGCAATGACAATTATATCAATTTTAAGCACAAATAAACAATTAATAACAATTAATCAAATAGTCAAATCTTATGATTAGAACTTAATTAACTCCCCAATAGAGTCGTCATTTCTGTTTTATTAAAAAAAAAGAACTGGTTTTAAGAGTCGCCACTTAAAACTATTTTTTCCAAAAGGCAAACAGAAATCTAATGAAGATATTTTTTAAAAAAAGGGGCTCAGGATTCATATTAGAATTTCGGGAAGGGTTTGACATCACCTAAAATGCCTAACATGCTGTTATCCAGTAATTAACTATTTTGCTAAACATTTTAAGCAAATAAGCAACTTAACTAAAATTGAGAAAACTATCTTAAAACTTAAAAATAAACAACTTAAAACTTGAATTATTTTTTAAGGGAAAGGGAGATAGTATAAAAGATTTACTTAAATAAAATATTTACAAAGTAACTTAAGTAGTAAAATAAGTATGATTATTTAGTCTTTAAAAAATCTAGAAACGACTATCTTTTCGGGAAAATCGAATTAGAACAACCTTAAAATCGACTAGCAAATAAACCATTAAACAAATACGAAATAGATAAAATAAAGAGAAAGAATGTTTTGGACCCAAGTCTGGTTATCTATTCGCCTGGGCCAGTACTTTGGCCTAATTTATGATATTTGGGCTTAGATCCACTTGCACCTGTTCTAACACTAAATATCAGTCAAAATATATGGGGGGTTTTGGCCCATTTAACCTGTCCTAAATTAACAATAAAGCGGCCAAAAATTGATGGGCTTGTGGCCCAATTTTGCTGTCCTAAAACTATCAAAACTCTACACAAATATATGGACTTCTAGCCCAACTACATCAAAAGAACAGACTGCTGGACTTTGGGGATTCTTGGCCCATTCCAAATTAGTATACACAGTTTACACTATCATTGAATATCATGTATATAACTGTATGTGCTGTATATTCCATGTATACTGATGAATACAACTCGATTTCAGGCTATCTTCCCCTGTATTTCAGCTTCCTTTTCAACTTTGTTGGATGAGGGAGACTCGAACTTAAACTCGAGAATATATAAAGAGGGAGTCCGAAATGAACTCGGATAGAGCATCACATGTAAAGAAGCGAAGGTAAAGAGTTAACATGAATAATTCAAAGTTATCATTAAGTAATTTTGCCAATAAAGAAGCAGTGAGCATAAATGAATTTATCAAACTTTAACATATGCAGCAACAACATATAATACACGACACATATGAAGATGTGAATTAATTGAACAACTATTAGAACAAGACATCTTTTATATAAATATATATATATATATATATATATATATTGATAAACAAATGGATCCCAACAGAATAATACTAATATGCTAGTTTAAAATAGGAATCAAATGTATCAGATAAAGTGAAGATCATACCACTAGATGGTTAAGAGCTCCACATCAAAATGACTACAATCTAACTCAAAAAATAAAGTTTTAACCCAAACAAACACATTGTCATGTAAATACAAAGTGCTGCCTCCAGATAGCTTTTAGAAACACAGATGTTCACATTTAATTTTTTTTTAGCTATTCTTAAAGAGAACATATAGTTGAACACAAAAAGACATTTGGAGTCTCAACCTATAAACCACGATCTTTCTAAAATAAAACTTGATTAATAAGAAAAGACAAGAAAATGAACCAAACGAGCAAGCTTAATAGAGATATACGAAAACAGAAATTTGGTGAATCATGAGAAGACTCAGACTTAAACCAAAACAAAAAGCACGATTAATCTATCTTATACAAGCTTTATATCCATCTAACACACACATGAGCAAAAGACAACACTCAAAATAATGACATTCAGACAAAAGAATATGAACTTAACAAGGACAAGACATTCAACTAAGAAAATATAATCTTGACATTTGACAAAATGAAATACGACCTCCGAACCATAAATAAACAACCCTTAAAAACCAATACAAGCACACTAATACCAGCAACAAAGAATTGAGCTAAATCAACAATTAAACAATAAACTAAACTTAACTACCGAATAAGACTTGATAACGGAATGAGGAAGTATTACCTTTTTCTGGGCAGCGAAATTGGAACCGACGAACTTGAGAGCGATTCCACCACCCCAAGGAGAGATTTCGGCAGAAAAATCAATTTCCAAACCAGAAGACCCAAAAACTTTACCTATAGGGATATTATCTTCCTAACTTTTCTTTTTGTCTACCTATGTTCTAACTTTGTTCTGTTTTTTACTTTTCTCACTGTTTCTTTTATGTATCATTTCTTTAAGAAACCAAAACTAAGAAATCACCAACCCCTAATAGTAAGAAAGAAGAGAGTTTATATAGATGGAAGCTAGGGTTCGATTTTTTTGGAGAGGGGGGAGGGCTGAGTAATCGGATAGCAAAAGGGCCATTTTGAAAATCAAAATCCAAAACCTCTTTCACCATTAAAGGGAAACACCCCTTTCTTTGAAATATCAACTCCATTTCGGAAGAAGAAAGGGCGATGGACAACTTCGATCAAATTACTCGCTTTTATGGTCGACGTGGCATCATCTCGCACTAGTGAGGACGAGATTGCAGCTGGAATCGCATAAATGCTGTGTAAGAATAGTGCTCAAATTGAGGAAGGAGACGTTGGAAATTGCTTTCCGTCTATTTGACGCTTGGAGACGGACGTCGTATCCTCTTTCTGTGAACTCGCCATCACGTGGGGGAGGTGAAGCACGTACGAGGGTCGGGGTATCGTTCACGCGTTGTGGTTGTAGACATTTGGAACAGGCGTGGAGACACCGTAGTTTTACTCTGTTTGGTCGCTGCTGCTGATGATTGGACGTTGCACTGTTGCTCCTCGATTTCTATTGCTTTGGAATGGGCCGGGTTGGAGGTAAAGAGAGTGGGCTGGATTGAGAGATTGGAGAATTGGTGTGGGCTGCTGGTATTGTATTTGCTGGAATTGGATTTTGTTGGCTAGGAATAAAAGAGTGGGTTAATGTTTTGGATTAAATTGGGTCAATTGAAATGGCCCAAAATTGGTTCGAAAGATTAGTAAATGATGAAATAGAAATGGCTATATTTGCAATAGAAAGATGGCTAGGTGGATTTCAATGGCTGCCGATTAGAGTTAAGAGATTAGGCAAATTTAAATTAATTGGCAAATTCGGCTAAAACCAAATAAGACGAATTAGTATTGATTAATTATTGAGCTTCTTACTCTAAACGAACTAAAATAATTAATTTACTTGTAAAATAATTGATTCAAAAATATAAACTATAATTAAGCTAAACTAATTAACAAAGCATTTACTTAAAATAAAATCTTTTCGAGACAATTTTTTGAATATTCATAAAATATACTAATTATATACATAATTATGCAAAAACACATATTTTATTTAAAAATTATAAAAAAAAAAGTGACAAAACTATTTAAAATAACTTGCAAACTATTTTTTTTTTATTTTGAAATTTTATAAGACTAATTATTTTAAATCATTTAAAATTGAAGAAGCTCGCAATGATTAATTTATATTGTGGAGGTCCAAAATTGGGTGTCAACAGTAACCTTTTAGCCATAATATGTTATTTGTAATAAAATATTGTAGCTAAATAAATAATTTTGCCTCAAGTTAAAAAAAGACGTGACAATTGTTAAATGAAATAGTCTTACACTTTTTGCTATAGTAAAATTTCGTAACTAATTATTATTTTTGCCACAAATTTAAATTTACCGTTGTAATAATAACCTTTTAGCCACAATAACTTATTTGAAGAAATATTTGTAGCTAAATAACTAATTTAGCTTCAAGTTATAAACTATTGTGGCAATAATTAAATGAAATAATCATAATTTTCTTCTATAATAAAAATTTATATCTAATTATAAATTTTACCAAGAGTTTGAAGTTATCGTAATAATAATAACCTTTTAGCCACAATAAATTATTTTTTAAAACATTTTAGCTAAATACTTTTTTTCAAGATATAAAAGTTGTTGCATATGAAAAATATTATCATATATTTTTTGCTATAGTATAATTTTATTGTTAATTATTAAAAAAATTTACGATCATATTGAAACTTGTTGAAGCACTAGTAACCTTTTATCCATAAGAAGTAATTAAAATAAAATTTTATAACTAAATAAATATTATGTTTTGAGTATCAAAATAGTGTTGCCATAATTAACTTAATAGTTATAATTATTTCTCAAGACAAACTGATACAACAATGTGAGCACAATTGAGGTGATACATTTTATTTGAAATGAGGTGAAGCATACATATGTTGTGTTGAGAATTCATGTTATACGACTCAGACCTCTTCTATTGAACATTACATTTATCGAGCTAGCTTAATTAGAGATTTAATCTTTCAATCAATTTAATTTTACAAGATCTTAATTTTTAATTTATAAATATAATTTAAATAAATTGAAGTTATGAAAAATTTAGAAATTATGTCTAATTAATTTGATGTAATTGTACTTTTTTTATATAAAAAATATGTATAATCAATTTACACTTTATTAAATAGTGTCATATTTTATTCAAATATGCAACATGAATTATTCTGGAATCTAGACAGATAAATCAATTGTCAATTGTTAATTGAATATAATTAATACACAAAAACTGATATTGACATTCAATTCTTTTTTAATTTTCTATTATTAGCAAAATATAAATTATTTTTGAATTTATTATTTTAATCTTAACATCTTAATCCATATAATATTGTGTGTTTAAATCAAAACTATAAAAACTACAATTTAAAATTCATATCTCTATTTAAATTCAAACTGAAATAACCAAATGTTGTGGAAGTATAGTTTCACTATTAGTTGAGCAATTTAACTTGAATTTGACTTCACATGTATACAAAAATTGAATTGAGTTTCTTTTTTTTCTTTTTATAATTCTATTTTAAAATAATTTTCAAATTTGAATTGTATGTCAATTAACAATTGCCATCACAACATTGTTTTGCCTTTCCAATTCTATTAAATAGATTAAACATATATTTTTTATATTAACAGTTTTATTTTATTTTAAAATATTATATTTTTAACTTGACATTCTAATGAGTATATCATTTTAATTTTTTATACAATATATAACAATAATAAAATACTCACTATAGTACTATAATATCACATTTTAAGAAAGTAGAGTATAAGCAAAACTTTCTACAGTATATGAGATCTGGAGATACTAGAGTGTACACTAATTTGCCCCTCTCTCAGATATAGAGAAAATTATTTTGAATCAATATAATTTTTTTTATTTTTAAAGAAAACTAAAAACAGTAATTGAAAAATAAGAATGATCATAAATTTGATTAAACACTATTTTCTCTGTTCCATATTAGTTGTTTATTTTTTCCTAGACACGATCTTAAAAAAATTATAAATAAGAAGGATAAAAATAAAAATAAATAAATAAATAAGAAGGATAATTTTACTACTTTACCCAATAATTTTTTTTATCTGAAACTTTACAAACTTGCTTACACTTTTAAAAAGAATAAAATGTAAGGAAAATTGAGTAAATGTAATTAATTATATCTTGATTTCATAAATTGACAATTAATTTCGGACAACTATTTTTATTAATGTGTACAACTAATATGAGTTGATGGTCTCTCTGAAACAGTCTCTCTACCTTCACGAGATAATGGTAAAGTCTTGGTACACACTATTCTTATTAGAATTTACTTATGAGATATCACTAGAGATATTATTATTGTTGTTATTGGACAACTAATATGAGACATATGAAGTATAATTTAATAATTTATTTTGAAAAGGAGAGTAGATAACAAAATTAAATAATTAATAAAGGACCAAGGAAAATATATTTTAGAATAATATTTATTTCACATAAATAATTGATTTTTTCCATTGACTAAAAGCAAAGTATAAATGTGTTATTACTAGTGTATTATTATTATTATTTATTGTTATTTTCATGAAATAATTTTCTGTGTTATATATATATATAAATAATATGTTTTGTATTTGTTAATTTTGTAATTGTAATAGAATTTGTAAAATAAAAAAAGCAAAAAGTATACATATACAATAAGAAATAATAATTAAGTAAAGAAAAAATCTACCCCCAAAAATCTCTCCCAGCCGTCCCTTTCCCTTCCCCATTTAGATCCAAAAATCTCCCCCCAAAAATTTAAAATTGCAAAAGATCAACCCCCCCCCCCCCCCCCAAATTTCAAAATTCAATTAACAAATACCTAGACATCCTTTCCCCCTCTTCCCAAATATTTCTTGTTCGCCCCCTCCCCTCACCCTTTCTTATCTTAGTTTTTTTGTTCAATTTTTTTTTCTTTTATGGTTTGCTAATTTCTCTTTTTTTTTTCTTTATGTTTTGCTAATTTCTCTTTTGTAGATTTTACATAGCATTCTCCAAGCATATGAGATAAGTTTTTACAATATGAGTTGTTTTGTTTTACTCAATTGTATGCTCTAAATTTTCTATTATGTATTGGTTTAAGAAAACATTGAACCACAAATAATTTATCATACATAATTATATTATGTATTTTTGCAAGATATTGTTGTCATGATTTGAATTGATAGGTATCGAATTAGATTGTATATTTTAATAAATATAAGGTAATTTTCTGACTAGGTATGAATATTATAATTGATACTAAAATTTGAGATTTATATCTACAGATTTTAAGAAGTTTAAAAGTTACAAGTTTGTTTACTTCTTGGTTTTCTTTGTATTAGTTTTTGGTTTTTATTTGCTAAACATTTTGGTAAAAAGATTATCGAAGACATTTTTTTCCCTCTTTGTAATTTCAAATCATTATTTTCTTGGTGCTAAGTTACTTTGCCATTATTGATAGGCATATTTATGGAACAAGAGCATATAAGTGATAAATTGAGATCGATGTTGAACAACTAAGATGCATACAATTTGAAGATTGTGGAAGGAGAGATAGGGGAAGACTATATGCTTCCTTGGATTCAAACAAGATGGTGTCTTACAAGAATTGTATATTGTGACTATTCTTAAAATTATAGAATGAAATTATATATACTTGAGAATTATTTTGGAATCTCAAAAATGTATTTGTGGTTATATTATGTAAAAAATTTGACCAACATCCTTTCATTCATAGTATTTAAATTGTTGAAATCTATTTTTTTAGCTAAATTATAAAAAATCTTGTGATTAATAATGCTTATGACAGTATTCTTCAATTTGTAACAATGAATATTCATAGTTATGGCTAAATCTATATGTAATTATAAAAAAATAGGGCAATACATTTTCATTTTTCCTAGCAAATTTAAAATATTAGCTATAATTTATGTATGGCATGCCAAACAAATTAAATTCTTAGCTTCGTGAAAAATATTTGTAGCAAATACTTTAATTTTATAGCTATAGATTTTCTAATTTTTAGCTAAATATAAGTACTATTGCCACAAGATTAAAAATATAAAATAGCCACAAATTTTAAAGTTTCAAAGCAAATAAATTAAGTCATTTACCACAATATAATGCATTGTGTCTACAATATAAAAATTGCTATAGATCTAATTTGTTGTGGCAAAAGAGTAAAATTATTTGCTACAAGTATATATTTTGTAGCAAGAATTTTTTACTATCATAGCTATAACATAATTTTTTTTGTAGCTATAAGTATTAGTCCTTAGCCACAAACCATGTAAAGTCTGTAACAAACTTTTAGCCACCCTACATCTTGCAACAGATGTTACGAAAAAAAAAATTTATGGCTAAAGTGTTTAGCTATGAAAAATTTCATATTTAGCTAAAATGTGCTTTGTAGCGTTAAGTGCATTTTCTTGTTCTTGGCGACTAGTGATGACATCCATGTAGTTTCCTACTCCACCTGCCCCTGAAGTAGCTCCTCTAGATGCAACTCTGTCTGGTGGAGCAACTAAAGAAGATTGGGCCCTATTGCCCCCTTTACCATTTCCTTGTTTGTTCTTAGGACACTCTCTCATAAAATGACCGTTCTGACCACACTTGAAGCAACCAGCGGAGCCATCACGACACACCCCTGAGTGGCTCCTACCATACTTAGCACATGCAGGAGTTTTATTACCCTCTTGTGCCATACTATCTTGAGAATGCGCAGGTCTAGCTCTGAAATTCTGAGAATTCTGATGATTGAACTCACCTCTGTTCCTTGGTGCAGGTGCACTAGCAGATGATGGAGCAGGTCCCTTCTGTTTCTTTTTGTTGGAAAGATGACTGGTTGACATTACTCTTCTGCTACCCAGACTCATTTTCTGTCTTAGCTCTTTTGTTTCGAAACTCTTCCCTATCTTTCAGCTTCTCTTCCTCAACTTTATGTACCTAGATCATCAACCTTGATATGACCATATCTCCTATCAGCATAGTTGTCTTGCCTTCCTTACTTGACATACGAGACAACCCATCAACAAACAAACTCATCCTGCTTCTCATGTCAGCAACCATCTCCGGAGCATATTAGGAATGTTGGGTGAACTTCAGGCTCTACTCATAAACACTCGTAGATTCATGCTTAAGAGTGAGGAATTCTCATACTTTTGCTTCTCTCAATTCATGAGGAAAGAAACGCCCTAAGAAGGCCTCCTCAAACAAAACCCAACTCACAAGCACACCTTCAAATCTATTCTTTTTCCACTGATTAGACCAGATTCTAGCGACACCGTTCATTTGGTATGCAACTAGTTCCACCCTCTTAGCATCAGCAACATGCATAATCTCAAAAACTTTCTGAAGCTCTTCAACAAAGTATCTAGATCCTCAGTGACACTTGACCCAGTGAAGCTTGGAGGATTCATCCTTAAGAACTCACAGATCCTTGAAGTATCAGCCAAATCCTGTCGATTTTCTCTTTGTCCAAATTGATTGGTCATAGCTTGACTCAACATCTGGATAACTTCCCAGAACTCAGCATTATTGGCCTCTTCTTGGGGTTGCACTTCAGGTGCATTAGGTACCTCTTGTTCCCGTGGTTCAACATTCCTTCTAGCGAGACAACTTCTGACAGCTCTTCGTGGAGGCATGATTTGAAAGACATGCACAATCACGAATTAGAAGAAACTTTTTAGAGATAAACTCTATCGCACGAAATGAGTATGAACGAAGTGAGATAGTTCCTAAGTGACGCATCCTCCTAATTATAGATGTGGAGCGCTTCACACCAATAACTAGGACTCTACAGACACGGCTTCATAGACTCCCTAGGACTCTTGAACTCTGGGCTCTAATACCAAGTTTGTCACACCCCGAGCCTACACCTTGGGCAGGACTGACACTCGAGAACCATTGTTGCCCCAAGCAAACTGTAACGACCCTAAAAATGAAATAGGAAGAACTAGAGCCTCACATGTGTATTGAAGTTGGTAACTTGATTAAAAAATGTAAATCGGCTTTTTGAGTTTAGTTCAAAGAGATTTGGGGTCCGTAGGCAGTTTTTGACATTTTAATTTTTAGTTGGGGCTTTAGGAATTAATTAGTTATTAGATTAAGGGCTTAAGGGGTCGGTTAGGAGTTAATTAAATGACTTATATAAGGTTTTAAGTCTTTTAACAAGTCATTTACTCTCTTTTCCCAAAATCAAAATTCCAAAGTCTTCCCTCTCTCTATATTTCTCTCTAACTCAAAGAAGAAGATGAAGTGGGAGCTAGGGTTGAGGATTTCATTGTGTTTCTTCTTCAACTTTCGTGGGATTCATGAAGGTTAAGGTATGGGGATCCTTTATCCTTGATTCCTTTTCCATTCAAGGAGCCAAATCAAAGTGTTTTGAAAGCTCTTCAAAAACTCAATAAAGTCCTAATTTCGATTCTAGCATGGGTTCTTGCATTAAATGATATTTAATGATGATTTATGTTATTATTGATGTTTATTGATGGTTTTAAGAAAGAAAAGTCCATGAACCCATGTCTTTCCAAGTTTCCTAAATTTGGCTTATGAAGTGGGTTGAATGTTTATGATTGAATGATGATGGAAAAATGCTTAGGTTGAGTTGAGTAGTTGATTTCTATTATTATCTATGTTTATCTATTGAGAATTGTTGAAGAATTGAGGAATAGTGATTGTGGCTTTGGAAAAGGGTAAGTTGTCCTAAGTTCATTGTTAATGTAGAATTGATATAGAATTGTGATAGATTGATGTGTGATCCACTTATGGTGGAGGTGTTTAATTATTGAATGTATTATGATCATGGCCTTAAAGACATTATATGAATAATTGAGTATTACCATGATATTGTGTTGTGAATGTGATGTGAAGGAGTTGAATGAGAATCTAATAAAGTAAAGGTAATTATGTTGTAAATGCAAGGGTGTTGTGATTGAAATCATATTCTCTCTTAACACTTATGAATGAAGATGATGAAATGTGAAGTGCCTTATATTGTTGAATGTCATCTCTTGACTTGGTAGACTTAGGTGTTTTTCTTGATAAATGAAAAGCTATGTTGATTATAAATCGATAGGCTATGGCATTCCTTTCATATGTAAGTGATGAACTCTCTTTCTGAGCTGGGTAGTGTTTGGTAATTTATGCATTTCTTGTTCTCTAGAACTTCGTTTACAATGAATAAATATGATTTGGAAAGCTAACTCGGATACCTACAACTCTTATGTTTATGTAAAACTCTAATTTAACTGTTATGGATACGAAATATGGGACGCAACATAGGGCAAGTTCTGCCCAGAATTCGGAAATTGAAATCATGTATGATCAGCTGTAGTGCTTTGAATATATCGTTTTGTACGAAATATATTTTGTGGTGATTCTTGTTTATTTGCAACCTTTAGAGATGTACCTACATCTTTCATGAAGGTTATAAAGTTTAGTTTTGCCATTTTTCTTTTCAAATCTAACTTGCGACTTAAGGTACCAGGATGGACAAATTCACTGTTTTGGGAGTATAGTTGTATTTGTACATGCTAGGCTTACTTGTGATGATGATCCTATTTTACGTCAACATTACAGAGCTAATAGAAGTTAAAGAAGTTATTTAATTATATTTTTAAGGTTGTATATACTCGTGAACAAGTTGAAGACCTTGAAACGTTGGTTGGTCTACAGTCTAATCTCGCAACGTTGTGTTGGATTGGTTATTTGCTAAAGCACTGAGTTTGTGTATAAACTTGTACTTTCACTCTTTTAACTGTGGAAATATTTGAAAGTTGATCTTGGTACCTTGGCTACCTCTTGTCACATTGCACTGTCATGTTGGTATCCTTTAAGACGTTAAAGACGCTCATGTAACTCGCCCACCTGTACGGACTGTTTGATCACCTGGCACTCTTGTTGGGACATTGTCCTTCTTGTGACTGTGACTTTGTCACTCTTGGCATGCCTCTTGATTCGAATCACTTGCCATCTTGACTCTGGATTTTTAGTCCGTCTTAAGAATGGAAGTTGTCCATTTTAAGTATGAATTAGAAAGCCATTTTTAATATGGTTCTTGGTTCTCTTGATTATTGGGCTTTGACCCTTCTTGATACCGGGCGTCGGGCCTTCTTGATACTTGCTTGTGCTTGGTGTGACGACATGATGTATATATTGGGCGAGCCTTGTTATTGAATCTCTTGGAAATTTGTGCTATGAGCATTCTTGACACTTGGATCTTTAAATGTAGAACTTGATATCCTTAGTGTGAACTCTAGTTACTTGATAGGTTCTACAACGTGTAGATAGTAGTATGGGATGCTATCTACACATGACACGAGTAGGCTTTGAAGGTGCCAAAATAAGTTCCCCAAGTCTATATGACTAAACTGTGAAGTCCCCTAAATGCATGAATGTGTCCTAAATGACTTTAAAGAAGAATGTTGACTTATTGTCTAAATGATTTGTTGAATGAATAGCTTATGTTAATGAAGTGAGTTACTTAGTATGATACCTTCAAGCATGATGGTTATTGTCTATAGTAGACATGAGGAACACTTAGGTGCGTATGAAGAGGTTGTATGGGCGGCCACTTCATGTCTCACTCAAGTGTGTCTTAGGGTAACTTTAGATAAGGGTTCTTTGATGATAAAATGAGTTACGTGGTGAAAATGTTGAGTATGTCTATAATGTGGCTAATGTCTTATATGTTGGTTATGTTCTATAATATGTCAATATTCATGAAGTTTTACTAAAATGGCATAGGGCATGACTTTCAACCAAATGTCCTTTTTAGCATGTTTTTGCATGGTTTCCATACTTAGTACTTAATTGTACTAACCCCATTCTTTCCCTTTTGACTAAAGTGTAGGGATTTGGAGATATCGATATTCCATGGTTGATGGATAGGTTTCTAAGATGTTTGAAAATGAAGACTTGGTGAGTCCTCATATATTCGAGGACAATAACCAACATGTTCCTTTATGTCTTATAGTTTTGTTATAGTTTTGAGTGGGCTTAGTCCCATTGTTGTATTCAAGTATTAGATGGTTTTGAGACATCTTGGATAAAGTCTAGAAAGTGTTCCGCTTGCTTTTTATTTAAAAAGTGTTCTTTCCATTGTAAAGGAAGCTTTAAATTTCTCCTCTATATTTTTTTTGTATCGTATTTTAATGAATGATCCATGAGGCTTGTATTTGACCTCTTCGAGGACGAATACGCCGGTTACGACTAGAGGGTGATCTTGGGTCGTGACACGAACCCTTGGTCTGGCGTAACTCTTAGCGGAAGACTTTACTTAACATAAATGTGCTTTTAAAAGTAAACTGAAAGCTCAATAGATAACTTAGAATGTATAAAGAACATTCACTAGACAAAATGGCAACTCAAGTCTTAACATCAAAACTGAAATGGAAAGGCTCAAGAACTAACATCAACTGGATGTCTATGAAGCCTCTAATAACTGAGATGGACGTCGGGACAAGACCCACGACATCCTAATGAACTAAAATACTTAAAACAATAAAAAAGAGATCTTCCAGAATCAAGAAGGCTCACCAACAACTCTGAAACTCAACTGGATCAACGATACGCTAGATGATGATCTGCATTATAAAAGATGCAGACCACCTGGTATCAGTACATTGAATGTACGAGCATGCAAGGGGAGTTCTAAAACAAGACATAAGCTTGAAAGGGAACTGAAAGAACACACATGGTCTCAACTCAACTCATTTCAATATAAAGCAATAATATCAATGCAATATAAAAAAAAGCTTTTAAAACATGGATAACAACTCTGTGTATTGAAAAATACAATAGTAACTCATTTTGTCTGCAATATATAATATAACTCTGTTTGTATATGAAATACAAGTAAACTCTGTGTATATTAGAATACAAAATATCATTGTGGAAATTTCTCTAACCGACAACCATCACTTCTGAGTTATGTGATGATACATCATTTTGCCTCACGCTGCCAGGGCCGTCCTACACCTTGTCGGGGGTATAAAACCTGACTATCAAGTGGATCCACTAGTCTATGCTAAAAAGCACTAAGGAATCATCTAAAAAGTATGACCTTTTCTACCCACGTTGGCTACATGGTTTATAGAGGCTGTGAGTTGTCTGAACTCTCCCCCATATTGGTGCTCAATACTACTCCCAAAAATGTAACTAGCTCATATGTTTAAAAACATAACTCTTTCGGTGATTTGAGAAAATTGCTCAAAAACTAGCCCAAAGGATCTCTTGGAAATCAGTGTTTCCTCTCTTGATTAAATGTGAAAACATTTACTCTTTACTGATGAAAACTAGCTCAAAGGCTCTTTTGGAAATCAATGTTTCCTTTCTTGTTTAAATGTGAAAACATTTACTCTTTGGGAATGCATAGTCCCCATATACTCTTTTGAAGAAAGTGAACTTAACTCTTTACTTTTTACTCAACGCAAAACTCAAGGCTTAAAACAAGTTTAAACCATTTCCAAAAGACTTTTAAAAAGACTCTAAGAACTCTCTAGTCTTGGCTTTTAACTTTCTTGAATTTGAATTTATCGATTCAAGGTTATGATTCATGTTTATGGATGATATCATGATGTTTAGACGTACCTTAGAGTGTATAAATCAACTAGAAAACAGTGGTACGTTTCAAGGGAACTCAAACGGAAAGAAGTGGGAAATGGTAGAGGACCTGGCGACCCTGTCATACTGAGTGGCGCCGGGCCCAGATCCTAAACTACCAAAGCTGGGTTGGGGCACTCTGAGTGGCACGGCGCCCCAGAGCCCATACCACAGAACCTGATGTGGGGCGCTCTGAGTGGCGTGGCGCCCCACCCCTTTTCCCCAGATCTAGATTCGATTGGTTCCTTCCCAAAACACTTAGATTCAAACACCCAACCAAAGTATACAAGAATCTACTAAAAAACAACCTCAAATCTCATAAAACTAACTCAATAACTCCTCAACAAATCAAGAACCCAATATAAGCTTCAACAAAATCCATCAAAAACTCAATTACTCTATTTTCAAGAACGTAAACACACTGAAATAAATCATGATTGGCGCGTAAACGAATGAACCCAACTCTATGTGATCTCACATACCTTGTAGGAATTAACCCTTGGCAAAATCCGCAAGAGAAACCTCAAGAACGACGATGAACTTTGGCTTTTCTGCTCTTTTCTCCCTTTTTTCCCTTTTCTCAAAGCCCTACCATAATTTTGTAAAGCGTAAACTGAACCAAATCAGTTTAGACCCTAATTAATTCACTAAAAATGAATTAGACCAATTGGGTAGGGAAAAAACCAAAATACCCTTTTTAAAATCTGGTTAACTTTCCTTATCTAGACAACCTGACTTTAAACGAGCATATTTATACGAGCTCAAAAATTAGCAAACTCGGTGGTGTTGGAAATATAATTCAAAGACCTTTTATTTGATATCTTATGACACTCCTAACTCATTTTGTACTGAGATTTATGGTCTTTTGAAGTTGACCCAAAACTTATACTTAGCAAAACTTGCCAAACTTTCCAACTTTGATCTTTCCAAAAATTACTTTCTTTCTAATTCTAGTTCTTTCAAATAGTGGGGTGTTACAGTATACTTGAGCATTATCAAAGAGTCAGTGTACTTTATCTTATTATTGTCGATACATATAAGCACATTTTAATTGTCATCACACAAATATTTTTAAAATTCATTTCCAATATAAATAGATAATCTTTTAAAAGTTTAATTATTAAGAAATATTTCTCTATTTTAATAATATTGTGTATTACCTACATTGTTTTTTTCTATAGTAAATTTACCACTAGATAGTGTCTAGCGGCCTTTTATTAAACATAAAATAATATAAATTGGGATAAGTACAAGCAAGGAGGGCTAGGTCTTACCTTACTAATCATAATGAAGTACCTAACTTCTACTACCTAACAAGCATGAAGAAAATAAGAACTAGAGAGAACTAAGTATTTTGTGATCACCATAGAGTTTGTTGCTTCCACTTTTTTGTTGCCTATGTCATATATCCCCTTCCCTAGCCACTTTATCAAAGCATATGTCCAACATATTGTCTTCCTCATCTTCATCAAGAGAATTCTTGCCCAAACCGATTGTGTTTGGCACTAAGGTCCTTGACTCATTCTTCTTTGCAATTACACATTTAAGCACAAATACAGGAGGGCCTAATTTGCTATTCAAAGTAGGTAGTGAAACCTGCTTTTTTTGGATCAAATCGTTGTCATTCTCTATTAACCTTACTTGCTTTCCAGTAGCCTTCAATAAAGCATTAAAGCTATTTTGTAACACTCCATATCCGAAAACAGACCTCAGTGCAGATTTTCAAAAGTTGCAAGTGCAACCCACGGTTGCCACCCACGGACCATAGGGTGACCCACGGCCCGTGCTGGTGGTTCGTGGTTCGCAATTGCGACCCCCTCCTCAAAAACCCCTAGAATTTCATCTAAGGGTCGACCCACGATTGGACCTACGATCCGTAGTCCAGGCCACGGCCCGTGGATCAGACCCCAGGACATCGTAGCATCTCCCCAGAACCCCCAGAGAAAAAATGGCTAAGTGTTGACCCACGGCCGGACCTACGGTCAGTAGATCAGGTCACGGACCGTGGTCCGTGTTTGTGGATCGACGCCCCAGAATTCAGCTCCCAGTCCCAACTGACGATTGACCAGTACGGACCCTCAGTCAATCAATGGTCCGTCAGTCCCATCTGTCGGTCACTCCATCATCAGTTAAGTCGGGGGTCTTTTGGTCTTTTCCTATTTCGTTGGACCCCTAAACTACGTGGTTTAGTTAGTTTTAGCCTAGAAACATAACTAGAACTTTTCAAAGTCAAATCATTCATCAAAACTTAGAAAGTTAGAACGCTAAGAGGAGAAAGAAGTCAAGAACCCTAGTTTAAGAACGCAACAAGGTTCCATCAGTTCTAGCTCGGAAATCAAAAGATTTCTCCATGGAATTCGTCACCAGGTATGTGGGATTCCACTAGTGGGTTCCTTTCACCCATTAGATCCCTAGAATTCAGTCAGATTCTTGATTCCCTGTTATTAACTAGACTTAGGGTTTCTAGAACTTCAGCAGATTACCATGAACTAGTTAATTTAATGTTCCAAATCAGATCACCATGTTATTACTTAGTTTATCATATGATATTCAGAACCCTAGTTGTATATATTCGTTAGTTCATGAATTATGCATGCTAGGTCAGATTATTCAGTTATTACAGATATACCCATGCTTCAGTTTACGAATGTCACACTATCAGTCATAATTGTTGCATTCTCAGTTTGCATGTCAATTTTGAGCTATCTAGTATATTACAGACATTTAGTCTTAATGTGTTAAATAATTTAATCTATGGGGAGTAGCATAATACCGAGTTGGACTAGGGTTAGTCACTCATATAGTCCCAGAACTACGAGCCACGTAGGTTGTAAGTCCCCTTTGTGAATATCATTTTAGTGATCACGCCAGCATGCATCTATACCTTTGGTCGGGTGTATTGGGTCCTCTCGATGAGGCGTATACATCGGACTCCACATTTAACTCATGTGGTTTTATGTTGGTTATTAGTATCTCCACAGTTCAGTCAGACTCCATTGCATTGACCTCATTTCTGTACAGTCAATTCAGTCTTAGCATGTTATAAATTTGGTCATTGCATTTAGTTAGCTTAGTATTCAGTATCTATATCATGTTCAGATTATACTCTTGCTTTATTTCTTGTTCAGTTATATGTTATTTCAGCTTTACTCTATCATGTATGCTCAGTACCTTTCAAGTACTGACGCATACTCTGTGCTACATTTTCTTGTGATGTAGGTTCAGGTCTGCAGCAGTCAGATCACGCATAGATCGATTTCCGATCTCTAGATCAACAACATCAGTGGTGAGTCCTCATTCTCCGAGGACAATAGTCATGTTATTCAGTACTTCAGTATTTCAGTCATTTAGTTTCAGTTTTGCTAGATTTACCTGGGGCATGTCCCGACACTTCTAGTCAGTTAGAGGTCATGTTCATACATAGTTAGATTCAGCTTAGTATTAGAGTTTGATATTTCTCTTGTATTAAAACTCTCAGATTTGATATATTCAATTTTAGAATAGGTATTCCCCATCATTTTCGTTTTCATGATATTTAAGCTTCTGCATCGGTTATTATTATTCTTAGTATGCTCATGTCATTCCAACAGGGTTAGCTTGGGGTCACTTGTGATCCTAGGTCCCGTGTCCGCATCTCGGGGGTAGCTCGGGGCGTGACATATTCGAACATAACAGTTCTTTTGAGGCATTACTAATATCTTTGTATTACCTACATTGAAATATGTTGATAGGGTAATGTCTTTCTGTTAGTTTCATTTGCTATTAAATTTTTTATTATTATCAATACATTTAATTTTTGAATTATTCTCATTTACTTGATTATAGAAAATCATTAATTTATATATTCAATCAGTATTTTTAACTTTTCTCATCTCGAAACTAATATATATTTATTAATGGTAAGTTATTTGTTATATAGATCTTAATTAGTTCTTTTATGATTTTAAAGAAGTTAAAATAAAAAAGATAAAGGATGATATATATTAATGCTAAGGTAGTAGGCATTTCAAAATATATATTGATATTTGGGCTCATTTTTTACACTCCTAGCAAATATGCCCTTCAATTTTGTAAATTAGAGCGGATATATTCTCGTTAAAAAGGGATATATATACTGTAACACCCTAGAATTTTTTTGATCTAAGACTTGAACCATCATTCGTTGTAAGTAGGATTTTACCAAGGAATTTAAAATTTCTTAAGTATTAAGGTAAGGTCACTAGATGTAGCACCTATAGTTCCAAAAAGAACTAAATTGGAAATAGAAAAATCTGAAATTTTGAAAGTTATGCTCAAGTTATGAGTTTTGGGTCAGCTTCAAACGACCATAACTCGTAGTACATGATGAGTTAGGTGGGCTACAAGATAGATAATGAAAGGTCTTTGAATTATCTTTCCAACGCCACCAAGTTTGCTAAGTTTCGAGTTCGGATGAGTGAGATATGCCCTTTTGAAGTTAAGTTGTCTAGTTAAGGTAAGTTACCCGAAAATAGTGAGGGTTATTTTGGTCTTTTTCTTACCAAATAAGACTTAATTCGTTTTTAGTAAGGTTTTACGGGTCTAATCTGATTAGGTTCAGTTTTATAATACTAGGGTTTTAGTTGAGAGTTCAAGAAGAGAATAGAGGAGAAAAGAGGAGAGGATCAAAGCGTTCGTCGAGTTTCTTGAGTTTTGTTGCGGATTTTCGTCAAGGGTTTAATCCCTAAAGGGTATGTAAGCTTCCATAGTGTTGGGTTCGTTCACCCATATGCCAATCATGATTTATTCAGCGTAATTTCATTCTTGAAATTTAAGGATTTATTCTTGATGAGTTCTTGATAAGTGTTCTTGAAGTTTCCTTATCGTTTAAGTTTTGATGTAAGATTCTACTTGGGTCAACTTCAAACGACCATATCTCTTAGAATATAAAGAGTTACATGAGCCATAGCCTATCCAATTAAAGGCATTTTAATCTACTTTCCAATGCCACCAATTTCGCGTCAATCCAATTTCTGAGTAAAAAGTTATGACTATTTTAGTAACTTATACAATGCTGTTACGAATTAGCCGACGGAAAAACATTAAAAAGGGTTGTTTTTGTTTTTTTACATCCAAGAAAACCCTAAACGAATTTCTTGACTAATAAAAGGCTCAAAACAATCAGATTTTCATCTTTTAGTCCATATTTTTCTCTTCTCTCTCAAACCCTAGGGCAAAACCATACGGAAAAATTAAAGTAGAAGACTCTATTCAACATTCTTTCAATCTTTTTCAAGATTCTTCTTCAAGGTAAGTCAATTTTCAAGAATTCCATTTTTTTCAACTCAAATGTCTCCATACAATTATGAATCACTAATGAAAATCATAATTTTTGGCCATAGAGATTTCAAGAAAACTAATTCAAGAATCTCAAGAAAGGCTTTCTTGATCGTTTACCTTCAAGCTAGGGTTTCAAGGCTTTTAATCAAGTTCTTCTTCAAGAACCTTATTCTTTCACATATGTAAGGCTATCATAGTGTTAGACTAGTTCGTCCTCACGCCCTACATCTACTTTCAAATTAGTAAAAGAGTCTAGGATTTTACCCCTAGATTTGAGTATTCTTGAGATAAGTTGATTTTAGTCCTTAAGTTAAGTAGTTCATGCCCATAATTCCGCATGAACCCTCCGAGTCGAGCAAGTGAGTATGAGAGTGAGGAGAATGTATTCATGAGTCTACTTTATCATCACGAGATCCTTCATATCCATGAACCATAACTCTTGAATTCATAATTCACATTCAAGAGAGAGTTAAGAGTAGAGTTCAAGAAAGCGTTTGAGTTCAATTGTGAATCCTTTGTGATCAACTATCGATTTGAGGTAAGTTTTGAGGAAGTAAGTATGAGAATGAGAAGAGTCGTATACATGAGTTCCATATTGTTATGTAGACCCTCGAGTCGAGTCGTTCATGCTCATAAATTCCGCATGAACTCCATACATTGAGTATCTTCGAGAGGAGTGGCATCTTCGAGCTGTAAGTCTTTGAGCATTGAGTTCCTAATTCTTTTGAGATTATATTCCTACTTATGGGACTACTACATGTTACCCGTGAAGCCATTGAGTAGTCGTTCATGCCCATAATTCTGCATGAACCCTATGAGTCGAGCAGTCTAGAGATGAGTGGTATCATTGAGTCTTGAGTTCTGAGTACTGAGGTTCTTTATTGTTATTAAGATTCATCCATGAGTTGAGTTGTTCATGTTCATAATTCCACATGAACCCTATGATTTGAGTTATAAATTTTAAACACTTGAGTTCTTAAACTGAGTTTTGAGAAAGTAAAGATGAGTTTTGAGAAAAGAGTTTTCTAAGACATGATTAGTATGACAATCGAGTATGTCATCAATGTATGAGCAGTATGGTATCTAGATATACCATCAATGTTTATGCAGTATGACTTCTTGAGTCATCAATGATCATATTATAATATGATTTTGAAATGTTATTGAGAAAGAGCAGAGTTGAGTTCATTTTCTTTAAAATGATATACGGGAACTAAGTATTCCCAAGAGTAAATGTTTCACATTTAAGATGAGAGGAAACTGAGATTTCCAAAAGAGTTTTGAGCAGTTCGAGTACCATTTCTTTTAAGAGAAATATTTTTGAGTAATAATCTTTAAACCACAGAAAAAGTTATGTTTTTAAACATATGAGCTAGTATGTTTTGGGAGTAGTATTGAGCACCGATATGAGGGAGAGTTCTGATAACTCACAGTCACCATAAACTATGTAGCCAACATGGGTAGAAAGGGTCGTACTTTTTAGATGATTCCTTAATGCTTTTTAGCATAGACTAGTGAATCCACTTAGTTGAGAGGTCTTATACCCTGACAAAGTATAGGACAATTCTGGCAACGTGGGCGAGACACTGTATTATCACATAACTCATAGTGATGATTGTCGGTTAGAGAAACTCCCACATAGATATTTTGTATTTTTATATACACATAATTTATTTTGTATTTTCATATACAAACATAGTTTATTTTGTATCCTTGCATACAAACTGAGTATATTGTATTCTTAAATACATTGAGTTGTTTTCTACTGTTTTAAAAGTTTTCCATATATTGCATCTCTTATTGTTGGCTTATATTGAGTTGAGTATCCAGAGTTTGATTACCCAGAGTCAAGTGTCCCATTACTGAGTTGAGAACCTTATTACTGAGTTGAGTATCTTATCCTTGAGTACTTCTGGGTTGAGTAAGTTTGAGTATTCCTTGGGTTGAGTCAGTTTGATAAGAGGTAAGTATGTTTCCTTTTTATCAAGTTCAAGCTTATGTTATGCTTTAGAATTCCCCTTATATGCTCGTACATTCCACGTACTGAGGCATTTGGCCTGCATCGTTTTATGATGCAGATACAAGTATTCAGGGTCATCAACAGGAGCTTCGTTGATACCACATGGAGTTCGAGTTAGTTATGGTGAGCCTCCTTGCTTTCGGAGGGTTCCAGTTTTACTTTCAGTTATATCAGTTGTTAGGATGTCGTGGGTCTTGTCCCGACTTCCATCTTTGTCATTTAGAGGCTTAATAGATAGACAGTAGAGTTTCCGAAGTCTGTTCATTTATTTTGTTAAATGTTTAAAGACTTAAGTTGCCTATTTTATGGCCAGTTAAATAATTTATTTTTATTCAGAGTTTTTCATTTGAGTTAAAGCTTTGTAATTGAGTTTCATGAATTTTTATTCAGTTTTAAGCTTTTGTATGCTTTAGTTAGTCTTCTGCTTGTAGTCAGCCAGGATGAGGGTTCGCTTGGGGACCATCAATGGTTCTCGAGTGTCGGCCACATCCAGGGTGTAGACTCGGGTCGTGACAAATACCTCCATAATCTAATTACAAGTGATGTATATTTACTTATTTCGTTAACAAACTAAATATTTAAAAACTAATCTAAATTTGATTTTTTTTAATTCCAAAATGTTACGTGACTTTGATAAATTACTTCACACTTTTTGGGGGACAAACAACACAAATCTCAATAGTACGAACAAGTTACTTCCTTTCATGCGAGTTTCCAGTGTTATGAAGCTTACCAGAATTTGGACTTTGGATACATGTATTTGATGCGTTCAGATACATGTATCACAGATACATGAGGTCAAAATTTTGGTGTAATTTGTTCTACATACAGTGTATCCAAGTGGATTGCATGTATCCGATTCTCTCACTCACCTCTTTCCTTCATTGTTCGCCTCTCTCCTCTCTCCATCTCTCAGTCCCGACTCAAACCCATTTTATGATTGAGGGGCTGAATATTTATTTGGATCAAATCTGGAGGGATAAAAAAATGTGTGAGGTACCACGTGATATTTTTGGAATTAAAAAACTATTTTTGAATTATTTTCTTTTAAATCAGTTTATTAAAAGAAAAGATAAAATATGCATTTCACCACTTTTTTTAATAAAGTGTGTATATTCGCTATAAATCTTAAAGTTGAGGGGTAATATTTTTGTGGATGGACAAATTCACTAGTAATTCGTTAGGAGGTGGGGTAGAGAGTATTTTATATTATTTAAGACTTTGGCGCTAGGGTTCATAGCTTTTGTACTTAAAATGATGTTATCGTAAAAAGTGTTTATTTTATCAATTTTTCAAGACCGTGTCTTTATGTCAAATTAAATTCTGAAAATGATTTTTTAACAAAGAGCTCGGACTAAGCACAAAGTTTAAGAAAGAGCTAGAATGGGGAGGGAGAGGGGGTAATATGTGTAATATAAAAGTAATCTATATATTTAATATAAAAAGGGTCTCATGCACAATATATTTGATTTATTTAATTTAAGTGAATTAGACTTAATAATATTTTTAATGCTATAGGCAAACCAAAGTCTTGTGTAAAGTTTTGTTACAAAGTAATATTTTAATAAGTGCACGTTACGGGTGTATTGAAAGTGATGTAAGGTCTAAGAAAAACCCTTGAACCAACACTACAATAACACCTTTTAGCAGTAATAAATATACACATTAACAAAAAGTATTAAAGCATTTATCAATATTAGTTAATTGCGATTGAATCCAATATCGCTAAAGGCTTTAGAGACATATACAAAAAATGTTAATTATCGCTAAAAATACATATTCCTAAGATGTAAAGAGTTATGTGGTAAATTACTAATTATCACATGAAAGATTTTAAAAGTCAAGCTTTCGACGATGCTTCAAATTATTAAATTTGAACTTTTGTACGTAAAGTTATGTATCCATTCCTAAAGAAAAATATCATGGAAATATCAAAAGAAAACAACAACACATAAAACTTAAAGTCTGATTACAGTTTGATGTTAATCTCTCTATCAGTGACTCCTTATCATAGATAAAAACAAATGAGAAGAGTCAAGAAAGACATCTATGAATGGAAATTATGTTATAGTTGTATCTCAAATGAAAGATACAACATACAAATGTGTATCTTTCACTTGAATTTTCATTTTGATGTTTACTCATTAAGTTAACGTAACCTAACTCTATTTGTCAATAGCAGCATGTGTTAGATATGTCATTCAAGATTGGAAGGATCCCAAAAAAAAAAAAGCATATTACATTAATGTGCCTTTTAACTTGGTCGCATTTTACATTTATGCCCTTCAACTTTGGGTGTGTACAAGTAAATATTTTAACTTGTATAAAATTAAACAAGTATACACATGAGTCATATGTGTGACATAATACACATAGGACACCACGTAGGATGAAAATTGTCATGTAGGTTCCCACATAGGACATATGTGTCTATTTGTTCAATTTTATATAATTTTAAGTGTCTACTTGAGCACACTCAAAGTTGGAGGGCATAAATGTGAGTTAATGCCAAGTTAAAGGACGTATGTGTCTATTTGTTCAATTTTATATAATATTAAGTGTCTACTTGAGCACACTCAAAGTTGGAGGGCATAAATGTGAGTTAATGCCAAGTTAAAGGATATATTTATGTATTATGCCTAAAAAACACTCTCCAAGAAAATTCAGATGTAAATGAAGCATCACATATTGTTCGATACGAATAAAACTATTTTTTTTCATATTTTATACACAATACATACACTAGCAACTGCAAGTTCAACAAGGCATCACATGGATAAGGGCATCCAAAAGTATTCAAAAATAAGAACAAGACCAACAAACTGATAAGGGCATCAATCATTCATTCACACCAAATTGATTGTCACAAAGATAGATGTTTATTTTATTACATAACAACGGATTTAACAATACAGTAGTGACAACTAAAACAAACATTAGTAGTACAATAATACAAGAAAAGCACACATTAGTAGAACCACGTACTTAGGTTTAGCATTTAAGGTAGGAATTGTTGTTTCAAATCTTGTTCTTGTACCAATAAATACCCTTATCCTTTTCTTTCTCCACAAAGATGCACTCATTTATATCCCTCCACATTGCCTTTAAAATTGGTGTATCATCAAATTTATAGTATTCTCCCAACAATGGTTTGATAGCTTTTGTTGCCTCAACTGCATGGTGATGTGATATGTATGGAAATATATGATGCAAAACATGTGTATCAGTAACATTGTGAAACACCTTATTTAAGAAACCATAGTCTCTATCTACTGTAGCTAAAGCTCCCCTTAGAAAATCCCACTCAGTTGAATCATAATGTGGCAATGAAGAGTGAGTGTGGTGCAAAAGAGTGATAAACACTACAAGCCCATTCACAATAAGAAGGGGTACCCCATAGATGCAAAAAACCCAAGCTAGGCCTTTTATCATAGTAGCGCGATACAACAAATAAGTTGTTGCAATGACACCTGCATCTGAAATGTAGATTTGTAGTCTCTCACGATCACTATATATTGGGCTATATGGATAATAGTGACTTGCAAAACGGTCATATTTTTTTCCTGAGACATTGAAGAGCAAGTACAAAGGCCATGCAAAAGTAAGGGTGAAGGCAAGTATGAGTAGTCTTCCTAGTGGATTATTCAAGTATTTGTAGTACCATCTTAGTTTTGATTTAATTCTTGGTTTGTAGACTTCATCATTCTCAATGGAAGCAGTGTTGGAATGGTGACGACGATGACTATGTTTCCATGCAAAGTATGGTGTTAAAAGTGCAGAGTGTAGGATAAGACCAACGGTGTCATCTACCCATTGGTAATCACTGAAGCCATGGTGTCCACATTCATGAGCAAGGATCCATATTCCTTCCCCAACACAACCTTGAGCAATCCAGTAAGTAGTCCATGCTACATAACTATATGGGGATGGAATGAGGTGAAAGTAAGTGTTGGCAATGTAGTAAAAGATGGAGACAAGTATGAGATCCTGAATAAGATACGAGAACGACTTAATAAGAGATCGTTCAAAGCAGTGGGGAGGGATAGCCCTCTTTATGTCACCAATTGTAAAAGGCGGCTTTGAAGATGGAACTCTTTTCGCAACATCATTTTTCTTTTCTTCTATTTTACTGCTCATATTACCACCACCTCCCATCCTCCTGCATCCAATAATTTATTTTAGTTAGTTAGTATAATATAACACAATATATCACTCCCTAAAAAAATATTATTAAACTAAAAAGTCTACAATTATTGACAAGAAATACCTCAATATATTCAAAAGTAGAGAGAAAAAAGTCTTTTGAGTTTTACTTTCTCAGATTGTGAACAAAGTTTCTCTATATATAATGCATATATGTAGGGGAATGGGACCCAGCAGCCAACCTACTTTGACCGAGGTTTTTATCATGCTATTTTACCAAGTTATTTATGTATAGTTATTTCAGATCGCCCTCTATTCCAGATCATGAACTAGATCATAATCATTCACAATGAGTCCATACCTTTCTAGGAGAGGTATTCATGTATTGGTTATTTCACATTTTACCCGGTATATAATAATATATAAAATTCACATAAAACTTTGAAACTGAGAATAACAACACTCCTAGACCAAATTTTGCATTCCAAAGCAGATAGAACTAACAAATGTATTAAAGTTGAAAGGGTAAAAATGTTCATAAAGGTAATTCACATAAAAACTTTGAAACTAAGGATAACAACACTCTTAAACCAATTCGCATTTCCGAGCTGATGAGACTAACAGAATTCCATTTTGAGACTCGTAGCTCCAGATGTTGACTAAAGTCGTTGATGGACTTAGGAGCTTCCAACCTTTAAAACTTCCAAAAAATTTAACTTTTCGATCCCGCTACAAAACTGACCTCATAAGCTGATCCAACGAGACTCAGGGAAACTATCGAGAGGGGTAAAGAGGTAATTTTTCAAAATATTTCCAAAAATGTCACTCAAGGTTATTACAGTTGGGTGGTGACATTTCAGAAGGAATTTTTTTTTTTTTTATCACTGATTCAATCAAAATATATGTGGAAATAGTCACTAAATATAAAATTTTAGTTGGAAAATAATGATTTTTTAATAGTCTAACAACTTCAACACTTCTAATAATATTACCAATAGAGTATACAATTTTTTTTTAAAAAATAATATATATTTCATCTTTTTAACAAGTAAAGGTATTAATTGGTGAAGTTCTTTCACATATGAGCACACAACCCTCTAAGGACTGAGGTTGGTTTTTCAACTCAATTTATGAATTGAGTTATTAAACTCACAGTGAAAATGATAGTCTGGTCAACTAATTTATTGGTAGTTAAATTAATATCCTCACAAAACTAACGAGTCGAGGGCTATAATATTTAACAAAGTACACATTTAGATCTTTATCCAAATTAATTATATCCTTATATTATATAGACTATATAGTCAACAAAAGTGGCTATAATATATGCTTGGCGGCTGCATGAAATTGCATGGATAGACAATCTCATATTCTCAAGTTTATTTAAGCCATAATTAAGTTATATTCGAATTTAATTCAGCTTCAAAGTGGATATCGAACACTTAGGTGAAAAAATAAAATAATAAGTTATATCTATGATTGAACCAATTTTAAAAATTTGCATATGATTTATGAAGTAGCAAATTTTATGAAGTTTAGTAGTCGGGTTTTTCAATATGATATTGAACACTGGTAGAAACCAAAAAGAAGTTATATCGATGACTAAAGCAATTTTAAAAAATTTGCATATGAAAATGCAAATTTAATTATATGAAGTATGGTGAATTGCTTGTACAAATAAATTTCAGATACTTTTATCTAAGTTTAAACATATGTGACAAAATAACTGAAGTTTGAAATATCAATATATCTAATATTTTATGAGATATATTCGGAACTAAAAGTAATTTCTATGCGGAAAGATTTTACCAAAATCAATATATAAGGTTAATGAACTCGAATTTGTGTTCTGTACAGCTCTTGAAGTTCGAAGCATGATTTATGACTTAGTTGGATGGTTGAGACGGATCCCGAGGAGCTCGGGAGTGTTTCCAGCTCTCTCTTGAGTTACTAGTTAAATTTCAAATCTTCAACCAAAATTTGAAATTTATGATTCACCAATGAAATGCTAGACTCTTGAATCATGACAATTTTACTTGATTTGATGGCAGTGATGTATTTGAAAAATCTCTATTAGATTTAAATTTTTAGTGTACATTATGTTGGATAGGTATATGGTGGTTAGAGTGAATACATTTAAGAATTTGTATAAGTTAAATAACCAGACATAAATATCCTACGTGGCATTCTACATGACAATTCTCGTTTTATGTGGCGTCTTGTGTATTATGTCACGTAGGGCATGTGTGTCTACTTGTTCAATTTTATATAAGTTTAAGTGTGAACTTGTACACACATCCAAAGTTAGAGGTATAACCAGATGTAAGTACTCCTTCATCCCTAATCAAAGGTCTCGGGTTCGAGTCCCCCAAATAGGTACAAAGTCGCCTTTGTTAGGAAGCATTTTACCTCCAATATAGGACTTTCCTACATAAATTCAAATTTAGTCGGACTCCAATGAAGATATCGAATATCGGATGAGAAATAAAAATAAATAAAAAATTAGAGGACATAAATATGTAAATTAAAAGAAATATTTATGTATCTAAAAAGTCTCTATCAGATTTAAGTTTATAGTGTACATTATATTGGATGGGGAGATGGTGGTTTATATAGAGTGAATAGACATGAAAACATCCAAACCTAAGAAAATTTATGATCTGTATGCTGTTGGGTAGTGAAATTGAATGGTGTAGAGTATCCGGAAAAATTGAATTTTCCATAATTTAGGCACTTAAATTTGTATAACGTTGCACAAATAGATACATATATTCTACATGGCATCCTAAATAACAATTCTCGTCTTATGCGACGTCTTATATGTATTATGCTATGTAAGACGTGTGTGTCTACAATTGTTCAATTTTATACAAGTTCAAGTATTTGTTTGTGCACATCCAAAGTTGGAGGAGGATAAAACCCGAGATAAGTTATAATTCATTCTTAATCGGTGGTCTCGGGTTTGAGTTCTCCTGAGTACGAAGTCACCTTTGTTAGGGAGTGTTTTACTTCTGACGTGAGACTTTCCAGTGTAAATCTAAATTTAGTCAAATTTTAATACAGATACCAAACACCAAATGAGAAACCTAAACGAACAAAGTTAGAAGGCATAAATATATAAACCTTAAAAGGCACATCTATGAATTTGAAAAATCTCTATCAGATTTAAGCTTTTAATGTACATTATGTTGGATAGGGAGATGGTGGTTAAAGTGAATAGACATGAAAATATCCAAATCTAACAAAAATTATGATGTGGATGCGGTTGGGTAGTGAAATTTAATGGTGTTGGGTATCTAGAAAAGCGGAATCTCGCATAATCTAGGTACTTTGTGTATAAAGTTGAATAAATAAACATATATGTTCTACGTGGTATTCTACATGACAATTCATGTTTTATGTAGCATCGTACTATGTCACATTGGACGTGTGTGTCTACTTGTTCAATTTTATACAAATTTCATTGTATACTTGTGTACATCCAAAGTTTGAGGGCATAATTATATGTAAGTATTCCATTATCATTAACCAGAGGTCTCGGGTTTGAGTCCCTCTGGGTACAGAGTCGCCTTTGTTAGGGAGTATTTCACTCTTAATGTGACACTTTTCGATGCAAATTTGGATTTAATCGAGCTCCAATGCCGATAACGAATACTGAATGAAAAAACAAAAAGAAGAAAGTTAAAGGACATAGTTGTATGAAGCCAAGTAAAGGGCACATTTATGTTTATTCCACTGAATACCTAACCCATGATGGTTGAAGCAATTATTTGTGCTTTGTATTTTTCATTTGAAATTTCTAGGTCAAAACTCGTGCAAGGATTTAGCATTTGCATTCTTCATTTATTGTTTTTGGTACATAGGAAAAAGTTTTCATTCTTCAAAATTCGTAGATGTCTTTCTTGATTCTACTCTTTGTTTTATCTACTTTTGTATTAATTTTAAGAGGAGCTGTCCATGTAGAGGATTATAAACGAGATCCACTATGAAATTTCCATGGCAAGACTTTTAACCGATGATAAAGGTAAAGAACATTATAATTTGGCATAATTATAAACGCGTCCTTTAATTAACTTGACTTCAGCTGATATCTATATCCTCTAACTTTAGATGTGCACAATGTAGACACTTAAACTTGGCTTCAATTAATATCTATACCCTTCAACTTTGGATGTACACAAGTAGGTACCTAAACATGTATAAAATTAAAGAATTAGACACATGTGTCCTACATGACGTCCTATGTGACAATTCACATCATACGTACATGGCGTCCAACGTGTAATTAATGTTGGGCTAAAAAGTAATTAGGGCATCATGCTGAAGTTTACAATTGCAAATCATACGGTTGCAGATAAATTAGACGACACATAAAATATACTAAAAGAAATATATACTAATATATGATATGACTAATTGACCTACATATTTATAAACTAATAAAAAACATAAAAATTGTAGAGAGAAAATCTCCTCATAAACAAAAGTCACTAAACGACTACATGATTTTATTGTATTATGTTATGAGAATAAGGATCTTCAATTTATAGATCTCCAAACTTTTTCTCTAACGAAAGAATAAACTAAATATGGAAGAAAATTATATTTCCTTTTAGGAAAAGTTAAAGCATTTATGGTAATACTTTGATTTTCCTTCAAGAGAAAAATAAATTTCAAATAAGGTAAGAAAATCATGGCAAAACCCTAACAATTAATATGTCATGTAGGACGTGTGTGTCTACTTGTTTAATTTTATAAAAGTTTTAAATGTCTACTAATTATGCATACCCAAAATTGGCAAAGCCAAATTAAATGCCGCATTTATATATTATGCCTTATAATATTCTTTAGGGATGCATTCATAACTTTGTGTACAAATTTTCACTTAATGAGTAGACATTACAATGAAAATTCAAAGGAAAAGGATATATTTATGTGTTTGAAATTTCCACATAAACACTCGTACAAGCACTTGAGAAAACAATGACATTTCCATTATTCTACTTTCATCGTTGTCTTTCTTGACTAAGCTCATTGTTTTATCTGATTTTGCTTTATACAAGAGATCCACTATGATTACTTAGAATCACTTAAATAGAATTGTAATTAGACTTTCGTGTGTTGTTGTTTTCTTTCGAAATTTCCATGGTATGCCTTATGAACAATACAAAATGTAAACAACATCCCAATTTTTTTTTGAACAAAAGTAATGCCAGACGATTTGAACCGTTGAAAAATTAGATTCGAACATCTTTTATTGAATACATAATTCACTATATATCTTTTTAGGCATAATACATAAATCAGTCCTTTAACTTGACTTCCTTTCACATTTATGCCCTTTAACTTTGGGTGTGCATAAGTAGACATTTTAAATTGTGCAAAGTTGAACATGTGTCCTACGTGACGTACATATTACACATAGGACACCACATAAGATGAAAATTATCATGTAGGATGCCACATAAGACGTGTATGTCTATTTGTTTAACTTTATACAAGTTTAAGTGCTTACTTGTGCAGACCCAAAGTTGGAGGGCATAAATATGAACTAAGGCCAAGTTAAGTGCATATTTATGTATTACGCCTATCATTTTATATGTTATTAGGAATTGTGATCGTTTAAAATTGGATTTAGTGACTCATTTGAATTTTTAAAATCTTAAGAATTTATTTTATGAGGCTTTCACAAGACTGTAGTTTGCCTACCCAACCAAAGCTTGGAGATAGACTTATGAGTAGTCTGCAAGTAATTTATGTTTCAATAAATAATAAAATCGTATTATCATTTATGCTATCTTTTAGTAAAAAATATTTTTTTTTTACTTTACTTGTCGAGTTTGAATTTTACACATTTCTTAATAAATAATGATTGACGTATGAATTTTATCATATTAATTGATATGTAGTCTTAGATTTTGGGAAATGATTTGAATTGAAGTAGTTAATGTTAAAGAAAAAACATGAAAAAAAATACATTTTTCTTTTGATATGCTAAAAGTGATAAATAAAAACAAAAAAAAAATATTTTTAATATACTGGACAAAAATAAATGAAGAAAGAAGGATTTTTTTTATATATATAGAATTCAATACAATATAAGATAATTATTTGAGTGGATAATGCACAATGTTTGGTAATTATTTTTTATGCGTTTACTTAATGAGTAAACTTCAGAATGAAAATTCAAAGCAAATGGACATAATTGTGCGTTGTAACTATCATTTGAAATTTCTAAGCAAATGGACTTGACATTCTTTTATAGTTGCCTCTTTTGACTTTAGGGTCATTTGGTGTGATGGATAAGAGGAGTTAATTCTAGGATAAATTTTAAGTATCTTTTATTTTCTTGTTTGGTTGTAAAGCTTGGGATAACTTATCCCAGAATTATGAATTAGTACCGGGATAAGTTATCTCTCACATTGGATGGTATAGTAATCCCGGAATAAAATAGGTAAATGACAAATATATCCCTTTAAACTCTTTTTATACATCATTTTTCACATTTATGTGTATTTACATTATTTTTAATATCATGTATAATAATATTCACTACTCCTTATTTTTATTATAATTATTCATATTATTCTATTAAAAATTACCCTATACAAATATAATTTTTATTTATGATTTTTTATTTGACTAATTCTTATGTTTATTTATATTTTGATTTCTCATAAATCTTCTTCTCTTTAACAAACTTAAGAGGGAAGTTTTATTTTTAAGCTAAATAAGAAAAAAAGCTTTTATTTTTAAATACATATGGTATTTATCATGAGAATACATAAACAAAAATATTTAAGATAAATAAAATAAAAGTTTTATTTTAAAAAATAAATAACTAAAGCTTGCAAAGAAAATATAAAAAAGTAAAATAAAGTGAAGCGTAATTTTGTAAACAAACATTTTTTTCTTAAAATTTATCAATATATATTATTTTGAATACAACAAATCAAACACTCAATAAGAAATAATCCAACACAACTTATCCCATCATAATTAATCCCAATATAACTTATCCCAACATAACTCATATTATATACCACTGTAGTGAATATGTCCGTAGAGAAAAAGGAGATAAAGCACATGTATATTTTTGAACTATTATCGAAATTTTAGGGACACATCTAAATTTAATAGAAACTTATTATCTCCTAAATAATTTTTTCCTGTATTTTTTTTGGCGAGAATATGCTTATTCTCTTGGAAGTAAGTGAGGCAAAGAAGGAGAAGAGAAAATCTAATCAATATTTAGACACATATCTTTTTTTAATTGGACATTTTAGAATTAGTTAGTACACATAATTATTAACAATAAAAAATTATATATATTAAATTTTTTTTCTTTATAAAATATTTATTCTCCTTTCGCTTTAAACTTTTTTCTTTATTAATTTCTTATCTTTTCACTTTTAATTATTTTTAAAAAAAATATTTAAAAAAAAATAATAATTTTTTAAATTTAAAAAGTGGACTTCTAAACTTTTTTTTTTAATGTTTTATTTGGTTTCTTTACTTATTTTGATATCCTCCAAAATTAACTTATTTTAAATACAAGACATTTGAAATTAAATTTAAAATCAAATCAAAAGGGAAGACAAAAAATTAAAAGAATAAATAAAATCAATAGAATAAAAAAAGAGAAATACAATGAATGAAGTTAAAAAAAATATTACGTTGTGTTTGAGAAAAAATTAAATAAAAGGCGAATTTAAAAATAAATAAATATTTGTTAACTTAATTTAATTACCAGGAAAATAAAATAAGAAGATTTCAAGTGATTTAAAATGGGTATTTCAAGCGATGCGCTGCATCTGTATCTCCGTTATGTGTAACAAGTTTCTTTTTGGGTTATATAAAGGGCACTGCCATTTAATAGTTAAAATTATGGCTGATTTTTATTTTATTTTATTTAAAAAAAGGATGTCCGCCGAGTTTTCATGTATATATTATTGTATAACTTAACATAAATTCATAGTGTAAGACCTAAATTACATTATATCCCTACTTTTTTTTATTTTACAAAAATCCCTTCAAACATCAGTCATCCGGATACATAAGTTTCATCCGGATACATTAATTGTGATACATTATACAACTAGTTTGTTGAGATTAAAAAGGAAATTAAATATAAAATTAAATGCCAGTTCCCCAAATCATGCAAATCAAATTGATGTCAATCTCTCCCAAATAACAGCTCCAAACAATTCAAATTTCAAAATTTTCTTCTCTCAAATTCTCTCCCAAATCATAACTGATCCAAAAAAAATAAGTCGACAATTTTATATAGTTATGTATCATATAAAAAAAAAAAACTATGAATATGATAAAACAGTGTTGCAGATACTTAACAACATGCGATACATCACAACATCTGATACATAACTATGTTACACACATAACAAAGTTATGTGTCATATACATAACTATAAATATGATACAAACTAATTTTGTTATAAAACATTAGTGTTTATGTATCAACGTAATATTTGATAGTGTCTACCGATACATAGGCTTCTACTAGTTGAATAAGGCAGGGTGTATGTGTCGGTAGTAAAAGATAACGAATTTTGTAATATTTGTGTATCCAATACATAACTATGAACATGATACATACTAATTTGTGTTTCCTTAAATTAGGGTTATGTATCAAAACTAATATTTGAAAACAATATATTGTACATGATAAAATTGTAATGTATCATAAAGGTAAAACGAATGAATTATACATTAATTTAAGAATCAAAATCAACTAGATACATTAAAAGATCTTAACCATATGTATTAGAAAAAAGATGAACAACAAAAAATCCAAAAAAAGCCAACAATCTGATTTGCTGAAAGGAAAAGAAATGATCAAGAAATCCTTCTACGCTTTCTCTGTTGCTCTACATCAACTCCCGTATCTTTTTTTTTCACTTTCAACAATGGCGTCACCTATGGATCTCGACCCAAAGCCCTAACCAGAGTCACCAACAACTCAACATTTTCCTCCATTTTTTGGACATTTTTTCCACAATCGATTTTGAAGTTGAAGATGCATCCTTCTTCGATTAAATTTGTAAATGAAAAAGCTAAAAAAATAAATAAAAAATTGACTACCTCATGATGGAGAAAGAAAAAAATAGATGAAGAATAACATCTCCTTAATTACTTGCAATTGATAAATCAGAAAGAGAAGATTTGAAATTCAAAAATAGAGTGATGGAGATAATTGTCACTCCCCGAGCCTACACCCTGGACGAGAATAGCACTCGAAGACCATTGTTGGCCTCAAACGAACCCTTGGCCTGGCTACTTAACTCAGCGGAAGACTTAACTCAACACAATATAAGTTCATAAAACAGCTTAAATGATAAAATCTGGCCAAAATGGCAACTTATGTCTCAAAATAGAATATCTGTAAATACATAGATGAGAAACTCAACTACTATCTAACTGTCTACGAAGCTTCTATAATACTGTGATGGATGTTGGGACAGACCCCACAACATCATAATAAAGAAAACTAGGAAAGCAAATAAAAAAGTCCTCCGGAATTCAAGGAGGCTCACCATTGACTCTGGAGTGCTCGACTAGATCAACGACGCACTGGATGCTGATCCTGGTTACCTGCGTCTGCATCATAATAAGATGCAGGCCAACTGGCATCAGTACATTGAATGTACGATTATGCGAGTTGGAATGCTAAACAACAACTTAAGCTTGAAAGGAGTAAGAAGGAACACTTACTCTGTACAACTCATGAATAACTGAACTCAATATAAAGCAATAAGACACATGCAATATATATATATATATATATATAAAGGTTGTAAAACAGTGTAAACAACTTAGTTCGTTAAAGATAAAGCAATAACAAACTCAACTTTACTTGTATATATAAAAGTAATATAACTTTTGTGGGAGATTCTCTAACCGACAACCACCACTTTGAGCCTAAGTGATGATACAATGTTTCACCTCATGTTGCCCAAGGACCATCCTATACCTTGCCGTGATATAGGACCTTACTTAACTTAGTGGATCCACTAGTCTATGCTAAAAGCATCTTAAGGAGTCATCTAAAAAGTATGATCATTTACTACCCATGATAACTACATGGTTTATGAAGACTTGAGTTAATATGAACTCGCATCCCTATATCGGTGCTCAATACTACTCCCAAAATATACTTAGCTCATAAGTGTTTTAAACAACTTTCTTTCTTTGATTTGAGATAATTACTCAAAGCTTAGCCCAAAGGCTCTCTTGGAATCGATGTTCCCTTTTCTTGCTCAAATGTGTAAAAACATTTATAAACTCTTAGGGAATACTTAGTTCCCTTATAACTTTTGAGAAATGAACTCAACTCTTTACTCTTTGCTTAACTTGAAAACTTGAGTCTTAAAACGAAGTTAAAACATTGTTAAAGACTCTTGAAATCTTTAAGAAACTTTGCTTTGACTTGCTTCTTAACTTCTAGACTTGACTCTTAACTTCTTTGACTTTGATCTTAACTTTCCTTGAATTGGATTATGGATTCAAGGTTTATGATCTCATGTTTATGGATGATTTCATGATGTTTAGATGTACCTTAGAGTGTTAGAATCAACTAGGAAACATAGGTACATCACTTAGGAATTAGTACGAAAAGGTGGGGGGAGAATGGGGAGAACTGACGTCCCCTGGCGCTCTGAGAGGCGCGGGGCGCCAACCCTCAAACTTCAGAGGACCAGCTGGGGCGCGCTGGCTGGCGCGTCACCCCAAGGAATGCACTTCAGAGCCCCTTTTGGGGAGCGCTGGCTGGCGCAACGCCCCACCCCCTTCCCTAGGTTTTTGACGATTTTCTTCTCCGTTTTTCATCTCTAAACCCTCCTAACTTCCATGGTTCTTTCCCCAAACCTTTAGGATCAAAAGTACTCTCAACTTACAACAGATCTAACTCGAAAATCCACCCGGAAACACGAATCCAATCAACAAGAAACTTCAACAACACAACCAATCAAGAACTTAACGACGTCCTTCAAGAACTTCACTTTTTAACATGTAAACAACCCAAAATCGCTGAATTGAAACAAGTTGGTGTGTGGGTGAACTAACCCATCACTAAAAGATCTCATATACCTTAATAGGGATCACCCCCGATGAATTCCACTCCAAACGCTTGACGTTCTTGGCGAAATCTTGGCTTTTCTCCCTTTCTTTCTTCTTTTCTCTTTTCTCCAAGCCCTAAGCATATTCTAATTTTCCAAAACTGAATTACGTTCTGTTTTTACCCCAATAAATCCCTAAAAACGAATTAGGAAATTAATTAGAGAAAAGACTACTTTGCCCTTCCCTAAATCCGGATTGGGACTTTCCTCAATCCAACAGCCCAACTTCCGAAAGGCATATCTCACTCATACGATGTCGAAATCTTGCAAACTCGGGGGCGTTGGAAAGATATTCCCAAGGGCTTCCCAACCATATCAAGAAATACTCCTAAATCATCTTGAGCTAGGAGTTATGGTTGGTTGAAAATGACCAAAACTCACTTTCTTAACTTGGACAAAAATTTCCAGATTTCCACATGCTTTCCTAAAATGAATATTTTCAGATTTTAAACTCTTTCTAGTCGTTTCTAGGTGCGAGATGTTACAATAATTGATGATACGTGACTTTAGGCATGAAAAGGAAAAAAAATCTTGGGGTAATAGTTTACAGTGATGTATCCGGAAAAGTGAGAGAAATTATGAAAAAGAGGAATTTTTGTAATTTTTTAAAATGGTAGGGAATAATAGAAAATAGGTAAAAAAGGATGTATAGTAATGTAATCATTTTTAGGGAAAATTTCATAACTAAACTAACATTTAATAGTTAATTATGCTACATGACTATAATTTAAATTAATTATGAAAAACGGTTATTATTTAAGAAAATGGCTAAGCTGAGTCCCACTTTTTCTGTATCAAAACGTGTAAAATTCCTTTTCCCCTTTTATACAAATTTACCCACTATCCCTCTTTACCACACCCACTTAATTTGCTCCTTAAATCTCTCAACCCCCATAAATCACTCAAAAATTTAAATTTTTTGAATCAACCCTCCTACCGTGCAAAATCAATGCCAAGTAACCTTTATTCATTTTTTTTCGTTTGTATTTGTATAATTTTTTCAATTTCCCCCATTGTTTCGTAGTTCCACAGTCATAATCTTGATTCCTTCAATATAATCATCACACTAATTCAAATCGAGGAACATTCTCCATCAAAGAGAATCACTAGAGGTATACATTTGCATGCAACAAATTCGGTTGAAAGTCCATCTTTTTCATTGGGATTAACTCGAAATTTTGAAGGAATTGCAAGTTCCATTGTCAAATATAAAGTTATTGATTCAAACATAGTAAAGGAGAAGATTAGAGCTAAGTTTCACGATGATCCCATTAGAACGGGGTTAAAAGCTCCAAAGAAAAAGAGAAGAGGAAAAAAGAGTTCATGATTCTGATTTGATGTTTCCTGGAAAAAAAAAAGGTACAAGAAACATCTTCCAGTAAGAATATATGACAAAAATAATTGTGGAAGATGCTTATGGTACAATGGACCAACAGGAAGCAGAAGATTATGCGGTATAGCCTTGTGTTCCTATTTTTTCTATTTGTATATGACATAATAAATGAGTTGTAATTTTAGTTAGTTGTATATATTACATAATTATTAACCAACATATGTATAAATAATTAGTTATGCTATTTGTATGATTACAATTCTACAAGACAAATATTGTATAGTTATACAGTTACAACTATTTGTATAATGAAGATTTGTTATTTGTATATTTCATATACAATTTATATAATATAAGTTCAAACTGTCACATTTACAAACTGATACAAGTAAATGAAAACTATTCAATTTACATAATTGTTCACTTAAAATATACAACGAATTGTATACAATCTATATAATATGGAGTTCAAACTGTAACATATACAAAACTGATAAAAGTCAATGAAATATTATTTAATTATACACATTTGTTGACTTAAAATATACAACGACTTGTATACAATCTATATCATATATAGTTCAAACCATAACATATATAAGGTGATATAAGTAAACGAAAATTATTCTTTTTTTTTTATTTTCCACCCGGTGTCCAAAATCCATATTGGAACTCTGACTAAATCCGGATCGCGCTCTGCAGGGCCCATTCGGGGGTGGCGCTCCCAACATTATTTTCTCCATACTCAGCGTTCGAACCCGAGACCTCTGGTTAAGGGTGAAGCCCTCCCACCAGTGCACCACAACCCATGTTGGTAACGAAAATTATTCAATACACACATTTATTGACTTAAAATATACAACGAATTGTATATAATCTATAGTATATGGAGTAACATACAAACTGATATAAGTCAATAAAGAATTCTTCAAGGGAAAAGGCTCAAAAAACTCGGGTATAGGTTATTAAGTGGATTTGGGCTGTGGGTTTGAAATTTAATGAATTAATTTATTTTAAAATCAACCAATAGTATTGTGCCACGTAATAAGTGAATTTTGTAATAATATTTTCAGATAGAATCGTTAAAAATAAGGGAAATTTAAAGCAAAAAATTGACGTCATGAGCATTTTTGACCTGAAAGTTTAACGAACGATATTATTATATCAAAAGCCATAATTCAAGAATATTTTAGGCTCTTTTCCGTTTCAAGTATTATTATTTTTGTTGTTCATGATATTGTCAAGGGACCTGGTGAACAATATATTTATTACTTCCTCCGTTTCACAAAGAATGGTCTAATTTGACTTGACACGGAGTTTAAGAAAATAAAGAAGACTTTTGAATCTTGTGGTACTAAATTAAAGTTATGTCAAATGTACAAAATTGTCCTTTAATCTTGTGGCCCTAAACATGTCACGTGAAAAGCTGAAATTAAAATGTTACCAAAAAAAAAAAAAAGTCATTTTTTTTAAACACACTAAAAAGGAAAGAGATCATTCTTTTTAAAACGGAGGAAATATGTGAATAGTATGCCTTAAATAGTATGATTGTAACAGAGATTTTTTATTCTCCTTTCATTGCTGAGATTTCACAGTACTGAAAAGATGTTTCTTGTGTTGTATAATGTGTGAACGAAAAATGATGGGTTTATCCTAAAAAGACATCAAGAGAACGGATGCGATAATATGAATAGTCTCTTTTCACATTCAATGGGTCGTGAATTGTGACTTTTTTGATAGGTTGTAATTTTTTTAATAGATTGTGACTTTTTTTGATAGAGCATAATATCACCTTTTCATATTACCATCCTTTGTTTTCTATATATAAAAGAGTTTTAAGTCGAGTCTTTGTGTAATTTTATTGTTAAATATTGAGTTCATTGAAGTTATTGAAGTTTAAGATACTGCTACTTCTTTAATAGATATATATATTTTATCCTGGAAGAAATAATCAACAACCTTAGATACAGTGAGAAGATTGAATTTCTTAACCACACAATAAGTTATGTGGTCTCGAATATTTGTTTATATACATATAAGTTTTCTATTTTCTAATTTGTTCTTATTTTTGTGTTGAATACGGTACCCATCATATAATATGTCGGTAAGTAATAATTTTCCTAGACAATGTGTTTGATAACATATCAAATATTTAAAGTTGGGATAAGACACAAGTACCCCCTAGATTATTATCGAAATTTCAGAGATACACCTTAACTAAACTAAGGTCTTATTACTCCCCTTAATTCATCTTTTTTTGTATTTTTTGTACACCTTTTGGCTTAAGTGGCACGCTCCGTGACTCCACACAATTGAGGCGCGTGGGAGGTATTTGAGTGCCATGTAAGCCAAAAAGGTGTATAAAATTACAAAAAGATAAGTTTAGACGGTAATAGGACCTTAGTCTAGGGGTATACTTGTATTATGCTAAACTTTAATTTAGAGAAATTATGTAAGTTCAGACACAATTTTTTTGTATTTTCGATCGCGTATGTTGGAAGTTGCTTGTAAAATGATTGTAAGAGTGAAACAGTCTCACCAGTGCACCACTGTCACGCCCCGAGCCTACACCCTGGGCGGGACCGGCACTCGGAAACCATTGCTGGCCCCAAGCGAACCCTTGGCCTGGCTTTCTTAACTCAGCGGAAACCTACTCAACAGAATAACTCAATGCTATGCAGAGGCATAAACAACTTAAATGATACATATCTGGCCAAAAAGGCAACTCGAGTCTCAAAATAGAATACTTACATATATACATAGATAAGAGACTCAAAACTAACGGACTGACTGTCTATGAAGCCTCTAAAATACTTAGATGGATGTTGGGACAGACCCCACAACACCCTAATAAACAAAACTAAGAGAACAAAATAACTGAGCCCTTTGGAAGCAAGGAGGCTCACCACTGACTCTAGAGTGCTCAACTGGATCAACGGCGTGCAGGATGCTGATCCTGGGTACCTGCGTCTGCATCATAAAACGATGCAGGCCAACTGGCATCAGTACATGGAATGTACGAGTATGCGAGCTGGACCGCTAAAAACAACTTAAGCTTGAAAAGGGAACAAGAGATCACTTACCTTGACTCTGAACGACTCATATACATAACTGGACTCAAAGTAAAGCAATAAGACACGAGCCACACATATAAAGCTTGTAAAAGAATGTAAACAACTTAGATCGTTAAGGATAAAATGACAACAAACTCCACTTTTCTTTTATAAACATAAAACAGCTTTTGTGGGAGGTTCTTTAACCGACAACCACCACTATGAGCCTTAGTGATGATACAACGTTTTACCTCACGTTGCCAAAGGACCATCCTATACCTTGCCATCGATATAGGACCTTACTTTTGCTTAGTGGATCCACTAGCCTAATCTTGCGTGATCATCTAAAAAGAATGATACGACAAGTCCCATGTTGGCGCATGGTTCTTAGGGAGAGTTGAGTTAATATGAACTCGTGTCCCCCAATTCGGTGCTCAATACTACTCCCAAAATTACTTTGGCTCATGCTTTTAAAATAACTTCTTTCTTTGATTGAGATAATTACTCAAAACTTTAGCCCAAAGGCTCCTTTGGGGAAAGAAAACATGATTCCCTTTTTATTCAAATATAATAGCATTTACGACCTCCTTTGGGAATACTTAGTTCCCTAATAACTTTTTTTTTTTTTTGAAGAGAATTCAACTTTAAACTCATGACTTAGCTTGAAACTAAGACTCTTACTCGACTTGAAACTTCACTTGACTTGGAACTAGCTTTCCTTGAATTGGAATTATGAATTCAAGGTGTTCGATCACATGTTATGGAAGGATTCTTGAACGCTTAGACGCACTTTGGAACGTCGAAAACAACTATAAAACATAGGTAAATTACTTTGAAACATGTATGAGAAAGTGAGAAAAGAAGAGGGGAAACTTGGCTGAGACTTCAGATTTCTGGTGACACAGATGGGACTTACGGTCGCCATCGACGGACCGTAGATGGACCTACGGTCCGTACTGCAGGTCCGTAGATTGCGTCAGAGATTTTCCCCAGAATTTCATTTAAGAAAAAGACTAAGTGTTGGCCTACGGTCATGACTTACGGTCCGTAGGTCAGGTCACGGACCGTCGGTCGCGACCGTAGATCGACGCCCCATAACCCCAACTTCTGTCCCAATCGACGGTTGACCAGTACTGACCGTTGATCTATCTACGGTCCGTAGGTCAATCCCGTAGATGGGGATCGACAGCCCAGAAACTTCTGCAAATCGATGGTGGATCAACCTCTAAAGGGTCATAGCTCTTAGAATCATAATCCCCTCAACATACAATAGGTTTCAACTTAAATATACGACCCAATCATGTCTCACAACGTACAATAAATTCAACAACACCACCAACAACCTCAACAACAACTAACAACTAACAACTTCAACACTTCAATAACAAACTCCCAATCTTTTCTCAAAGCAAGGAATAAACTTGGGGTGTGTGGGGGAAAGGATCAACCCACACGGAAAAACTCACATACCTTGATAGGGATCACCCCCGACGAATTTCCACAATGGTCTTGACAAATCTCCTCTTTCTTCTCTTCTTCTTCTTCTCCTTCTTCTCTTCTTCAATCACAAGAACCCTAACTCTTTCTCTTACCAAAAATGGGACAAAAATGATCCAAAGATCATCCTAATACAACAATATGAGCTCAAAAGAATTGGCTAGGGAAAAGACTAAAATGCCCTTAATGATTCCCGGACGGATCTCCTTGACAACTGCCCAACTTTCGAAGGTCATAACTCCCTCATACGAACTCGGAATCGAGCAAACTCGGCGGCGTTGGAAAGGTCGTTCCACGAACTTTGCAACCATAACTGGAATTCCACCTAAATCATCCTGAGATAGAATTTATGGCTGTTCAAAGTTGGCCAAAATTTCACATTTTCCATACTTAGCCAAAATTTCCAAAACTTTAAATTCTTTCCAAAAAATGAAAATTTCCAATTCTAAGCCTCTTCAATTATTTCATATTGCCGGATGTTACAACCACAACTATGTTGGTAGTACTATTGTTCATTAGTGTAGCATGTGATGAGAACCTAAGATACACACTACTAAATAGTTACTATTTCCATTGAAAAATGTTCAGTGGATTTCCAATGGTATTTTTTGATTGAATCGGTGAGAAAAAATTATAATATTATTTTCGTACAAAAAAAATTAGGAAGTTTCCTACTATTTTAGGAGAACCTATTTTTCACAATGCATTTTTTCAATGAGTTGATTTGGTGGAGAATGGATGGAAAAATCATGCTCTATAACACAGATTTTCCACTATTGTTGTCGAAAAATCTTTATTTCTAGTAGTGACACATGGTAGGATTGGTTCAGAATTAATACCTAGATACAAAGTAATGAAAATACACAATCCAAAATGTTTAACTATTCCATGTAAATAAATTTTCAAATACTGTTTTTGTACCAATAAACACCTTTTTCTTGAGATTCTTTATCTTTCTCAACATAGATGCACTCCTTGAAGTCCCTCCACATTGCCTTATAAATTGGGGTACCATCATATTGGTAGTATTCTCCTAATACTGGCTTGATAGCTTTTGTTGCCTCTATTGCATGGTAATGTGGAATCGATGAGAATAGATGATGCATAACATGAGTATCCGCAATGTTGTGGAAGAAGTAATTTAACACACCATAGTCTCTATCTACCGTAGCTAGAGCTCCTCGTAGCCAATTCCACTCGTGTGAATCGTAATGTGGCAATGAAGAGTGTGTATGGTGCAAAAATGTGATCAACACTATGAATCCGTTCACAATTAGGAGGGGTACCCCATAGATGCATACAAGCCAAGTTAGCCCTTGTGTGCATGCAACGCGATACAATACATAACTAGTTGCAATTACACCTACATCAGAAATGTAAATTTGTAGCCTTTCACGATCATTATATATAGGGCTATATGGATTATAGTGGCTTGCAAATCGATCATAAGGTCTTCCTGCCACATTTATGGCATAGTATAAAGGTAAGCCAACGGTAAGGGTAAATACAAGTATGAATAATCTTCCTATTGGATTATTAGCGTATGCTTTGGTGAACCATTTTAGTTGGGATTTGGTTTTGGGCACATAGTTTTCATCGTTCTCAAGGGAAGCAGTATTGGAGTGGTGACGACGATGACTATATTTCCATGAAAAGTATGGTGTTAAAAGTGCTGAGTGGAGGATAAAACCAACGGTGTCATTTATCCACGGGTAATGACTAAACGCCTGGTGACCACATTCATGGGCATTGACCCATATACCTGTGGAAACACAACCTTGAACGATCCAATAAGCGAACCATGCTAGGTAAGAGTATGGAGATGGAAGGACATGGAGGTAAGTGGCGGCGATGTAATAGAAGATGTAGATTAATATGAGATCATGCACAAGATAGTAGCATGAGCGAATAAGAGATCGCTCAAAGCAATGAGGAGGGATGGCTTTCTTGATGTCACTAAGTGTAAAAGGGGGCTTTGAAATTGGCGCTCTTGGGAGAGGATTTTTCTTTTGGTTGGTTTTAGTTGTTGGAGCAGACATATTACCACCACCTCCCATTTTTGCTATAAAAGAAGAAGAAGAGGAGGAAATACCTCAAAGAAGTGGTTGGAGATTTCTCTCTCCCATTTCCTCTCTCTTTATAGAAGTAGAGAACAAGAGGCTAATGGTTTGATTAACTCTATTCTTAAAATTTCATTTGTTTGACTATAGGTAATAGTAGAAAGTTTTACTCCCTCAATTTTAACTTTTTTGTCTGTAGTTTAAATTGATACGAATTTAAAAAAGAGTAAAGAATCATTCTTTTTAAAAAGGCTAGCTAGTAACACAAACAAATTAGAACGAAAGGAGTATTATTTTAATTAAGTTCATATCCATCAAGCAAGCGTCATGTTCGATCATAATTTGATTTGGGCTATCCCCAGCCGATCACCTGAGGTTTGCAATAGGCAGAGTGTTGGTGTGACCCACCAATCCCCCTCTCAACACCTAGCGATAATAGTAAGGACACAACTTTTTCTAACCAAACTCATTAAGCAAGTGTCATGTATGACCATGATTCTGACTAGAGTCATCCCGAACCTATCACTTGAGGCGCTCCATTGGCAGAATATTGACGTTACCCAATAATCATCCTCCCAACACTCTAGCTTGCCATGAAATTTGAAATTTTAAGGAAACTACAACATATGACAATAGTCTAATCACACTAGATCTCAGTTAGATAAAACAAAGACCAGAGAAATTAAATTTAAGTCAAGAAAGGCAACTACAAATGAAGAATGAGAATGTTATTATTTTCTCAAGTCCTTGCACAAGTGTTGACGTTGAAATTTCAAATTTAAGATACACCACACAAATATTCTCGTACACTCAAGTTCTTGCTTTCACTTAGATATTTTGGATCCGTTACAAAATCATGATTTAAAATCAAATTAATTTAAAGTTAAAGTCTTATCAAGTTTCATATATATCCAGTTGTACGAATCACCAGTACGCCCCGTGGTTGGAAGCACGAGCGCCTAGTTGGTCTCGTTGTTGTGATGTTCAGAAGTTGGTTAGTTCACTACTTTGGGGGCAAAAATTAGAATAATGGGGTCTTTTTTCACAAAATATAAACTCATTAGTCAATTTTTACATTTGATTTTTTTTCATATTTGGAATGTTATAAACTATAGTACCATTCCACCTAAAACATTTTGGGTGCAGGTTTTCTTAAAGTTCTAATCCCTTTTCTATAACGAGGTTTCCAACAATCTATAGCTTTAAGAATAGTTTGTGAAAAAGTAAAAAGATAATCTTCATAAATTATTCTTTAACTAATGTCATTAACCAACTTTTACTCTCTTAAAAGGTGTGTGTTACCCCAAAAATTTATTTATTTTGAATCGGAGGAAGTACATGCATGGTAAAAAGTAAAAACGATAATAGTCAAGCAAGAGACTAATCACACTGAATTAAGCTGCATTAATCACGTTGCAATTTCCACACTATAATAAGCAATGTTTTAAAAGGTAGGACCATGAGGCGAGAAGTTTTATGTAATATGGGGCGAGACGTAAGCCCCGAGACATGAGGTGTAAGTCTCATGGATCTACGGTGCATAGTTTCATGTATATTCAGTTTTATAATTACTAAGAAAATAAGTAAAAGTAAAACTTTCAATGGTTTACAAATAAATTTTAATAAATAGCGTATAATATATAGAAATTTTTTTATGATTTTTATTTGAGATAAGTATTTAGTAATAATCAATAATGAAGAAAAAACTATTATAATTATTTTTTTTGAGAAATATCATTACACCAATAATAAAAAATATATGATTTAAAGCAAAAAAAGGTTCAAAAATAATAATAAAAGAATTAACGTCCGGACATACGTTTTTATGCCCAGGACTTACGTTTTTACGCTCGGGGTTTATGCCCTAAATTCTAGGACTTATGCCCTGTGGATCTACGTCTTCAATTTGCGCCCCGAAACATTTTTAGTAAGCCTCGCCCCGAGACTCACCCCAAAATGTTTTTGAAAACACTCATAATTACTATATTATAGAAGAGTCTAGGAATGACTACCAATGTTCCAATAAGATCACTACTAATGTCCAATATATTTATAAAATATATAAGTGGGTCCCACCACCTTCCACTTAAATACTACATATTATATATTATTAATTACTATACTATAAATCACTACTAATATCCAATATATTTATCAAACTATATAAGTGGGCCCCACCACCTTCCACTTAAATACTACATACTATATATTAATTACTATACTATAAATGACTTAAATACTCCATATTATCTATTACAATAATTAACAATTATTTGACACTTTAAATTCTATCAATGCCATATAAATTAGGATAAAAACCTAACATATAATATTTAAATATATTTAAAAATAATATAAGTAATACTATACATTACAATAATTAACAGCTTAATTATTTAAAACTTATATAAAAAATTTAATTGACTCTCTAAATTTTGTTGGTACCACATAAAATGGATTATATAATAAACATATATTGTTTGAAATTGACGAAAAAGAAACAATAAATTACAATAATTAATAAAAAAAATAGTCGACGAAATTGACAAAAAAAAAATTATAAATTACAATAATTAACAAAATAAATCTCTTGACTCCAACAAATCTATCAATTAATGCCACATAAATTGGGACATGGCAAATAACATATATTATTAAAAAGTTAGGTTCAAAATGTACTATAAAATACAATAATTAACAACTTAATATATTAAAGAGACATATAAAAAATGGTTAATATTTGAAATTCTGCATCTGCCACATAAATTAGAACAAATAGACTAATAACTATTATTTTCAAAATTATGTTTAAAAAAAGTACTACAAATCACAATAGCTAACAATTTAAAATATTTTTAAAATCATATAAAAATTTCAATAACTTCTCAAATTCCATAATATGACATAAATTAAAAAAAAAGTGTTATAAATCATAATAAATAGTACAATATTTAAACTACTTTAAAAGCATTATAAATTGTAATAAATAATACAACAATTTAAATTACTTAAAATTTAACGACTTAATTTTATTTTTTAAAATGTATTAAAATTTTGGTTAATTGTCAAAACTTTACATGTGCCACATAAATTGGGACATGGACAGTCACACATATTTTTTTTAAAAAATTACATTAAAAGTATTCTATCAATTAACAACATCTATTGTTTGTAATTGACGAAAAAGAAACTGTAAATTACAATAATTAACAAAATACTCCATATTATCTATTACAATAATTAACAATTATTTGACACTTTAAATTCTATCAATGCCATATAAATTAGGATAAAAAACCTAACATATAATATTTAAATATATTTAAAAATAATATAAGTAATACTATACATTACAATAATTAACAGCTTAATTATTTAAAACTTATATAAAAAATTTAATTGACTCTCTGAATTTTATTGGTACCACATAAAATGGATTATATGATAAATATATATTGTTTGAAATTGACGAAAAAGAAACAATAAATTACAATAATTAATAAAAAAAAATAGTCGACGAAATTGACAAAAAAATATATTATAAATTACAATAATTAACAAAATAAATCTCTTGACTCCAACAAATCTATCAATTAATGCCACATAAATTGGGACATGGCAAATAACATATATTATTAAAAAGTTAGGTTCAAAATGTACTATAAAATACAATAATTAACAACTTAATATATTAAAGAGACATATAAAAAATGGTTAATATTTGAAATTCTACATCTGCCACATAAATTAGAACAAATAGACTAATAACTATTATTTTCAAAATTATGTTTAAAAAAAGTACTACAAATCACAATAGCTAACAATTTAAAATATTTTTAAAATCATATAAAAATTTCAATAACTTCTCAAATTCCATAATATGACATAAATTTAAAAAAAACGGTTATAAATCATAATAAATAGTACAATATTTCAACTACTTTAAAAGTATTATAAATTGTAAAAAATAATACAACAATTTAAATTACTTAAAATTTAACGACTTAAAAATATTGTTTTAATGTATTAAAATTTTGGTTAATTGTCAAAACTTTACATGTGCCACATAAATTGGGACATGGAGAGTCACACATATTTTTTTTAAAAAATTACATTAAAAGTATTCTATCAATTAACAACATATATTGTTTGAAATTAACGGGAAAAAAAAACTATAAATTACAATAATTAACAAAATAAATCTCTCGACTCCAACAAATCTATCAATTAATGCCACATAAATTGGGACATGGAAAATAACATATATTATTAAAAAATTAGGTTCAAAATGTACTATAAAATACAATAATTAACAACTTAATATATTAAAGAGACATATAAAAAATGGTTAATATTTGAAATTCTGCGTGTGCCACATAAATTAGAACAAAGAGAGTAATAAATATTATTTTCAAAATTATGTTAAAAAAAAAGTACTACAAATCACAATAGCTAAAAATTTAAAATATTTTTCAAATCATATAAAAATTTCAATAACTTCTCAAATTCCATAATATGACATAAATTAAAATAAAAAAATAATATATATTGGGCCCCGTGCTGGCACGGGGTCCTATATCTAGTAAGTATATAAAACTTCAATGAATCCTCAATGCAAATAAAAAAATAAAAATAAATAAAAATAAAAAATAAAAAATAAAAAATAATAATAATAATAAAAAATCCTCAATGCAAAAAGCGAAAGCTCTCCCAACTCAAGAAAGGAATGAGATTAATTTTTTATCTAAACCACCCTTTGACTATTTGTGAGACTATAAATCCTTTCATTAAGAGTAAATTAATAGCTTAAAGTTAAATTATTTTCAATTATAGAAGGTCACATATGGAATGGACTTACAAAAATAAAAGAGTGTCACGTGAATTGAAATAAGGAAATAGTTAATCTTTATGGAATAACATGTAATTTCAAGTACTTTGTTTAAGAAATTATTGTATATAGGGGTGTACATGATCGGGTTGGTTCGAGTTTTTCAAATATCAAACCAAACCATTTGTGTAAAAAAATTTAATTTATAAACCAAACCAAACTAATAAAATTCAAATTTTTTCGGGTTTTTCAAATAGCAAACCAAACCATTGTGTCGAATTTTTAAATTTATAAATCAAACCAAATTAATAAACCTCAGATTTTTTCAGATTTTTGGATTTTTCGGTAAAGTTTGCATACAAATATATAATTAACTTGTGTTCCAAATATTTCTTTAGTCCAATCAAAATTTCTTAAGAAAATAACACAAAATATGAGATGAGTACTGATGACACTAAAATATTTAATAAAAAATAATAATGAAATTATCATATAAAATAAATATTGCAAAGTCATAATGAAAATGATCATAATTTAAAAATACTAAATCATACTAAAATAAGTTTAATAAGTATTAGTTACATTACTAAATATTTAAGGAAAATTAAAATTAGATTATGTATTTTAATTGTCTAAACCAATGTAAAACTAAAGAACAAATATTCAATATTATTGTCATTCTTAGTGTTGAATTGATTTTCTTTTTTGCATTAGTATTAATTTGATTTTGATTTAAGTTTTATTATAATTATCAACATCTATGAACTATAATCTTTATTGAACCATTCCAAATTCTAAGTTTTAAACTTGAAATAATATATTAAAAGATAAAAACTATGAAATAGTATAAAAAATATTTTAAAATTATATCAAAGTAAATATTTTTATGTATTAAATAAAATTTTAAAATTACATATATAATGTCGGGTTGGTTTGGTCTCGGGTTGGTTTTTTTAGTTAAAACCAAACCAACCCAAATATAATCGGTTCTTTTTTTCCAATACCAAACCAAGTCAAACCAAACCACTAGTCGGGTTTTTTTTCGGTTTGACTCGATTTGCGGTTTGGTTCGGTTTTGTACACCCCTAATTGTATATGATTTATGAAGGGAATTTTTTTCATAGTTCGAGTTGTAATTGTTTTATGATTAAATTAAATTATATCGTATTTTCAATATTTCCAGAGGATTGTTTATTTCAATTGAATACAAGTTCTTTTTATTGAGAGTTTATATGTAGTTTTCATCTATTCTTCCAGCAATTGCCAATTTGTTCACTTACTATTAATAACAAAACCCTGCAATATAACAACCATCACATACTTCAAAAATAGGTAACTAAGGATTATATTTTTGATATATTACGCAAAAGAATCGATACAATTTGTCTAATCTATTATAATTTAAAAGAAGAAAAAAAAAACGATTTCTATTGTTTTAAACATATAATTCCTGGGAGATAAAAGAAATAAAGTGAATCAAGTAGTGAATCATTTTAATCAGATAAAAAGAAACTCGGAGATAAATGTTACACTACTTAAGATAAAATATCACAGATTTTTCATAAGCCCTTCAATATTTTAATCATTTAGTGATTGTTTAGGTGCATTTGATCTATATTGCAGAAGTTTTGAGCTCAAAGTATGAATTCTTTTAATTATATCAGAACTTCTAAAATATTTTCAGAAATTTTTAAAAATAATTTGTTTGACTCAATTATCTTTTTTGTAGGGTTCGATATTAGGGAATGAAGTAATATCTCATACAACACTTTTTTCCTAAGACTAGATCATACACAACACAAATTTGAATTAATATGAGTTAATAACCAAAAACATAAAATATGACATTAAAAACAATAGCTTCTAATTTTTCCTGTTTGTATCAATAAAACTAATCAAACCCAAAATATTGTCATTCTTGGTAATGAAAAGTATGTATGGTACTCGCAAGGGTAACAGAGGTCAGAGATTATTTCTTCTGCCAACACTTTTTCAGTTGATTTGTCACAACGGAGTTGCTCAAAGCAGCTTACATCTCAGGTATGATTTGCAAGAAATTGCACATGAGCAAATTTATCCGGTGTGCACCATGATGTGGATTATAAGTTGTGTTCAACAAGTACATATAATTAATCGACATCAAATAATGAACAATATTTGTTAAGCCTACACATATCTAAGCTTTTAAAAATTAATTTTATCAAATTTTCAATATACCAACCAAAAAAAAAAACAACATTCTTGCAAGTCAACAAATTATTGGATTAAAAATTTAAAAATAGGTGAGTCAAGCAAATGTGTATGAATTGTTTATGGCTTCCCATTATCTCAAAACCTTAGTGGAACAGCATTAACCAAACAACGGCAAAATCTTTGATATGTTTGGATTATTTAATTTTTAAATCATCATATCACCATCTTAGTTATGTTATATAAACTCCTAATTCCTCCATTCTAAAACACACAAGAAAAAGAAAAACAACCAAATATCTAGCCTTAGAATCCAATTCTTCTCAATGGGAAGCCAAATGAAGAAGCAATGGCTTCAATTTGCTTGTGCTTTGGCATTTTTCTTGATTGCCACATGCACTATGGCTTATTCACCTTATAATTCGTATGAATCATCAGATTCAACATATAATAAAGTACCAAACACAGTAGTCAAAAGTGAAGACTTCAAGGTACCCTCAGAGTCAGAAAAGGAATATGAGTCGTCATTTTTGCCAAAAAATGATTACAATAAGAAACCATCAGTTTCAGAAGATAACTATAAGAAAGTACCCATTGTTCCCGAACATGAATCATTCTTGCCAAAGAATGACTACTACAAGACGCCATCATTTTCAGAAGATAACTACAAGAAGGAGTCATATGTTCCAGAGGTACCCTCGATGACTAAACCAGAATATAAGGAGTCATTTTTGCCAAAATTTGACTACTTTAAGAAGCCATCATTTTCAAAAGACAGCTACAGGAAGACGTCATATGTTCCAGAGGTACCCTCGATGGCTAAACCAGAATATAAGGAGTCATTTTTTCCAAAATTTGACTACTTCAAGAAGCCATCAGTTTCAGAAGATAACTACAAGAAGTCGTCATATGTTCCAGAGGTACCCTCGATGGCTAAACCAGAATATAAGGAGTCATTTTTTCCAAAATTTGACTACTTCAAGAAGCCATTAGTTCCAAAAGATAACTACAAGAAGGCGTCATATGTTCCAGAGGTACCCACAGAGCTTAAACCGGAATACAAGGTACCATCTTTGCCAAAGAATGACTACTATAAGAAGCCATCGGTTCCAGAAGATAATTACAAAAAGGTATCATATGTTCCAAAGGTGCCCTCAGTGCCTAAAGAAGAGTACAAGGTACCTTCTTTTCCAAAGAATGATTACTACAAGAAGCCATCAGTTCCAGAAGATAACTACAATAAGGTACTATTTGTTCCAAAGGTGCCCTCAGTGACTAAAGAAGAATACAAGGTGCCTTCTTTCCAAAAAAATGATTACTACAAGAAGCCATCAGTTTCAGAAGAGAACTACAAAAAGGTTTCATATGTTCCAAAGGTTCCCTCAGTGCCTAAAGAAGAATACAAGGTACCTGCTTTGCCAAAGAATGATTACTACAAGAATCCATCAGTTCCAGAAGAAAACTACAAAAAGGTACCATTTGTTCCAAAGGTGCCCTCAGTGCAAAATGACTACTACAAGAAGCCATCGGTTTCAGAAGATAACTACAAAAAAGTATCATATGTTCCAAAGGTTCCCTCAGTGCCTAAAGAAGAATACAAGGTGCCTTCTTTGTCAAATAATGACTACTACAAGAAGCCATCACCTTCTCCATCACCACCACCTCCATATTATTAAATTTCCATATTTCATGTTCAACATGGATGTTTCATTTAAGTCCTTCTCCATCTCAACATATATAACTCATAGGGTTCTCATATTATGAGTTAGAAGGCATGATATCAAAATTTGTATTTATTTATTTTTCCTTTTCCTGCTCCGGTTTGTAATTGTTTTGTCATTTAAATTCTATATTTTGAACGAAAAAATTATTTCAATTGAATACAAGTTCTTTTTATTGAGAGTTTATGTAGTTTTCATCTATTCTTCCATCAATTGCCAATTTGTTCACTTACTATTAATAACAAAACTCTCGAACATAACAACATCAGATAATATTTCAAAATAGGTCACTAAGGATTATATTGGGTGAATTTTCTGATATAGTACTCAAAAGAATCGATACAATTCGTTTAATCTATTAGAACTGGAAAGAAGAAAAAAACGATCTCTATTGTTATAAACATACAATTCTTGGGAGAATAAGAAATAAAGCGAACCATTTCAATCAAAAACTCGACCATAAATATAACACTACTTAAGATAAATTGTCACAATTTTTTCATTAGCCCTTCAATATTTAATCATTTAGTTATTGTTTAGGTGCATTTGATCAATATTGCAGAAGTTCTTTGCTCAAAGTATGAAATTTATTAAAGCCAGAACTTCTAAAATATTTTGAGAGTTTTTTTTTTTTTTAAAAAAAATGTCAATCGACTAAATTATCTTTGTGGTAGGGTTCGATCCTAGGAATATTGAAGTAATATCTCATAGAGCACTCTTTTTTCTTAAAAATAGATCATACACTACGTAAATTTGAATTATTGGAGTTAATAACCAAAAACATTAAATATATGACAATAAAAACAATAGCTACTAATTTTCCCTGTTTGTATTAAGAACTAAACAAACCCAAAATATTGTCATTCTTGGTAATGAGAAGTATTCAGGCTACTCGCAAGGATAATAAAGGCCAGAGATCAATTTCTTGTGACTCACAACGTTCTTGCTAAAGCAACTTACATTTCATGTATGATTTGTAAGATATTGCACATAAGCGGATTTATTCAGTGTGCATCCAGAGAATAACAACTGCGAAATACTCCGATTTTTTTATATAAAAAAAGTAATTGTGGTGCCATGATGTGGATTATAAGTCGTGCACAACAAGTACATATAATTAATGGACACCAAATAATGAACAATATTTGTTAGGCCTACACATATCTAAACTTTTAAAAACTAATTTAATCAAATTTTCACTATACCAACAAAAAAAAAAAAAAAAACAAGAACAACATTCTTGGAAGTCAATAAAAAATTGGATTATAATTTTAAAAATAGGTGAGTCAAGCAAATGTGTATGAATTGCTCATGGCTTCCCATTATCTCAAAACCTTAGTGGAACAGCATTAACCAAAAAATGGCAAAATCTTTGATATGTTTGGATTATTTAATTTTGAAAGAATACAAAATCATCAAATCACCATCTTTGTTATGTTATATAAACTCCTAATTCCTCCATTCTAAAACACACAAGAAAAAGAAAAACAAAGAAATATCTAGCCTTCGAATCCAATTCTTCTGAATGGGAAGCCAAATGAAGAAGCAATGGCTTCAATTTGCCTGTGCTTTTATATTTTTCTTGATTGCCACATGCACTATGGCATATTCACCTTATAATTCTTATGAATAATCAGATTCAACATATAATAAAGTACCAAACACAATAGTCAAAAGTGAAAACTTCAAGGTACCTCAGAGTCAGCAAAGGAATATAAGTCGTCATTTTTGCCAAAAAATGATTACTACAAGAAGCCATTAGCTTTAGAAGATAACTATAAGAAAATACCCTTTGTTCCCGAACATGAATCACTTTTGCCAAAGAATGACTACTACAAGAAACCATCATTTTCAGAATATAACTACAAGAAGGAGTCATATGTTCCAGAGGTACCCTTGATGGCTAAACCAGAATATAAGGAGACATTTTTTCCAAAATTTGACTACTTCAAGAAGTCATCAGCTTCAGAAGATAACTACAAGAAGGCGTCATATGTTCCAGAGGTACCTACAAAGCCTAAACCGGAATACAAGGTACCATCCTTGCCAAAGAATGACTACTATAAGAAGCCATCAGTTCCAAAAGATAGCTACAAAAAGGTGTCATATGTTCCAAAGGTGCCCCCAATGCCTAAAGAAGAATACAAGGTGCCTTCTTTGACAAGGAATAATTACTACAAGAAGTCATCAGTTCCAAAAGATAACTACAAAAAGGTATCATTTGTTCCAAAGATGCCCTCAGTGCCTAAAGAAGAATACAAGGTGCCTTCTTTGCCAAGAAAAAATTACTACAAGAAGCCATCAGTTTTAGAAGATAGCTACAAAAAGGTGTCATATGTTCCCAAGGTTCCCTCAGTACCTAAAGAAGAATACAAGGTGCCTTCTTTGCCAAAGAATGACTACTACAAAAGCCATCACCTTCTCCATCACCACCACCTCCATATTATTAAATTTCCATCTTTCATGTTCAACATGCATATTTCATTGAAGTCCTTCTCGAGCTCAAACATATATAACCCATAGGGTTCTCAAGTTTATGAGTTAGAAGGCATGATATCAAAATTGTAATTCTTATTTATTTATTTTTCCTTTTCCTACTTAGGTTTGTAATTGTTTTGTCATTTAAATTCTATATTTGAATGTTAAGAAAAATATTTTTCAATTGAATACAAGTTCCTTTTATTGAAAGGTTATATAATTAGTATATAGATTCATCTGGATTAGTCGGACTCCAATGCATAAGAGGTGGCTCACAAAATATGTCAAAGTATGACAGGTACATTAAAGACATAATTTCATCATTGCTAATAAGAGGTGGCTCACAAAATATATCATAGTTGCACATCGAGAACTCAGAACATGCTACCTGCTAAACTAAAAGATCCTATGAGCTTGTCATTGAGCCAGTTCTATGTCTCATTTATTTTGAGACATCCATCCATTCTTAGCTACATGAAGGGCGTTGATTAATATAGCAGTGGGATAGTTGACAATGAAGTCTCATGATAAGGTTGAAGCGTTTTTGATGTATAGATAGCTCTCAAGATACCGATATTTTATATGAGGAGTTGTTTACTAACGAAACACATCAAAATTAAATTAAACACACCAAACTTGTTATTGAATTAAATTAAAGAGCTCCGATCCATCAATTATTGGAAGGATTATGAATTAATTTCAGCTACCAGCCAAGAAGCACCAACACCACCAAGCAAACCTCCAGACCTTACAATACCAATACTTCCTACATTGTTAAGAGTTCCACTAATACTAAGTCCACTGCCCAGACTTTACAAGGTGTCATATGTTCCAAAGGTGCCCTCAGTGCCTTATAGGCTGGTTGACACCTTGACTTTGATCATGATGGGCTAGTACGCTAGTATCTAATCGGCCTACTAGTTTTGCTGATATATTTTTTCAGGATGCTCACATTCAATATTTACTTTTGGATACAAGGAAGGGATCAATAAAAGCACAATGGATGGAAATCTAGTTCCTCTGGGTGCTCTTGTTAAATTTGTGCAAAAGGGTATTAAGTATCTTTGAATAGAAAACAAATTGGAGCAATGTAATGCAAATATTTTGATATTCTGATTTTTCGATCTCAAGTTTAGATCATGTTAGAACTAACCAATAACTAAGGAATGCAGTATGATACATATTTGGATGAAGACATCAAGTTTCTACAACCTTTGGATCTCATAACAGAGAATATATATGAGCTGCAAATTATAATAAAAGAGAGAAAGGAAAAACTGTAGAAAGATAAACTAGGTGGAAAGATAACGCGGGAGGGACCACAAATAAGAACCTGCAAGAGAAAGGGAGAAGGAGAAACAACATAAGGAAAAAGAGCGAGAATGGGATAGAGAAAGGTGTAAAAAGAACAATGAGAAAGAAAAGCGCAATGACAATGTAAATCCACGCGAGGACATCATAGATTAAAAACTGAGTGGACAAAAAGAGGCTGCCGGATATGAGGAAAATGGAAAAGCTGGAGGTAATAAATGAAGGAATTTTTTTAGCATGTAGCTGATACTTCTACACATCACAGTCTCAACCTCTTTGCCGAGTGAAATTCCTAGTTGTGATGTGATGGTTTTGTAGGACATACATATGAGGTTTGACCGTGTGAAAAATTAAAGTTGATTTTTTAGAGGTACAAAAAATATCTTAGTAATTTAGTAGAATTTTGTAGAGTAAATTATCTTTGATATTAATACTTAAGAAAAATCTAGATGTTCTAGATAATTACATATTTATAGTAAAGTATAGAAATATCTTGTTACATAGTTAGAAGATAAGGATATCTAGATATTTCTTGTAGATGTATCTAGAATAGTTTCTAGAAGCATCCCTATACAAGTATAAATATGGGTGACATTAGTCATTTGTAATTAACCCAAGAACAACTCAAATTCAAGAGCCTTCTTCCATAAACAAGTTCTCCTTTCTAGCTTCCTCTTTCTTAGTTGAATCTTCCGATCTTAGTTAACAATCTTAGGCTAGCAGAAGGATTCTCCGATTATACTTTTCTTCTGCTATTTTCTACAGGCCGTGTGTCTATAAAGTTTTTCTAGTCCGCCGTGATTTCTCAATAGGTGATTTGATATATATTTTCCCTTTTTCGTCTTCTATATTAACATTATAATTCTTTCTTGCTCCTAAACTCATGCCAGGTTTTTGTCTGTGCTTGGAGTCTAGAAGGGTCACTTCTTGCATCTGGATAAGCATTAGTACCATTTCTTTCTTTTGTTTCTCTCTTCTAGGAATCAACTCGTGTTCATATTTCATTCTTTTGTTTCTTATTCTCTTGTAATTTTATGACTTTGAAAATAATCATCACAAGCATCGGGACTCGAAATACTATGGCATTTTTCGTTTCACATTTCTGCTTTCTTATTCCCTTACAACAACAATCTGTTCAAGTTACTTCATTTTAAAAATTCTGTGTAAAATTTTTGTTGTCCTCTTTGAAAATTCTTTTGTCATGGTAATATTATGCACTAGATGTTCCTATGTACTCCACTTTCTTACGGAAATGTGATTGACAAATGAGATTTTCATTCTAGGAAAGCAAATTAGCTTAGGAAAACATGTGGTGCATAATATTACTATGTCTAAATTAAGCATTTCAAAGAGTATAGTTCTATAAAGAATTTTTAGGATGAAGTATCAATCCTTGAAGAGATTGATGTTGCAAGAGAATTAGAAGCAGAAATGCGGAAACAAAAATGCCATGATATTCGAAGTCCCGGTGCTTATTATGATTATTTCCAAAGTCACAAAATCACAATATAATTAGAAACAGAAGTATGAATATGAACATGAGTTGATTCATAGACGAGAGCAACAAAAGAAAGAAATGGTACTAATGCTTACCTAGATGCGAGAAGTGACCCTTCTGGACTCTTAGCACAGACAAACACCTGGCAGGAGTTTATGAACAAGTGAAAGCTGTTATGTTAATATAAAAGACCGAAGAACCAACTAACAAATGGAGAAGTAGCTTCAAAGGAAACTATCCTCCTTGTAAGCATTGTGGAAAGAATGGACATGTGCCATACAAGTGTTGGAAAAGGTCGGATGCTAAATGCAGTAAGTGCAACAAAATCAGGCATAAAGCAATTATCTGCAAGAATAAATTGCAGTAGCAAGACACAGACTCCTAGGTTTTTAATGAACACGAAGAGGATCAACTCTTTGTAGCTTCGTGTTTTGCAAACAATGTTTCAACTAAGGTTTGGCTGATTGATAGTGGATGCACAAACCATATGACTCATGACAAAGAGCTCTTTAAAGACTTGAAGCCTATTGGAGTTACAAAAGTCAGAATAGGTCATGGCGATTATATTCCGGCAAAAGGAATGGGAACCATTACAATTGAAACACAATCAAGACATGACTTGTTTAAAGTCAAAATGAGAGGCATAAGTTTCTCATTAAATCCATTGGAGGAAGAACAAGTGGTGTATTCGGCAAGACAAAATGCTTCCGAGTTATGGCATAAGAGACACGGACACTATCATTATCAAGGGCTTCTCAAAATGCAAGAATCAATGAAAGTCGAGAACCTTTCTAAACTGGGAGCGAGTTCTAAAAATTGTCGGGCATGTCAATTTGGAAAACAAAGTAGACTTCCATTCCCAATGGCAACTTGGAGAACAACAAGAAAGTTGCAGCTGGTTCACACCGATATTAGAGGACCCCAAAGGACTCCTTCACTTAAAGGTAGTTTTTATTATGTTATTTTTATTGATGATCTGACCCGAATGTGATGGATTTATTTTTTAAAGTTCAAATCAGAGGTCAAGAGCATTTTCTAGAAGTTGAAAAATGAAAGTTGCTGCAGAATTTAGATTTTACGATCTGACAATGGCAAGGAGTACACTTCTCATCAATTTGGTCTATTTTGTGAGGAATCATTGATTGAACGCCAACTTAGTTCTCCTCATACTCCGGAACAAAATGGAGTTAGTGAGAGAAGAAGTAGATTTTTCATGGAGATGTCACGAGCTGTTAACCCTAAAGATGCAATGTTGTGAATCGTGAACCTGTTAACCCTAAAGATGTTCTCAAAGACCCCAAAGTAAAAAAATACAATGGATGAGGAGCTATTTATGATCGAAACAAATGATATGTGGCAGCTTGTTGACAAACCTCAAGGTAGAAAAGTAATTGGGGAAAAATGAGTGTTCCAAACCAAGCTAAATGTTGATGGTTCAATCAACAAGCATAAAACAAGTTTTGTAGTTAAGGGTTATGCACAAATTTTTTGTGTAGATTATTCTGACACTTTTGCTCCAATTGCTAGGCTTGACACGTTCAGATTGCTTATAATTGTTTCTGCACAATGTGGCTGGAAAGTGCATCAGATGAATGCCAGATCAACATTTCTTAATGGCATTTTCGAAGAAGAAATTTATGTTGAGCAACCTGAAGGGTTTTTTATCGATGGAAAGGAAGATAAAGTCTATCGACTACATAAAATTCTTTATGGCTTAAAATAGGAACCAAGAGCTTGGTATAGTTGAATAAATGATTATTTGCTCACCCTCGATTTTGAAAAGAGTCTTTCAAAGTTCACACTATATGTTAAACATAATAGCAGTTAGATTCTTATTGTTTCTCTTTATGTGGATGACCCTTTGATTACAAGTAGTAGTGAAAAGCTAATTGATGAGTTCAAGCAAGATATGATACAAGCTTTTGAAATGTCTAATCTTGGTATTATGATATATTTTCTTGAAATACAGATTACACAAGGAAAAGATGAGTTTTTTGTTTGCCAGAAAAAGTACGCAAAGGAAATTCTCAAGAAATTCAAAATGGAAAATTGCAACGAGATTAGTACTCCCATGAACCAAAAAGAGAAACTAAGTAAAGATGATGGAGCCGAAAAGGTAAGTGTTTTATCAAGGTTCATGCAATGTCCCGGTGAAATATATTTGCATGCAGCCAAAAGAGTTGTGTGATACATCAATGGAACCATCACCTATGGAGTCAAGTTTCAGAAGAGTCAACCTGTGAAGCTTCGTAGGTACTCTGACAGTGATTGGGGCGAACCCGAGGATGATGCAAAAAGTGTACTTCAGGGTACTGTTTTAGTCTTGGTTCTAGAATCTTCTCATGGAGTTGTAAGAAACAAGATTTTGTGACTCAATCTACTATCGAAGCAAGTTTGTGGTAGCTATACCAGTAGTAAATCAAGCATTGTGGCTGAAGAAAATTATGGTTGATTTGCATATGGAACCGAATGGAAGCGTCCAAGTGTTCGTGGACAATGAAGCAACAATAGATATATCTCACAATCCTATGTTTCATGGAAGAACTAAGAATTTCAAAATCAAGTTTTTTTTATTGAGAGAAGTGCAAAAAGATGGAGATGTAACTCTTGTCTACTGCAAGACGGAAGAACAATTGGCTGATATATTCACTAAGCCTTTACTGGCCAGCAAGTTTGTGCTTCTCAGACAGAAAATTGGAGTTTGCAGTTTCCAAAGCAAGAACGAGTGTTAGGAATTTGCATTTTCAACTGCAGTTAATTTACTTTTAATGCTTTATATTAGATAAGACTTAGTCATTAGTTGTTAGTTATCTATTCCTATTATTTAGGAGTAAGTTTAGTGAATTAGAAATATGCTAGTCGTGGGTTTACTGCTTTCTATTTTCATTCAAGTCTTACAAATGTAAACTGAAGACATCAATAAAAATGTCTGCAACCGATATTCTTCTTGACTTCTCTGCTTTATAATAACTCATACTTTTGAAATTTATCAGCAACTCGAGCTGAGTGTGTATTTGGAAAAGGCTCATCTACCAAGAAAGATGTAGGTTTTGTGTACACACATTGGGTATGTTGTTGTTGTTGGACGAGCAAAATTCTGCAAATCAAACATTTTTTTCTAACTTGTCACTCCCCGAGGCTACCCCAGGACGTAAACACGGGACCTAGGATCACGAGTGACCCCAAGCTAACCCTGAGCTGGCATATCATAAGCAGATTGAATATTCTATAACAATTAAACTGATGTGGAAGCTAAGGGCCTATTTGGATTGGCTTTTGGCTTATGACTTATAAGCCAAAAGCCATAAGTTAGGATTTCTAACTTATGGCTTTTGGCTTATTTTTGTTATTTTGACATAAAAATAAGTGCTTATAAGCACTTTTTAACTTTACCCAAACACTTCAAAACTGCTTAAAAGATATTTTGGCTTAAAAGAACCTAAAATAAGCCAATCCAAACGAGCACTAAATCAAGATAAAACTAAATAGTGGGGAATACCCAAACTAGTCTGAATATATAAATACTCATAGAGAGTTTATAACACTGAAGTAAAACTCAAAAGCTAAAGCTGAATCTAAAATATGTCTGAAATAAGCCTCTGACTAGAGATGCTGGGACATGCCCCCAGCTAACTCTAGCAAATACTGAAAACTTAAATGAAAAAACTAACTAAAGAAACATATGTATTGTCCTCGAAGAATGAGGACTCACCACTGAAGCTGCTAAACTGGAGATGGGGAACCGATCTATGCGTGATCTGAATGCTGAGGACCTGAACCTATATCACGAGAATGTGTAGCACAGAGTATGCGTCAGTACTTGAAAGGTACTGAGCATGCATGATGGAATAAAACTGAATAAAACATATAACTGAACAAAACGGTAAAAGAATGATATAATCTGAACATGATAGAAATACTGAATACTGAGCTAACTGAATGCAATGACCAAGTACCTGACATGCTAAGACTAAACACTGAACTATAATTGATAACCTGGTCAATACACTAGAATCTGATTGTGGGAGCTACTAATAACCGACATAAAACCACAAGAGCTAAATGTGGAGTCCAATGTATACGCCCCATCGAGAAGACCCAATATACCCTGCCAGAGGTATAGAGGCATGACTGGCGTGAACACTAAAATGTAATGCCCACGGAAGGGACTTATAAACCTACGAGGCCACGCAGTTCTGGGACTATTCGGGTACGCTGAACCCTAGTCCACTCGATCTAAGCCTACTCCAAACTAGAATGTATATAAACAATATTATGACTGAAATACTGAAATACTGGATAGCTCAATTACTGACATGCAAACTCTGAGAATGCAATAATTATAACTGATAATGTAACATTCGTAAACTGAAGCATGTATATCTACCTAAACTGACCTAGCAATTCATGAACTAAACGAATCTACACAATTAGGGTTCTGAATATTATGCAAGGAACTAAGAAACAATATGATAATCTGATTTGGATCATTCTAACAGCTAAAACCCAACAATTTCTAACATTTAAGAAACCCTAAGTCTAGATAATATTAAGGGAATCAAGATTCTGACTGAAATCTAGGGACCTAATGGGTGAAAGGAATCCACTAGTGAAATCCCACATACCTGGTGATGAATTTCATGGAGAAATCTTTCTATTTCGGGGATGGAACTGAAGAAACCTTGTTGCATTCTTGAAAAAATTGGTCGACTCTTTCTCCTCTGTGGTTCTAAGTTTGATCCATTATTTGGAGAATGAATTGACTAGGGTAAGTTCTAATTTAGTTACTAGGCAAAAACTTACCAAAACCATGTAGTTTAGGGGTCCAACGCATAGGGAAAGACCAACAACTCCTGACTTAAAAGTTGTCGGGGCCAACCAATGGACTGACCCATGGTCCATCCTGTCAACCGTCGACTGGCTTCAGAGAGAGGCTGTTGAGGGGTCTGATCCAGGGACCAAGACCACAGCCCGTGGTCTGACCTACTATCTATGGGTTCGGCCATGGGTCGGCCCCTAGACATTTTTTCTGGACTATTTTTAGGGAGGGCTGCAGGTGGCCATCCACGGACCCCACCTACGGTCCGTGGGTGGTGCTCGTCGGTGCTACCTGCAACTTTTTATTTCAGCAAACTGGTCTTTCTAGCATACGGGTTGTTACATTATCTCCCCCTTTGGGAACATTCGTCCTCGAATGAAGACTAAACTAGCTGAATACGGGGGGAAAGAGTTGCAAACCCTTCCATTAAATACTGGAATTTGAGCTTTGACTGAACTAAGTTCCAAGAACATGCAAATACACAGAAAATGCAAGACTAACTGAAGGAACAAACTACTAAGACTGAATTTTACGCAAGAGTAAATTGAGATATTGGAGAGGAACTATTACCTCAAGCTAGAATGGAATCGGAAGGAAAGAGATGAGGATACTTGGCCTTCATGGATGCTTCTGCTTCCCAAATAGCTCCTTCTACGGACTGACTCCTCCACAAAACCTTATCTGAAGTGACCTCTTTGTTTCTCAACCTTCGAACTTGACGATCAAGAATCTCAACTGGCACATCTTCATAAGTGAGGCTATCCTGCACAACCACACTTTTTAAAGGTACTATAGATGCTGGATCACCTACACACTTCTTCTATAAGGAAATGTGAAAGACTGGATGGACTACTGCTAGTTCTACTAGCAACTCTAACTCATAAGCCACTTTACCAATCCTTTTAAGAATCTTGTAAGGACCTACATATCTAGGACTGAATTTCCCTTTCTCTCCAAATCTCATCACCCCCTTCATAGGTGACACTTTCAGGAAACCCCAATTATTAATTTGGAACTCCAAGTCCATTCTCCTTATATCTGCATAGGACTTCTGGCGACTCTAGGCTATCTTAAGTCTATATCTAATAAGCTAAACATTTTCCATGGCATCATGAACCGAATTTGGCCCTATCAAGGTTGCTTCACCTACTTCAAACCAACCAACTGGAGATCTACATCTACGAATGCCTCATAAGGGGCCATATGAATTCTAGAATGATAGCTATTATTGTAGGCGAACTCTATAAGAAGAGGGTGATCATCCCAACTACCCTTGAAGTCGATCACACAAGCTCTAAACATGTCCTCTAAGGTCTGAATGGTATGCTCTGCCTAACCATCCGTCTGCGGATGAAATGTCGTGCTGGGATTTACCTGGGTACCAAGACTTTTCTAAAATGACTTCCAAAAATGAGAGGTAAACTGAGGAACTCTATCTGAGATGATAGACAAAGGAGCCCTATACGGCCTGACTATCTCATTAATGTAAAGCTTGGCGTAGTCCTTCGCCGAATCTGTAGTCTTAACAGCAAAAAAATGAGCGGACTTAGTAACTCGGTCTACTATCACCCAAATAGAGTCATGCTGTCTGCGAGTACGAGTTAAACCTATAATGAAGTCCATATTGATCACTTCCCATTTCCATGTAGGAATGTTGATCTCTTGAGTCATACCTCCTAGTTTTTGATGTTCTACTTTAACAAGTTGACAATTAGGACACTTAGCCATAACATCTGCTATGTCTCTCTTCATGCCGTTCCACCAAAAGACTTCCCGCAGATCACGGTACATCTTAGTGGCACCTGGATGGATATAATAACTGGAATTATGGGCCTCTGTAAGGATATGTTGCCTCAACTCACCCACCTTAGGAACACATAAGCGATCCTGATAACGGAGTACACCATCTCCCCCTTGGGAGAAAACCTATACTTTGTACTTGTAACACCCCGTAAATTAGTGAGTTGAACTAGTGTGTTCTAGAGCCTTTAGTAGGAGTTTTGGAGTGGTGTATGAGCATTAAAATAAAAAAAAATGGTTCCCGTACTTAGAATAAGGGTTTTAGGGGTTAAACGTCCGGGTACGACCCCTCAAGGACCACCCAAGGGGTCGTTGAGGGGGACCCCAAAACAGTCCCAAAAATCTAGAAAATTTGATGACCTACGGAGGGCCATCTACGGCCAGTAGATCAAACCACGCCCCGTAGGTCAAGGCCTGCAAGAGGCCTGCCATGAAAAGCCTCAGGTGCAAACCACGAGACCACATGACGGCCCATCAACCCATCCATGGTCAATGGATGGGGATCCGTAGGTGTTGCCAGTTTTAGGTGGTTTAGTTTTAAGTTAAGTGTTTGGGGGTTAAGTTAGTAATTAATTAGGGGTTAATGTAGGTCAGATAGTTAGTTAATTTACCACCTATATAAGGTTAATAGTCCCCTAAACTAATCACGTTAACTCATTCATCCAAGACCCCAAATTACTCTCAATAAATTCTCTCTCTAGAAGCAAATAAGAAGAAGAAAAAGAAGAGGGGCAACAACTAAGTCGAATTCACCATTGATTTAAGATTTTTTTAGGGCTTTGATTAAAGGTATGTGAAGCTTTATCATCTATGAGTTATTCCACCCATAGATCCCCCATAGTTTCCCCACTTGTGAAATCAAAAACCCAATTTTAGTTAGGGTTGTGCTTGCATTGTGGGTAGGGTTTGGGTGTGATTCCAACTAGTGGATATCACCCAATTATAATTGATTTAGCTTTCTTTTAATGATATTATGATGATTTCATGTGATTTATATGGTAAACCCTAATCTAAATTGATGAATGTGATCTTTGTGGATTTATGCCATTAGAGGCAAAGTTGAAGGTTCATAGTTGATCATCCTAAACCAATGTCATGTGTAGTAATTGATCAAACTTAGGATCATATAATCATGAATTGAACTAGACTCTATTGTATATGTGTCGCGCCCCATTTTTCGCAAAAATGGGTTTCGGTGCACGACCTAACAACTCTTTTGGGTTTTGGAGCAATTGAAGAGTCGCCACCTAACGAATTAAGGCGCGTTAGGGCATCTATCTAACCTAACTAATTCTAACTAAAAGTCAACGAACCAGAGATCAGGGTAAGGGTTCAAGTTACCTCGAGGAGAAGGTGTTAGGCATCCCTCGAGGTCCACAAATGTGGGTCCCGGCCGTGTCTCATGCAATTTATGTGAGGGTTACAAGTAGCATTTAAGGTCATTTCATTTATTAGTTATTTAAACATGCTTGCTAAGTGATAACTAATATCAAACAATTAAGATCAATTTATTTATTTATTATTTAATTAAGCATTCAAGGCTAAATGATGACATAACATTAAATATATATTAAACATGAAACAATTATTGAAGATAAGCGAGAAGACAGAAATTACGCAATCAAATAGGATAATCAATTTTTATTTTTATTAAACTAACCCCAAATAAATATAATTATTATAAACATATAAAAGGGAGAAGGAAAGGGGGACTCTGAAGGACTTTACGAATCAACACTCGACTTTCTTTTTATTTATTTTTTTTGATCGGCTTCTGTGTAGGGACAGACAAAACCAACGTTTGTCTTTCAAGCCTGAGTCGGTGTCATCATCTCCGTAGGGCCTAAACTACCCCTACCCCACCACCACATGCTTTTCATCTATAGGAGGTGCCTAGAGTCCCCGCTTAAGATCCAAGAGGCATTGGACTATTATCAGGGTGGATTTAGGCTAAAATAAAATATATGCTTTTAATAGGCCCACCTAGACACCCAGTCAAACAATTTGGACGAACATTTAGCACATACGGTCTCAAGTTGGCCTCTAGATTTTATTAAAATATGCTTTCAAACACACATAATGGTGAAAAAAGTTCATGTTAAGTGTGTGAACATACAAGCATACATAAAATTAATTAATTTTAAAAGGGGCAGAAAATTATTATAAGTGCAGAAAGTAATAACTAATTTTAAAAGATTGGCATAACAATGATTAGTGTAGGAAATAGTTTAAGCGGTAGTTCAAATGCAGAAATTGATTAATTTTGGGCATAATTTAATTAGGTCAGCAAATTTGAAAATAGCAGATTTTAAAGATACGCACAATATAATTATTAGTTGATTTTAGGTGATTAGCAAATAGATCACAAAATGCAAGAAGTACATATTTATTTATTTATTTACAAAGCATGTAGCGGGTCAGCAAGAATTATTAGTATTTTCAGTAGCAAAACGGAGCAAAACCTAAATGATTTTGAGCCAGATTTAATCGAGAGCGATAAGTGGCAAATCCAGAAAATTAATTTAAGTGACTGAAAAAGTATTCATGCAGAAATTAATGTTCAACTGATTTTAAAGGGGGCATAAATTAATGACAAAACAAAATTTTTTATTTGATTTGATTTTAAAATATAACATGAAAAAGTGATCACACATACATCAATATTTGAAAACAGTAGCAAATTGAATTATTATTGAAGAAATTAATCAATAACTGATTTTAATTCGGACAAACACGTAGTAAATGCAGAAAACAGTAGCAGATTTTAATATTGATGCGGAAATTACCTATTTTGAGCAGAGAATATTCATAATTGATTTACTTCTATTTTTAGAACATGCTGAAAATTAGTAGAAACCTATATACATGCTATCTAAGTGATTAACATGCTGGTTGATTAATTACATGCGACAATAACCAAAGAGGGTAGATTTTAAATAACATGCTGGCAATTAGTAATTGAAATTAGGTGGCAAGTTGTTTATTAAATGCAAAAATAGATAATTCAGGTAGGTTTGGACAGGAATAGATTCTATATTAAGCTGTTCAGATTTGAATTAGAAATTACTAGGTTGGTTTTAGTTCTTAACTGGCAGAATAATTAATTATATCACAAACAATGACATAAAATGCACAACAACTATAATTCTAATTAATTGATATTGGTTTTATTACTTGAGTCCTATAGGCAGGGTTTCTAAGTGAACATGCTGAAAATCTGATATATAAAACTATATACATGATTTCTAAGTGATTGAAAATTGAAAGTATTATAGCTCCTATATGCATGACTTCTAAATATGAACATAATATTCCAATACAAAACAAATTATGACAATCTTCCCATATTTATCCAATTAATATATAAAAGTGTTAGGTTGGGTAAATGAAATATGGGAAAACATATATACATTATTGATTATTAATAATTAAGAAAGCGATCATATAAATCAAACAAACGAGTTATAATGGGCAGTTAAAGCCTTTGAACACATGATAAATCTTAAACTATAAGTAGACAAGTTTGAATAGGTGATCAACCAATGATAATTTTATTTTTATTTTAGTTAAAATCTAAGTGAAACTATTAAAAACGAACTGTCAATCAATCACAATCCTATAGACATGCTTTCTAACACAAATAAATTACGATAAAAATTAAAACAAGTAGCATATAAATCCCCTCCCCCTTTAGACGATCCCCCAAGAATATTTTATATATATAGTGTTAGAGTTACACAACCGAACAAAAGGGAATAAAGAACGACATAATACATATCCAAAATATTAAACAGTGACAGTTTCATCCGAAATTCCGTCCCTAGGCGACTCTTTAATGTCTTGAACTTTAAGTTCGAAACCTGTTAAACAGAATAATGCCAAACACAAGATCATAGCTATATAGAAACATAACAAGTATTCACAACAAACACATGAATTTCAAACAAGTCATTGAACACATAAGATCACACACTGACAAGGGGTAAGGAAACTAACCCGGATGCTTCCTTTTATTTATTTTCGACCACACAACAATATTTATAATAAAATAATGAAAGAAAAAATTTAAATTAATGAAGAAGAGCTAACCAATTATGCAGAATTATTTATCAGCAATGAAGACCTAGTTTGATTCTATACTAGACCCGAACACAGCAAAACCAAGTAAAGCAGCACTTTAGAATGATTACCGGAATCTTAATTCTTTTAAAAAAAATAGAGAGAGAGCTATATATTTTTTCAGTATTCAAGAGTAAGGTTTTTTGTCTTTTCAAATAAGGGGTAAATGGTCTCTTTATATAGTGGGAACGGGCGCACGAAAGGAAGATAATAATTATTAATGGGAGCAAATAAGGGAAATTTGTTTCCTTAATAAAAAGGAGTCACATCAATCAAAAATCTTTACCAAAAATAAGAAATCAGTATGAATATATACTATTTAATTAAGGCAAAGTGGACAATGTTATACACATGGATTCAGTCAATTAGCGAGACACGTATTGAATCTATAATATGACACCACATTTTACCATATATATAAGCATGCTTTTACCAAATTTAACATGTCAAAATATGTCTACGAATAAATAAGGTAGGAAATATTAATTAAGAGGTCACTTATTACAATGTTGTTGATTATATTTAAGGGAGGGAATAAAAATTACAGCCCCCATTCTAGTATCAATATTCATAAATAACTTATCGTAATTAGGCGATTGAACAAGTTGGCAAGACGATAAGTAGATCAATTATAGAGGAAATTTGAATAAGCATAAAATTAGACCATATCATCAATATACCGGCAAGTATTAAGATATCAACTAAAGTGAAGATTATCCATTTCATCAATGTAAAATTTAAAAGAAACAAGTTAAAGCCAATGGCGAATATTAGCACAATTCCAAAGAATCATCGACAATATTTCAAGCTTTAGACAAAGTTTTATAGTAAATAATAATTTTTATAATAGCACACACATAAAATAGTCATATATTTCATAATAATACTAAGAAATTATAAATCGAATCGAACAAGAGAACTAACCCGGACGGATCTGTTAAAGATCCGTCTTTAACAAGCCAAAATCATAAAGTTTTGGTCCGAGTAAACGTTGTCCAAGGTGTTGTCTCCATCGGGAAAAGAGAAGAGGAGAGCGGAGGAACCAGTTGCTGGCCGGAGTTTGCCGTTGTTGTTGTTTACGCCGGCGGCTGCTGTCGGATCTCTCGCGGGAGCTGCTGCTGTGGAGTTGTTTCATGCCGGTGGCTTGCTACTCTCACTCGCAGCTGCTGGCCAGAGCTTGTTGCTTCCCTCGCTGGCTGGTGCTGCTGCTCACTGTTTTGCCTTCGCCTGGAGAGGAAGAGAAGAAGAACGGAGAAGGGAGGAGGCGGAGGGAAGAGCGATGGAGGCCAGCGGCTGCTGGCCTCGCCGGTGGTTGTCTTGCCAAAAAAAAATGAAGAGAACGAAGGGGAAGGAGAAGTTGGGGCGGCGGCTTGGAGAAGAGAGGAGAGGAAAAATGAATTAGATTTTTAGGGTTTGAGATATTTTATTTAAAATAGGAAAGAAAGGAGGTTTAATCTCATCCGTTGGATCACATCAAATGAGTGGCTAGGATAGGATCTTAAAGTTGAATTGAATGAATGAAAGGCTGAGATTTATTTGAATTGGACTCTTGTAATAAGAAAGGGTTAAAATTGAAATCAACAAGGGCTATAATTGAAAAAATGAGAATTTGAATTGGATAGGCTAGAATTGAAAGGAATTAGAATGGAATAGGCTAAATTTTAAAAGATTTTGAGGAAAACTAAGGAAATGTTATCCAACTAAATACTACACAATATTATAATTAAATTTACTTAAATTTTTCAAAACATTTGAATTATTTCGAGTTTTATTAATAATTTTAGAAATATTTTAATAGTGTTTACAATAATTTTTATAAAGCATGCATACTAAATATATAATTTTTAGACAAAATCGATTAAAATTTTAAACTCAAAATATTTTCAAAAATACGTATTTAATCGAATAGCATTCCTGAAATTGCTAAAGGTCGGTCAAAATTGGGTGTCAACAATATGATTGATCTTGACTTGTAAAGTTAGAATTGAACCTTTATGATCAATTAAGACTAGAATCACCTAGTAATGAAAGATGTGATCAAAATACCTTGAAATCTAGTTATAAAGAAGAGATTAAGAAAGAAACCTTGAGAGTAAGGTTGTGATCATGAGAGCTAGGGCTTAGGGTGAAGCTAAGGTGGTTAACTATTAATGCTAAGGCTTTGAGAGAAAAGTCTAAAAGAGAATAGAAGTCTAATAGGATGGATTGTGGTGAAAGACATATACTCACCTAACTTACCTTATGTATGCTTGATAGAGGAAAGTGATATAATCACTTGAACATGGATTGGTTGTCAAGGACATCCTTCCATGAGTTATGAGAGTTAAGCAAGGCTTAACAAGTAAACCTTGGGGTGTATGCTTGGATCCAAGTGGATATTGACAATGAGATGGAGTGTCACACAAGATAGGGTCCGGACTCCAAGAAGAAAGGAGAGCCACACCTAGTTGATGTGAGGACTATCCAAGTTAAAAAGGGAACTCTTACGTAGTAGAGTGTGGGTTTTCCCAAAGTTAGGTCTCATGAGATGGGAGCCTTCAAAATCTCTATATCCAATGAACTAAGACATGCGTAAAGAAGCATCTCATAGTGTTCTAAAACATAATTGAACTAAGACTTACTGAATGAAGTACATCATAGTGTTCAAGAGTATAAATGGACTTAGACATGCTTAAGGTAGTATCTCATAGGGTCTATGTGAATAAGGAACTTAGACATACTTAAGAGAGTATTTCATAGTATTCAAAGTAGAAAGGGGTTTAGACATACTAAAAGAAGTATCTCATAGGGTTCAACCTAATAAGGAACTAAGATGTGCTTAAGAGAGTACCTCATAATGTTCTAAAGTTAAAGATAGGAACTAGGTTCCAAACCAAGAAGTGTTAGTATGAGGACTTAAATGTAGTACTTAGCATAAGTAGTATTATGGGGTGATATTCATGCATTGCACAAGTATGACTTAGGGTTACTAAAGAGAAGTTGTAAGAATAAGATTGTGCTATAGTTGTCCTTCCTAGTTATAGTTGACTAAAGGTGAGAGATTCCCTTAGTTATGAGAGTTAAACTAATAATGAGACCAAAGGAGGGTGAGTATGACAAAGATGACTTCAAGGCTATGCTTAGGGTGAAGGGTAGTATAGGATGCCTTTCATGCATTTCACAAGTGTGTCCTGAGGTTACTTAGGAGTATGGTTCCCTTATGGTAAGAAGAGCTTATGAGTTGACCATGTGTATAGGCTATGATTAAGATGATAAAAAAGGGATACACTATGTCTTATGTTGACTTATGTTTATATGATGCTTATGTTGGAGATTATGCTATGACTATGATGATTATGCTATGAATATGTTATTATCTCTTATGCTTATGTCTTATGTTGACTAACCATTTTGAGATGCTCTTATGATGTTGTGCTAGCTTTCATACTTGGTACATTTTGTATAACGCATATTGCCTACATTCTAACCAAATGTAGGGTTTCAGAGATTGAGTTGCTTTGGAGGCTAGGTTCCTAAGGTGCAAGAAGAGTTGAAGAGTTGGTGAGTCCTCATAGCATCGAGAACAAGCCTATCATTTCCTTTATGCCATTTCTTTATGTTTTAGACTTTGTATGGGATGCGTCCCAAGAGTTTATTCAAGTATTATGTTAGATGTTTTGAGACAAAGGTTTAGTAAAGACTTCCGCTTGTTTTGTTATGAAAATGACTTCGATTGTAAAAGTTTTAAATTATCCCTACGTTTCTAGTATATTATGTTATGATTATGCTAAAGGCTTGTATGAGACCCCTTCGGGGTCAAGTACGCCATGTTACGTCTAGGGAGTACCCCTGGGTCGTGACACTGTTGGTGGACTGCACCTTTCAAATGAAGAAATATAGGATCACTGTCTTGTTTTTCCTTAACCTCCGCTACCAACGAAGATTCAGATATATTCTAAACTATCACTCCACCATCTGACGAGTCTATAAGACCAACTCCTAAGTGAGCAAGTTGGTGAACATCTCTTGTTAATTCTTTCCTTTATTTCTCAACATGTGCTACACTGCCCATAGATAACCTGCTAAGAGCATCAACTACTACATTAGCCTTACCAGGATGGTAGAGCACATTCATATCATAGTTTTTGAGGAATTCAAGCCATCTCTAGTGAAGATTCAACTCTTTCTGGGTGAAAACATACTGAAGGCTTTTATGGTCTGTGAACACATCTACGTGAACACCATACAAGTAATGTCTCCAAATCTTTAGGGCAAATACTACGGCTGCAAGCTCGAGGTCATGAGTCGGATAGTTCTTCTCATGCACCTTAAGTTGTCTAGAAGCATAAGCTATAACCTTACCTCGCTGCATCAATACACAATCTAGGCCGACTCTGGATGCATCACAATATATCACATAACCATCTGAACACTCTGGTAGAGTCAAAATAGGAGCTGTAGTCAACCTAGTTTTCAATTTTCAAAGATTTTTTCACACTCATCTGACCACTGGAACCTAACCTTTTTCTGAGTCAACTTAGTCAATGGAAAAGTAGGGATGAAAATCCTTCCACAAACCTCTGTAATAACCAGCCAAACCTAAGAAACTTTTGATATTTGTAGGAAATGTGGGTCTGGGCCATTGTTTCGTTGCCTCTATTTTATGAGAATCCACTCGGATCCCATCGCTAGATACTATATGACTAAGGAAAGCAACAAATTGTAACCAAAACTCACATTTGCTAAACTTAGCGAATAACTGGCGATCTTTGAGAGTTTGTAGGTTAACCCTCAAATGAGTTGTATGTCCTTCTTCATTCCTAGAGTAAATAAGGATATCATCAATAAAGACAATAATGAACAAGTCCAAATACTGCTTGAACACCCTGTTCATCAAGTCCATGAAAGTTGCAGGAGCATTGGTTAGTACAAATGTCATAACTACGAATTCATAAAGACCATACTGAGTTCTGAAGGCTATTTTTGGGATGTCACTATCTCTGACTCTGAACTGATGATAACTGAATCTGAGGTCTATTTTTGAAATATGATTAACACCCTGAAGTTGGTCAAATAAGTCATCAATCCTGGGGATAAGATACTTATTCTTGATTGTGACTTTGTTCAACTATCGATAGTCAATGCACATCCTGAGAGAACCATCTTTTTTTTTCACAAACAACACTGGTGCACCCCACGGGGAAATACTAGGTCTGATGAAGCCCTTATCTACAAGGTCTTTCAACTGCTCTTTGAATTATTTTAGCTAAGCTGGAGCCATTCTATAAGGAGGAATAGAAATATTTTGGGTATCTGGAAGGAGATCAATTCCAAAGTCAATTTCCCTTTCGGGAGGAACTTCGGGAAGATCTTCTGGAAGCACTTTTGGAAACTCATTTACTATAGGAACTGACTCAAAAGTTGGGGTTTCGGAGCTGGAATCCTTAACTCGAACTAGATGATAGATATACCCCTTGGAAATCATCTTTCTGGCCTTAAGGTAAGAAATGAATCGACCCATAGGCATTGAACTACTACCCTTCCATTCTAAGATTGGTTCTCTAGGAAACTGAAAACGAACGATCTTAGTTCTACAATCAACTGAGGCATAACAGGAATGTAACCAATCCATGCATATAATGACATCAAAGTCTACCATTTCTAACTCTACAAGATCTGCTGAAGTGACTTTTTGAGAGACCGTGACATGACAATTTTTGTATACCCGTCTAGCTATAATTGGGTCAACAACTGGAGTAGAGACTGAGAAGGGTTCTGAAAGAGTTTCTGGACTGACATCAAAGTTCACTGCTATATATTAAGTTACAAAGGAAAGAGTTGCCCCTGGATCTAACAAAGCATAAACATCTAAGTGAAAGACTTATAACATACCAGTAACCACATCAGGAAAATCTTCTGATCCTGGCGAGCTTGAAGAACATACAACATGTTCTAGCACTGACCGACACTTGTACCAGATGAAGCACCCTACTGAGTTGGGTGAACTGCTCGTGCTGCTAGGGCTATAGACTGAGCCCTACTATTGTTACCTCCCTGTCCTAATTTAGAAGAAGGGCAATTCCTCAACCTATGGCCAGACTGACCACATCCAAAAAACTCTTCCTTCACTGAAAGACATTCGCTCGGATGTGTTTTACCACATTTTGGACAAGTTGGGCAGGTCCTATTACCTGAAACACTCTCTTGAGACTTAGAGCCTGATGTCTTACCTTTCTGATCCAGTAGGAACCTGGAGGATGAAGCACTAGCTGATGAAGGTGCTAGAGCTGAAGATTTCTGCTGAAATTGCGAGCGATTTCCACCACCCGATTTCTGCTTAGTGTACTCATAGTTACCTGTCCTAGCCTTCTTATTGTCCTTAGCATGTTCACGAAGCTTGTTTCCCTCAACCTGCTGAGCATGGGTCATAAGCCTAGAGATGTTCATATCATCTAACAACATAGCATTCCTGCACTCTGTCTTCACTAAGTCGGACACACCATACAAAAACTTAGACATATGTGCCCTTGAATCAGCGACCATATGCAGAACATACCTGGAGAGTTAGGTGAACTTGAGACCGTACTCTTGGACTGACGTTGTACCTTGCCTCAAATTCATGAATTCCTAAGACTTAGCCTCCCTTAACCCTCTCGGAAAGAATCTATCTAGAAAAGCTCCAGAAAAACACTCCCAAGTCATATGAACTGCATCTGTACCCCAATTTTCTTTCCACTGAGTGAACTAAATATGATCTACATCTTTAAGCTGGTAGGATGCCAACTCTATCCTATCAATACCAGTTACTTGAATCACTCCAAAGATTTTCTTAACCTTATCGATGAAATTATATGGGTCCTCACCAACATGTGACCCTAGAAATCAGGTCGATTCATCCTAACAAAATCTCGAACTCTAGCTTCCACTGATCCACCATTTCTATTAGTAGGAACTGGAACCTGTTGATTGGTCTGGTTAGTTATACTCTGAGCCAAAAGTTGAATTTACATTTCGTAACTCTATATTCGAAACTTCATGATCAGGGACTAGAGGAGCCGTGTTAGCATTACGGGTATTCACATTCCTTGAGTAAGCTCTACGAAGAGGCATGATCTAAAACGCATAACGATGAGTTAGAAGGTAGATCATACCCACGCACGATAAGAATAGCAAGAAAGTGAAGTTTTCCTAAAACATTTTGTAGCCTCCCTCTCGTTAGATGTGGTGCACTTCACACCCATGAAAAAGACTCTACTTAGTGCGACATTTTAGACATCATAGGACACTTAAACCTAATGTTCTGATAAAAAGTTTTTCACGCCCCGAGGCAACCCCCAGGACGTAAACACGGGACCTAGGATCACGAGTGACCCCAAGCTAACCCTAAGTTGGCATATCATAAGCAAACTGAATATTCTATAATAATTAAACTAATGCGGAAGCTAAATCATGACGAAACTTAATAGTGGGGAATAGCCAAACATGTCAGAATATATAAATACTGAAAGAGAGTTTATAACACTGAAGTAAAACTCAAAAGCTAAAACTGAATCAAAACTATGTCTGAAATAAGCCTCTAATTGACTAGAGATGTTGAGAAATGCCCCCAGCTAACTCTAGCAAATACTGAAAACTGAAATGAAAAGACTAATTAGAGAAACATGTATATTGTCCTCGAAGAATGAGGACTCACCACTGAAGTTGCTGAACTGGAGATGGGGAACCGATCTATACGTGATCTAAATGTTGAGTACCTAAACCTACATCACGAGAAGATGTAGCGCAGAGTATGCATCAGTACTTGAAAGGTAATGAGCATGCAAGATGGAATAAAGCTGAATAAAACATATGACTGAACAAAGCGGTAAAGCAATGATATAATCTGAACATGATTGAAATAATGAATACTGAGCTAACTAAATGCAATGACCAAGTACCTGACATGCTCAGACTGAACACTGAACTATAACTGATAACCTGGTCAATACACTAGAATTTGACTGTGGGAGCTACTAATAACCGACATAAAACCACATGAGCTAAAGGTGGAGTCTGATGTATACGCCCCATCGAGAGGACCTAATATACCTTGCCAGAGGTATAAAGGCATGACTGGCATGATCACTAAAATGTAATACCCACGGAGGGGACTTATAAACCTACGGGGGCACGTAGTTCTGGTACTATTCAGGTACGTTGAACCCTAGTCCACTGGATCTAAGCCTACTCCCAACTAGAATGTATATAAACAATATTATGACTGAAATACTGAAGTGCTAGATAGCTCAATTACTGACATACAAACTTTAAGAATGCAACAATTATAACTGATAATGTAACATTCGTAAACTGAAGCATGTATGTCTACTTGAACTGACCTAGCAAGTGTAATTCATGAGCTAAACGAATCTACACAACTAGGGTTCTGAATATCATGCAAGAAACTAAGCAACAATATGATATTCTAATTTGGATAATTCTAACAACTAAAACCCAACAATTTCTAACATTTAATAAACCCTAGGTCTAGATAATATTAAGGGAATCAAGATTCTAACTGAAATTTAGGGACCTAATGGGTGAAAGGAACCCACTAGTGAAATCCCACATCCTTGGTGATGAATTTCACTGAGAGATATTTCAATTTCTTGGCTGGAACTAAAGAAACCTTATTGCGTTCTTGAAAAGCTTAGTCGACTCTTTCTCCTTTCTGGTTCTAAGATTGATTGATTATTTGGAGAATAAATTGACTAGGGTAACTTCTAATTTAGTTACTAGGCTAAAACTTACCAAAACGACGTAGTTTAGGGGTCCAACGCATAAGGAAAAGACCAAATGACCGTGACTTAAAAGCTGTCGGGGCCAATTGACGGTCCGTGGACTGACCCACGGTCCTTCTTATCAACCGTCGACTGGCTTCAGAGAGGTACTGTTGAGGGGTCTGATCCATGGACTAGGACCACGGCCCGTGGTCTGACCTACGGTTTGTGGGTCCGGCCATGGGTCGACCCTTAGACATTTTTTTTGGACTATTTCTAGGGAGGACTGCAGGTGGCCATCCACGGACCCCACCTACAATCAATGGGTGGTGCCCGTCGGTGGCACCTACAACTTCTGATTTCTGCAAACTGGTCTTTCTAGCATACGAGGTGTTACATAACCATTCTAGTGCATAAGCATTTTTATGAGCCAATAGTCTATCAGAAACAACCTAGTTAGGGGTTTAAGGACGCAAATAATTTTTCATCCATAAAGCCTAATGTGAGATCTCAGTACGCCTAAATTCACAAAGAGCTAGAAACTTTCTCAAAACTTAATGACCTTATTGCAATTTTGAAGACTCGGTTTCAACGGATGAGACTTCCTCAGTGGGAGCAGCAAATGAGGTTTTCCCCGAAGCATCCCGACCCTAGCTACTCTGATGGTCTACTTTCAACTTTTGTTGAAGCGGTTTTGGCCTTCGGAGTGTCCAACATACGCTTACTAGCTAAACTCCTTGGAGTATGCCTACAGAAATACATGTTCACTAGTATTTAAAGTCCATAGATACAAACTATGTGCACTTTACTTTATTTATATGAACTATTTAGGAATTGAGAAGAAATAAGAAATATTTCAACACGATTGTATTTCAAACTAATGTAGTAGTATAGGATGACCTAATTCTATATGTATAAGTTTCGATTAAACCCCTGTCAAGGGATAGATACTAGAACAGAGTAAATTCTAGGCATATCCTTACTGTATATGTCGTTTTTGGTATAATATATAAATATACCTTTAACTTGGTTTCAACTCACATCTATACCATTCAAATTTGAGTGTACACAAGGAGGCGCTTAAACTTGTATAAAATTGAATAAATAGACACATTTATCCTACGTGATGTTCTACATGACAATTTTATGTCCTATGTGGCGTCCTACATGTATTATGACATGTAGGATATGTGTGTCTACATGTTCAATTTTATATAAGTTGAAGCGTCTACTTGTGCCTACTCAAAGTTAGAGGGCATAGATGTTAGCTGAAGCCAAGTTAAAGGGCATATTTATGTATTATGCCTTCATCCTTTATTTTGGCTTGCAAATGTATGTGTAGTGGCACACACAACATTCTGGCTCTGAATTCATCTGAAACCATTACTTTTAATTGCAGCATAAGTCATGGTAAGATTTCACTAAAACTTGCAACGAATAAAATGTTTGAATCCATAATTTTAAAAATATGTCAAGTTATATACTAGAAACATGACATTCAGATTCATCTGAACCTAGTACTTTTAAACTCATAGTGTAAGTTTATATATAGAAATTAACTAAAATTGCAACAAAGAAGAGGTTTGGATCCCTAATTTAAAAATATAAGGAGTTCAATACAAAAAAATAAAAAGATTGAACACATAGAGCTAGCCTTTGGCCATAGATTTTGAATTTTCAAGTTCCCATATGGAGAAAGTCCATTATTTAGGATCGTGATCCGATTTTGGACCGTAAAAAAATATAGTTTAGGTGTTGTAAATAAATATCGAATAAGAATATTAATTTTAAACATTGCATGAATAAGGCTTTTTTGATTTATCAGTATGAATTTTGACGTGCATCCAGAGCCCATATTATGAATTAACTAATTAATAATTTTTTTAACTGATGAATTTCAAATCCATTAAATTGGTGATATGTTATGATATACTACCAAAATTAGACATCTCGTTTAAATTCTGAATTCGTATCCACATTTGTAGATAGGATTAAATAAATTTGAAATTTCAGCTCTTCGAAATGCCTTGAGGGTACATTAGTCATTCAACGCTTGATTCAAAATGCCTTTTTGAATGAAAACCTTTCTAATTCTAGTCTCATATAAAAATATTGTATTTCCCATAATTTCCACTTACCATACTTATCCTCTATATATATCAGACTTAGTAGTAATCCATACATCTGTACTTTAAGCCGCCGATAGCTCACAACAGTTGCCTCTTTAACCTACGATTTCCTCCTACTTGAATAAGGTAATTCAATTTTTATTTTTCGAACCTTTTCCTTTGTATTATTTTTATGGAGATTTTGATGTTATGTTTCTATTAGATGAGTTTAATTGCTTTGATCTATGCTTTACTTGAGGCAATGATGTATTTGGAAACATGATCCTCTACCCGCACAAGGTAGGGGTTAAAGGTTTGCATACACATCACCTTTCTCAGACCTGTGGTCTGTTGTTGTTGCTTTTAGACGAGTTAAATTCTACGAAGTTAACATTACTATTCTAGTATATAAAAATTTCTAAGCTAAGGGTTTATCAGAAACAATTTGTTTACCTCAGGTAGGGTAATTAATATTATTCAGATCTAGAGACACTTTTGTCAAAACAACTTACACAAAAAGTACTTTTCGATAAAAAATAATAATTTGTGTTTTGTGTTGTTTTGCTAAAAAGGCGCATTTTTTTTGTTGACCAATCACCTCAAATATAAAAAGGAGTCCCTTTTTTTTTTTATGCTTTTAGCCTCCAATAAGTCTGACCAAATAGATAACTAGAAACGTAAGAATTCCTATTCTTTCAAACTTCCCAATATTTCGTTAGTTTCATTAATTATTGTTAATTATATCTTGAATTTTTTCTTGTACATTTTAGGAAGCTATAATTCATATTAGTTTAGGAGACCCTTTGTCCTAATAGATTTGGAAAAGGGAAAGATTGTCCTTATAGGATTGGGAAAACATTTTCCTTATAGGTTAGGGACTACTTGAGATCTATATATTAGGGATATAGTAGGGGATTGTAAGACATGATATAGGATACACAATGTAGTCCTTAGGGCTTGAAAGGATTGTAATTAAGCTTCTTCTTTTTTCATAGTGAAAAACTCTCTCTGCTTTTGTTGGGAGGAGTAGGTCTAGTTGAACCTCATTAAACCTTGTGTTATTCTTCTTCTCTACTTTCTATGTTTGTGATTGTCTGCTAGTTAATCCACGATATTTCTGCAACAATTGGTATCAGAGCTTAGTTAGGGTTTCTAGATATTAATCAAGGGTTAAGATATCTCCATCATCTTCAACAAAATATAAAATTAAATTTTTTGATGAGGGTTCTAATTTCAGTCTATGGAAGATTAGAATGAGATCGTCTTTGGTGTTAAAATGATTGTGGAAGGCAATCGAGAAGGATTTTACAAAAGAGTCGAAAGAATCAGACCAAGAAGACCTGAAGGAGAGGGCTTTGAGTGTGATATTCATGACCGTTACATATAACGTTCTTCTGAAAATTGATGAAGGAAAATTTTCAGCAACAACATAGAAGAAGTTAGAAGACATGTACTCTAAGATCGCTCACAAACCGCCTCTACTTGAAAAACAGGTTATACAATCTCCGTATGAATGATGGTACACTGGTCAAAACTCACCTTGATGAGTTTAATTCAATTAAAATGGACTTGGAGAATGTAGATATCAAAATTGAAAGTGAGGATCATGCCTTAATTGTGTTATGTTTGTTACTACCATCTTATGATACTTTTGTTTATACATTGCTATATGGGAAAGACAATATCTCACTTGATGATGTTAGTAATGCACTAAAATCTAAAGAGTTGAAGAAGAGCTTTCCGGATAGTAGAACTGAGGGTTAAGGTCTTGTGAGTAGGGGAAGAACACAACTGGAGGACTTTAATAGAAAATAGTTTAATTTCAGGTTGAAGTCTAGAGCAAGAAAGCAGAACTGTTATGAGTGTGGGGAGCAGGGTCATTACAAAAGAGATTGTCCTAAATTAAAGGAGAAAAAAGGAAAGTAGAAAGTTGATTACTCAGCAAATATTGTTCACATTGGAAATAATTCGGATGAAAACGACTATCTAAGGGAAGTTTCTGTTGTGAGTTCTGATCATAGGCATAATTATTGGGTTCTTGATTCTGGTGCAACTTTTCACATGTGTCCACACAAAAATTGGTTTGCAACTTACAAACAGACGAATGAGATTCTCTACCTAGGTGATGATAATCCATTTGAGGTATAGGGGATAGGTAACATCAAATTGAGAATGTTTGATGGTATTATCAGAAATATTAAATGTTTTCATGTTCCTTGAATTAAAAGAAAAATTGATTTCTCTTTTGACTTTGGATGATAAGGGTATAAGTTTCACTCAGAAATTGGAACACTTAAAGTATGTAACGGCTCCATGGTACTCATGAAAGGTAAGCTTCCGTCTAGACTGTATTATCTACAAGACAGTGTAGTTGTAGGGGAAGCAATTGTAGCTTCTGGGAAGAATAATATGAATCAATCTCAATTGTGGCACTTGTGATTTGGTCTTATAATTAACAAGGGATTGTCTTTGTTGAACAAGAGAATTTGTTGGATGGTTACAAAAATCAAGCTTTAAATTTTTGTGAGCAGTGGGTGTTTGGTAAGAAAATATAGGTGAAGTTCAACAAGAAGGCTATACACAAGACCAAAGACAAGCTAGATTATATACATTCAGACTTGTGGAGTCCAAATATAATTCCCTCCAAAAGTGGCGCAAGGTACTTTATGATTTTGATTGACGAATACTCAAGAATGGTATGAGTGTATTTCTTTAAAACAAAAGATGAGGCATTTTCAACATTTATCAAGTGGAAGACGATGGTTGAGGCAGACCAAAAGAAAAGTTAAACGTCTTCAAACTAACAATGGTTTGGAATTTTGAAACTTAAAGTTCAATAAATTTTGTAGCAGAGAGGGCATAGTAAGACACCGCACTTGTGTTGGAACACCACAACAAAATGGTATTGCAGAACGTATGAACATAAGACTTTGTGATAAAGCACGAAGTATGCTTTCACTCATGTGTTCGCAAGACTTTTTGGTTGAAGCAATCAATACAAATTGCTATTTGGTCAATAGATCCACATCTACAACTATTGAGTTTAAAACTCCCTTTGAAGTTAAGTCCGATTAGCCTGGTGATTATTCGAATTTAAGAATATCTGGTTGTCCTACTTATGCTTATGTAAGGGATGGAAAACTTGAGCTAAGGGAAAGAGAAGAAAAGACTCCGGGGGTTAATTTGTGACATTCAATGAATATGCCTCATTAAACAGTCAAAAGGAAAAGGCAATAGTAGAAACATATCACAGTGTTAGTGACCGCATAGAGCTAGAAGTTGAATCTCCACTAGCTCAACCTAATAGTTTAGAAGTGGAGTAGGTGCAAGACATTAATCAGGATGGTAATGATGATACACCTATACAACAACAATCATAAAGTATTTCAACAGGTAGGAAAAAGAGAGTGATCAACCAACCAAAAAGATTCGCAAACGTGGTTGATGAAAATCTTTAAGGATATGCAAATTTTATAGAATTTGTTTTATCAGAGACAATTGACGTGTTTGAGCCTAATAGCTATAAAAAATTTATTTCTAGTTCCAAAGTAGATAGATGGATTGGTGCAATCGGTGAAGATATGAAGTCTCTTCAAAAGAATCAAGCATGGAATTTGGTTTATTGTCAAGGGGACAAATGGTAGTCAAACATTATTTTATCTGATGAGATGTTATATCTAAAGGGGTTATTGATGAGAATAAAGTGTCTACACATGATAATTTAGTAGATATGATGATCAAGATAGTATGAATCAATAAGTTTAGGCATTGCCTAGACTTGATTGGTGTGAGTTGTACTTAGTAAGCCCTTTGGAGGGCAGGGAAGCAGACGGACGGTATTTCAATTGATGAAAATAATTCAAGCCAAGGGAATATTTATTAATTATGTCTTGAATTTTTCCTTATATATTTTAGGAAACTATAATTCATATATATTAGTTTAGGATACAATTTGTCCTAATAGATTTGGAAAAGGAAAATATTGTCCTTATAGAATTGGGAAAACATTTTCCTTATAGGTTTGGGACTACTTTGGAATCTATATATAGGAAGTATAGTTGGGATTCTAAAGCATTGTACATGATACACAATGTAGTCCTAAGGTCTTGAAAACATTGTAAGCTTCTTCTTTCTTTTCATAGTTGAATACTCTCTCTACTTTTGCTGAGAGGAGTAGGCCTAGCCGAACCTCATTAAATCCTTGTGTTATTCTTCTTCTCTATTTTCTTTGTTTGTGATTGTTTGCTAGTTAATCCACAACATTTTCGTAACAATTATGCTTAGCAGGAATATAACAATGGTGAAGGAAATATATTTTAATGATTAAAAAGAGTTACTAATAAGAGAGAAGTTGGCTAGTCTGGTTATTTAAATAAGGAATCTAATTGTTGGTCATCAAAGAATATGAAAAAAGGACAAAAGGACTATTAGCCCCTACAACAATAACTACATATTCGGTTTTATCCCACAAGTGGGGTCTGAGGGGAGTAGGATGGTGTTTGACTGGACACAAAAGTCAAGTTATTGATTTACTTCTATTATGAAAGTAGAGATAGTTGGAGAAAGTATTAAAATAATAGTTAGAATATTATTCTGTTTGAAAATAATTACATCAGTACTTTAAATAGCTAGAATGGGCATATCTTGCTATGGTGAAGACACTAATGTCATAGGCAAGGGCGGACCCACATACAACCTATTGGGTGCTCCAGCACCACAGTGGCGTAGCTATAGCCATCCTAGGGTGTCCACCCTTCGTCAAAAAATGACGTTATATATATATATATATATATATTAAATTCTATATTTAAATTATATATATTTAGAGTTGAACATCCTTGACAAAAGTTATGTCCTTAGTGCAGTGGTGATGGGTGTCCATTTGAATTAAGGAATTCTAGGTTCGAACATCAAATAACAGAACATTTTTTTGTTTCTATGTTATTTCTTGAAATATGAGTATATTAATCGAACAACATCTAGTGAATAAAAAGCCCAATGAGTTCTTTGGTCCAGTAGCTAGTTGAAAGGCTGTATTTTTTAGGGGAAGTTAAGGGTTCGATTCTTGCTAATAACAATTGTTTACACATTTCCTATTTTCCTCTTTTTTCTCCCAATATAGTCTCACATGTTTTTCTCTTTTTACTTTCTTTGTATACTTAAAATTTTTAGTCTTAATTTCCTTTTTACGTTTTATGTAATTTCTTGTGACCTACAAAAAAAATTTTTTAAAAAAAAAGTCATGCCCAAAGACTTTTCTTATTTTTCTCGAGAAATATTTGCTCTTTGGTTAAGAAATACTCCAAGCTAGTTGTTTTTTTTTCTTTCTTCTTGAGTAATGCTAATATTAATCTTATTTTTTCTTATTAATATTTTAAATTATTGCGTTAAAATACATTTCTATGTGATTTATAGTAATTTTATATTAAAGATGTGAGCATCCATAAATCGAAAATCCTAAATCCGTCACTGGTTATAGGGTTGTCACGTATCCATGTCATGTGCTTTCTATTTCATTTTCAGTTGAACTGCATATTGCTTCTTTTTTTTTCTGGATAACAAACAATAGAAGCTTCATTGAAATACATGATTTTTTGAGCATGCAACTGATACTTGTACACATTTTTTGTTGTGACATTAAGTTTTGCTTTTGTTGCAAGATAGATTCGGAGCCAATGGATATCAACACAGACTCAACCCCATATGAAATTCCAAGTTCTGATTTAATGGTTTTGGAAGGACATACCTCAGAGGTTTAACCGCCACAATTTCATAATAGGAAAAAATACTAAATATCATCTCTTTTCTGTCTTCTCTATAAAAATTACAATTGTTTCTTGTTTCTAAACTCATGTCAGGTTTTTACCTGTGCTTGGAGTCCAGAAGGGTCACTTCTTGCATCTGCGTAAGCATTAGTTCCATTTCTTTCTTTTGTTGCTATCGTCTATGAAAAACTCATGGTCAAATTCTTTGAAGTGGCTTTTCCTTAGTTAAAAGGTTAAGAGTAGTTTTAGACTCGTCTAAGGAACCATCTCTCGTATAGCTAACCATGTGTAATATCAATTTAGGTCGGGAGACTCTACTGCTAGAATTTGGACTATTGGAGATGGTCCATGTAATTCTACTATCCAAAGGAGAACTCCAAATGTTTTGGTTTTGAAGCCTTTGGAAAGTCGAGCAACTGAGGAAAACAAGGATGTTACAACACTTGATTGGAATGTGAGTTTTCTACTGGTCATTTTCGTTGATCTATACTTTTCTGGTTGCTTGTGATTACCAATTTGATTTTCTTGTTATTATTCGATCTTGTATTTATGACTTTTTCTTGTACAGAGTGAGGGAACCCTGCTTGCAACAGGTTCTTACGAAGGCAAAGTCAGAATATGGAACCGATATGGTAAGGGACATGGAGGAAAAACTTATTTTGAAGATTGAATGTATAAATTGACCATTGGAAAGTATAGTTCCGGAAATGTGTTTGCTAGTTTGTTCTTTGGATTATTTTCATAATATACCACTACTTTTCATGTCTTGTTTATCTGATTGAAACTAAAAGACACCAAGAAACAATCCATTTTCTTGTTGATAAACTTTTCACCCTGTCGAATCTATTCAAGAATGTTGAGTCCTTTTCATTGTTGTTCAAATATGCGTGTTGTCCTCGTGTCTGTTTTTCTCTTATTGATAATCCTATAACTGACTTTTCATTCAGGGGAATTGGTTAGAAATCTTAACAATCATTGTTGTCCAATCTTCTCTTTGAAGTGGAACAAGATAGGTGATTATCTACTTAGCGGTAGTGTTGATAGAACTGCCATTGTTTGGAATGTGAAGTCTGGCAAACCGAAGCAGCAATTTGAATTTCCTGCAGGTGTTTTGTTTCCCTTGATCTGTCTTAACTTTGCTCTATATTTTACCTTATAGATTTTGTTTTGTTTTGAATTTATTCTCACTGTTGTTATACAACCCCATTCAGTTGTACTTGATGCTGATTGGCAAAACAACGATTCTTTTGCGGTCTGTTCCATTGATAACATGATTTACATTTGTAAAGTTGGGGAGAATCGACCAGTCAAAAGATTCTCAGGACATAAGGTGTGGTACCATTTCATAACGATTCCAATTCGAAACATTTTATGCACTTTTAGTGTATGTGCAAAGCGCAAACTTAATATCCTTTATGAGTATATTCTTAAAGAGTTATTAACTTCGCCATTGCAGAATGAAGTCAATGCTGTCAAGTGGGACCCCTCAAGTTCCTTGCTGGCTTCATGCTCTGATGATACCACAGTTAAGGTAATTCCATTTCAGGTAGAGAGGTGGTGTAGTGTGCCACTGGCCCTCAGAGATTTGCATATGTTGAATTTTAGCTTCACCTATTCCGCACTAGGACTTTGAATATGTTGTTTCCAAGGAATTATGTTTATTGTGTAGTATAATAAAATTCATTGTTTCTGTGCAGATATGGAGCATGGAACAAGATGTCTGCTTGCATGATTTCAGAGAACATCGCAAAGTATCACATAGAACATCATTATTTCTATTTTTGGTTCTTTCTTTGTGGTCATTGTTGATTCATTTAATCAAATCAGACATTAGTTGCTGACTATTATGTCTTTTTAGGAGACATATACCATCAAATGGAGCCCAACTGGCGCTGGTACAAGCAATCCAAATCAACAATTGTTGCTGGCAAGGTATATATCTATTGCTACCAGTCATGTTTCTAGCCCCTGCTCTGATTTATTGTTTTATCTTGGAAGGCGATTTGGTCAGGATAGGAATCCTGGATTACAAATTAACTTTTATATGTTTTCCCTTTCGTTCTTCATCATCCTCTCCCTGGATCCGTGACACCCCCTTCCACAGTAGCACAACAATCCCCTTGCAAGTAAAAATAATCTAGAGAGATAAAGCTTTACTTTAACCGTCCAAAAAATGGATTTTTGGTGTGTGCTGATTTAATGTATTGCACTTAACCTTTTTATTTCTTTGAGCTGATTTTGTTTTATTGTTTGTCTGTGTAGTGGTTCATTTGACTCTACTGTGAATCTGTGGGATGTTGAACAAGGTCGTCTTCTTCACACCTTGAACGGTCACAGGTAATAGATGTGAACTCATTATGTCTACTTCGACACAGGAAATATTAAGGCACTCTTCATGAAATTTCACTTTTTAACTTGCATATACGGGCTCAAGTACTATGGGGTTTGCGTACTCGTGCTCAATTGAACTATCGATACCTATATACCTATTGGAGTGGGGATGTGAGGGGAGGGGAGTGAGAATGAGTTAAGTGTATCTTTCTTTTAGATTATCAAATGTTTGTATCATTCTTGTTGAATATTTTTGTTTCTTTACTGAGTAGATTCTCTTGCATTTTGAATCCAGGGAACCTATTTACTCTATTGCATTTAGTCCGAACGGGCAATACTTGGCAAGTGGATCAGTTGATAAATGCATGAATATATGGTCAGTGAAGGAGGCCAAGATTGTAAAAACCTACAATGGGGATGGCATTATTTTTGAAGTATGTTGGAACAAGGAGGGCAACAAGGTTGCAGCTTGTTTTTCAAACAACAAGGTTTGCGTGTTTGATATTCGATTATGAGATTTAAAAGGACATGGGAGCACAACATGAATTTCACAATTCAAGAAACTCTACCTTGTAGAAATGGAGTTTTTTATTTATTCGTCACCATGTGTTAGATTTATCTGTATTGGACTCCGACTAAATCATTATGGCTTTAATTTAAACTTCGGGTTGCAGTATTGCTTGAATAGTTGTTCTGATTTTCTTCTTTTTGTTGCTAGTAAGGAAATTGACATTGTTGTGATTATTCTGATTATGTGTAATTTAACCACATTGTTAATTCCTTGCTTGCAATTGAGCCAAAAAATCTAAGGGATCGTTTGGTTTACAAACAAGTTATATTGGATTATTGCGTGGGAATTATAATATAGTGATTTAAAGCATATTACTTTAGTTTCTTTTTATTTTTAATATTAGGTGAATGAATATCTTTTCATCATTTTTTGCCTAAAGCATCTACATGCATATAAATAACTTCCTTTTGAAAAGTACAAAGTTTGTTCCGTCAACTTGATATTCTAACTTAGGTTTTTCTTAAATTACCAACATCAATTTTCCATTTTAGTTAATTTATGCACTTCTTTGGACATGTGGTATAAGACGTTGTTTGATATCATGGTTTTTTTCATTGCTTTATCAATTATATAGAGGTTCTTTTTCAGCTTAATACATAATCAACTCATTAAACTTGTAAAAATATTTCATTTAGACATTCGATCTTAGTCATGTTTCAATTGAACACTTCAACTCATAATAAAGTGTTTCAATTAGACTCTTTCAATTTCAATTATCTAATAGACAAATGAAAATACGTACATAAGTTTTTATAAAAATTGAATTGAAAGTGTCTAATTGAAACACTTTATTAGGAGTTGAAATGTATAATTGAAGACATAATACATAAATGTGTCATCCAACTTGGAGCCTAAGTAGCCGGCACAATGGGAGTTGCTACAGTACCTACCAACCACTCAGGAAAGCTAGCACCTACTGAACAACCTCAGAAGTCAGAAGTAATAGGGGGAGGCCTGCACCCCTAACCTGTGTTGCCACATCTGGTTCTGCACCCTCCTCATATGTTACCTCAACACCGATCCTTCTCAACAAGATTTTCTGGTGGGGGAGGGGTCACTGGTCTCGGCCCAGTCGCTGCCTGAGCTCCACCCATAGCGGGTGTTGCTATTCCTCTGCCCCATCCCCTTCCTCTACAGTCTACCCCTACCCCTTTATTGCCCTAGAGCTGTTGGTTCCGCAGCTAGAGCTGGTTTCCTTACTCTGTTGTATCTGGTGCCAGCCATCCTTAGACAAAGAATGAAGGAAGTCATATATAAATTTGGATCGTCAGATACCAATTGGAATATGTTGGAATGTATGCGTTCACCAGTGATCACGGGACCAGGTCCCTCGATAGAATAACAGTGCAGAAAATAAATAGCACAATGTAAAACAAGCACAAAAGTTTTACGTGCAAACCTCCTTGCTCAAGGGAGTAAAACCACGACCTGTCACACATGACTTTCAAACTATTTTCACTAATCTTCTTACGCAAAAGCGAAACATAGTTTACACCACAATAATGAGATTAACTTCCTAATCTCACACTAAGTAATACAACTATTACTTAAACGAGCCTAAGCAATGCATGCATTGCCTACTATACTAACCCTCAACGATTAATATAGACTTTTACAATAAGACACAAAGTTACCCCTAACTATGTTCTTACAAAGATTCACACAAGTTTTGAAACATTTCTAACACAAGTGAAACGAATCCTACAAGTTAAGCTCAAATACAAACAATCAAAAACAACAGCAGATACGGAAAGCTCTTCTTCAATTGATCAGGTCCTTGTTGTATGTGTTCTTGTGCTTGAGTTCTTCCTTGAAGATGGCGTTGTCTTTTTAAGCTTGTGAGATTTTGTTTGCTAAATCTTGAGTTTGTGTTTTTGAGAAGAGACTATATGAAATCAACACAAACTCGTTGAGACAACCCTATTGGCTGAAAGCTTGCTGTTTAGAAAAGCTGTGCACCTACCACATCAGAGGTGGCGGCTTTTCTGACAGCTGTCTTGTCACATTTTCATGTAAGCAATCTTGCAGGGACCAGGTCCCTTGCAATGTTCTTTGTGATTTATTGAAAGGCTTGTTGGCTCACTTCCTCCTTTGAATGAATGAATTTAATATGTTGTTTGGCATGTTGAAAATATCAACCATAAAGAGTTATTACTCGTTGGACAAACACCCTCGTCCATTCTGATTGGTTCAGTACGCTTGCGCCTCACCAACCACTGACAGGACAGCTTTACAGTTGTACCCCATTATGCATCTGATGGAGAGAACTCTGCCAGGGACCAAGTCCCTGCATTGGTGAGCCACTGAAACGGACAGTCTCGTCCGCTCTTCCTATTAGTGCAGTACACTGTACTTTTCACCTACCACCTGACATGACAGTTTTACAGCTGTACCTCATTTGAATCTGGACGAGAGCACTCTGCTAGGGACTGGGTCCCTGCATTTGTGAGGATCATCAAAACACCTAGAATATAACAGAATCAAGTCATAACACAAAGAAAGAAAAGAAGATATGATATCCTAGAGTCTTGTAGCCTCCTGAAGAAAATTACAAACGTCTCCATCGTTTCGCAAGACTCTAGTAAACTTGTTTTGGTACGACGAGATCAACGAATCCAGGGATCCATGCCATCTTTGTCACAACCCAACTCGTTGTGAGAGACACCCACACTAAACTCCCGATGGGAGAACCAATTATCTACTAACATGCAATCAACTAAACAACTAGAAGTAACATTTTTCAACAATTAAAACAAGTCGCATAATGAAAGCCCAATATCATAAAAAATTTGCGGAAATAACCCCCCTAGTACCGAAAATTCATGTATCAAAATATTTACATAGTTTAGAATACGGGGATACAACCCCAAAACAAAAGAAGTTTATATCCAAAAATGGACTACAGGGAAAAGATTAACCCATAGCATCTCGGAAGAAACAACTCACCCTTGGATTTAGAAAGTGCAGATTCACAATTGATGTCGCGCACCAGCCGCTGGAATATGCTCTATAGTCAACAGAAGAAGAGAAAGTGTAGTATCAATACACAAAATCAACGATGTACTAATAGGATCATCGTTAGCTCCAATTATAAGAATATGAACCCGTAACCAAAACTTAGTAAAACAAGACAACATGATCTTATAGCCACAATAAGTAACACAAACATGACTCTCTGTAACATTCGACAATTTGAAGTGGCTTAGAAGGAGCTTGAAATTTGGAAATTTGGTTAAGAGTGGAAATCAATGAGTTTTTGGCCAACTTTGAGTAGTCGTAACTCCTAGCACAGGATGAGTTAGGAGTAGTTCCAGTTATGGTTGCGAAGCCCTTGGAACAATCTTTCCAACGCCACTGAGTTTTCTCAATTCCGAGTTCGTATGAGGGAGTTATGCCCTGTAGAAGCTGGGCAATTGGAAGGGAAATCCATCCGGAAATTTAAGGGCATTTTGGTCCTTTCACAAATTATTTATTTTGAGCTCATATTGTTGTATTAGGATGATCTTTGGATCATTTTTGTCCCTTTTTGAAATAGAAAGAGTTAGGGCTTTTGAGAGTGAAGAAGAGGAGAAGGAGAAGAAGAAGAAAAGAAGAAAGAGGAGCTTAGTCAAGATCGTGTGGACTTTCGTCGGGGGTGATCCCTATCTAAGGTATGTGAGTTTTTCGTGTGGTTTGATCCTTTCCCCCACACACACCTAGTTTATTATATGATTGAGAAAAGATTGGAATAGTTGTTGAAGTTGTTAAAGTTGTTGAAGTTGTTAAAGTTGGTGAAGTTGGTGAAGTTGTTAGTTGTTGTTGATGTTGTGGATTGTGTAGTTGAAACCTATTGTATGTTGAGGGAATTATGATTCTAAGAGTTATGACCATTGGAGGTTGATTCACATCTTTTCGCAGCAAACATCTGGGCTGTCGATCCCCATCTACGGGCGTGACCTACGGACCGTAGATCAATCGACGGTCCGTACTGGTCAACCGTCGATCAAGACAGAAGTTGGTTTTTGGGGCGTCGATCTACGGGTCCGACCTACGGTCCGTAGCTCGATCCACGGACCGTAAGTCAGGACCGTAGGTCAACACTTAGTCTTTTTCTTAAATGAATTCTGGGGAAAAATCTCTGACGCGATCTACGGACCTACAGTACGGACCGTAGGTCCATCTACGGTCCGTCGATGGCTTCCGTAGATGCCGCCTGTGTCACCAGAAATCTAAAGTCTCAGCCAAGTTCCCCATTCCTTTTCTCACTTTCTCAAGCAAGTTCCAAAGTATTATTACCTATGTTTTATGGTTGTTTCCGACACTCCATAGTGCGTCTAAGAGTTCAAGAATCCCTCCATAACATGTGATCGAACACCTTGAATTCATAATTCCGATTCAAGGAAAGATAGTTCCAAGTCAAGTGAAGTTAAGTCAAGAGTTTAAAGTTGAGTTCAGTCTCAAAGTTATTAGGGAACTATGTATTCCCAAAGAAGTTTTAAAGAAATGTTTTTACAATTGAACAAGGTTGGAAACTGAGATTTCCAAAGGGGCCTTCGGGCTAGTTTTTGAGTAATTATCTCATATCAGCAGGAATAAATATGTTTTAAAAACATAAGAGCCAGTACATTTTTGGGAGTAGTATCGAGCACCGAATTGGGGGAGCGTTCCAAAGAACCCACAGCCCCCATAGAACCATGTTAGCCACCATGGGTAGAAAAGGATCATGCTTTCTAGATGAATCCTTTTCAGATTAGACTAGTGGATCCATTAGGTAGTTCAAGTCTTATACCTTTGGCCGGGTATAAGATGCTCTGGCAGCGTGAGGTCGATCGCTGTATCATCACTATAGCTCTTATGTGATGGTTGTCGGTTAGAGAAACTCCCACAGCAGTTATTGTATTTTCATACTCAAAGATTATTGTATTTTTATATACATCAGATTATTGTATTTCTATATACATTTCAGGCTTATTGTATCTTTGTATACCCACAGAGTTTATAGCATGTTTTAAACAGTCTTTCTTTATATCGCACTTGTCCTAAATTGCCTTATATTGAAAGAAGTCAGTCAGGTTGAGTTGAGTTGAGACAGGTAAGCTATTCAGTTTCTTCCAGATTTCTCCTTCTAGCCGTTGTTGCTTAGTTTCCAGCTTGCATACTCGTACATTCCATGTACTGATGCCAGTTGGCCTGCATCGTTTCATGATGCAGATTCAGGTATCCCAGATCAGCAGCCTGCACGTCGTTAATCCAGCTGAGCACTCCAGAGTCAGTGGTGAGCCTCCTTGCATTCCGGAGGGCTCAATTATTGAGTGTTCTTAGTTTTGATTTTATTAGGATGTTGCGGGGTCTGTCCCAACATCCATCTCAGTATTTTTAGAGGCTTCATAGACAGACATTCAGTCAGCTAGTTTTGAGTCTCTTGACTATGTATTTATGTAAATATCCTATTTTGAGATTCGGGTTGCCTTAGGGCCATATTTTATAAGTTAAGTTGTTTTTGAAATATTGCATTACTTTGAGTTATTCTGTTGAGTTAGGTTTCCGCTGAGTTAAGAAAGCCAGGCCAAGGGTTCGCTTGGGGCCAGCAATGGTCTCCGAGTGCCGGTCCCGCCCAGGGTGTAGGCTCGGGGCGTGACAAACTTGGTATCAGAGCAAAGAGTTCAAGAGTCCTAGGGAGTCTATGAAGCCGTGTCTGTAGAGTCCTACTTATCGGTGTGAAGCGCGCCACATCTATAATTGGGAGGCTGCAACATTTAGGAAGATTTCTCATTTCTTTCACACTCATTTCGTGCGTTAGAGTTGATCTCTAAAAAGTTTCTCTCTAATCCGTGCTTGCGCGTGTTTCAGATAGTCATGCCTCCACGAAGAGTTGGCAGAGGGCGTCTTCCTAGACGCTATGTTAATGAGCAAGAGCTACCTGATGCACCTAGAGTGCAAGATCATGGGGAAGTTTCTAATGCCGAGTTCAAAGAGGCAATTAGAATGTTGAGTCAAGCTGTAGCTAATCAGATTGGTCAGCAAAGGGGAGCTCGACAGGAAGGAGCTAACACTTCTAGGATTCGTGAGTTCTTGGGAATGAATCCTCCGAGTTTCATGGGTTCGAGCACTACTGAGGATCCAGAGGATTTCATCGAGGAGTTGAAGAAGATTTTTGATGTGATGCATGTGGCAGATACTGAGCGGGTTGAACTAGCTGCGTATCAGCTGAAGGATGTTGCTAGAACGTGGTTTGACCAGTGGAAAGGGGGCAGAGTTGAGAATACACCACCTGCGAGTTGGGCCTGTTTTGAAGAAGCTTTCTTGGGGCATTTCTTTCCTCGAGAATTGAAAGAGGCTAAGGTACGTGAGTTCCTCACACTTAACCAGGAGTCCTTGAGTGATCATGAGTACAGTCTGAAGTTCACACAACTATCCCGCTATGCTCCGGAGATGGTTGCGGACATGAGAAATAGAATGAGTTTGTTTGTTGCTGGGCTGTCTCGATTGTCGAGCAAAGAAGGTAGGGCAGCAATGCTTATCGGGGACATGGATATATCAAGGTTGATGGTTTATGTGCAACAGGTTGAGGGAGAGAAGCTGAGGGACAGAGAAGAGTTCAGAAGCAAGAAAGCTAGGATCGGGAACGAGTCCGGGCAGCAGAGAGGTAATTCAAACCGTTCCTCCTTTCAGCAAAGGCAGAAGGGACCTGCTCCATCAATTGCTAGAGCACCTGCACCCAGATACACAGGTGAATTTAATGTTCAGAATTCGAAGGACTTCAGGGCTAGGCCAGCACAATCTTCGGGTAGTGTGGCGCAAGGGAGTAGTAAGCCTCCGGTCTGCGCCAAATGTGGTAGGAACCACTCAGGTATTTGTCGAGAGGGCTCCCTTGGTTGTTTCAAGTGTGGGCAGAATGGGCATTTCATGCGAGAGTGTCCAAAGAATAGGCAGGGTAATGGAGGCAATAAAGCACAGTCTTCTTCAGTTGTTCCTCCAGACAGGACGACACCTAGAGGAGCTACTTCTAGTGTAGTTGGAGGAGCGAACCGCCTTTATGCTATCACCAGTCGCCATGAGCAAGAGATTTCTCCGAATGTTGTCACTGGTATGATCAAAGTCTTTGCTTTTAATGTGTATGCTTTGCTAGACCCAGGAGCAAGTTTATCATTTGTAACTCCTTATGTTGCAAACCAGTTTGAGGTTCTTCCTGAAAGACTTTGTGAACCCTTTTGTGTTTCTACACCTGTTGGGGAGTCTATTCTAGCGGAAAGAGTCTATCGTGATTGTCCTGTTTCCATCAGTCACAAGAATACCAAGGTTGATTTGGTTGAGTTAGATATGGTAGATTTTGATGTCATTCTAGGTATGGATTGGCTTCATGCCTGTTATGCATCATTAGACTGTAGAACTCGAACCGTCAAGTTTCAGTTTCTGAATGAGCCAGTCATAGAGTGGAGTAGCAGTTCAGCAGTGCCTAAGGGCCATTTTATTTCGTACCTTAAGGCAAGAAAGTTAGTTTCGAAGGGTTGTATCTATCACTTAGTCCGAGTTCATGACTCTAGTGTTGAGATACCTCATTTCCAGTCAGTTCCTATAGTAAGAGAGTTTCCAGAAGTTTTTCCTGATGATCTACCCGGAATTCCTCCTGAGAGAGAAATAGATTTCGGCATAGATCTCATTCCAGATACTCGTCCTATCTCTATTCCGCCATATAGAATGGCACCAGCAGAGTTGAAAGAGTTGAAGGAGCAGTTGAAAGATCTCCTAGAAAAGGGTTTCATTCGACCGAGTGTCTCACCTTGGGGTGCTCCGGTTTTGTTTGTGAGAAAGAAAGATGGTTCCCTTAGAATGTGTATAGACTACCGCCAGTTGAATAAGGGTACCATCAAGAACAAGTACCCTCTTCCGAGGATTGATGATCTTTTTGATCAGCTTCAGGGTGCCACTTGTTTTTCAAAGATTGACCTCCGATCAGGCTATCATCAGTTAAGGGTAAGGGAATGTGATATCCCAAAGACAGCTTTCAGGACCAGGTATGGTCATTATGAGTTTTTGGTCATGTCTTTTGGTTTGACCAATGCACCGGCAGCTTTCATGGATTTGATGAATAGAGTCTTCAAACCTTATTTAGATATGTTTGTTATTGTCTTTATTGATGATATACTAATCTATTCAAGGAATGAAGAAGATCATGCTAGTCATCTCAAAACAGTTCTTCAGACTTTGAAGGAGAAGGAGTTGCATGCCAAGTTCTCTAAATGTGAGTTTTGGCTCAAGTCTGTGGCGTTCCTAGGCCACATTGTGTCCGGTGATGGAATTAAAGCTGAACTCGAAAAATTGAGGCAGTGCAGAATTGGCCTAGACCCACATCTCCAACTGAAATTAGGAGTTTCTTGGGATTAGCTGGCTATTATAGAAGGTTTGTCGAGGGGTTCTCGAGTATTGCATCTCCTTTGACAAAGTTGACTCAGAAGACAGTGAAATTTCAATGGTCTGAAGCTTGTGAGAAAAGCTTTCAGGAATTGAAAAAGAGATTGATTACAGCTCTAGTTTTAACGCTACCAGAAGGTACTCAAGGTTTTGTGGTGTATTGTGATGCGTCTAGAGTTGCTTTGGGTTGTGTCTTAATGCAGAATGACAAAGTTATAGCTTATGCCTCCAGACAGTTGAAGGTTCATGAGAAGAACTACCCAACCCATGACTTAGAGCTAGCTGCTGTAGTATTTGCTTTGAAGATATGGCGTCATTACTTGTATGGTGTGCATGTCGACATTTTCACTGATCACAAGAGCCTTCAATATGTGCTTACTCAGAAAGAGCTTAATCTCAGACAGCGGAGGTGGTTAGAGTTACTCAAGGATTATGACCTGAACATTCTTTACCACCCAGGTAGGGCTAATGTTGTTGCTGATTCTTTGAGCAGGTTGTCTATGGGTAGCACCGCCCATATTGAAGAAGGAAGGAGAGGGTTAGCAAAAGATGTGCACAGACTGTCATGCCTGGGAGTCAGCTTTACAGATTCCGCAGAAGGAGAAATAGTGGTGACCAGCAGGGCCGAGTCATCATTAATGTCAGAAGTGAAAAAGAAGCAAGATCAAGATCCCATTTTGCTTGAGTTGAAGGCAAATGTTCAGAAGCAAAGAGTATTAGTTTTTGAACAAGGGGGAGATGGTGTATTAAGATATCAATGTAGAATATGTGTACCTATGGTAGATGGACTCCAAGAAAAGATTATGGAGGAAGCTCATAGCTCCCGATATTCCGTTCATCCAGGTTCCACCAAGATGTATCGTGATTTGCGAGAAGTTTATTGGTGGAATGGCATGAAGAAGGGCATTGCTGAGTTTGTTGCTAAATGTCCAAATTGCCAACAAGTGAAAGTTGAACACCAAAGGCCCGGTGGTTTGGCTCAGAGGATAGAACTTCCAGAGTGGAAGTGGGAGATGATCAATATGGATTTCATCACAGGGTTGCCAAGGTCTCGTAGACAGCATGATTCCATTTGGGTAATTGTCGACCGAATGACAAAGTCAGCTCATTTTCTACCGGTAAAGACTACCAATACAGCAAAAGATTATGCCAAGTTGTATGTTCAAGAGATAGTGAGACTTCATGGAGTCCCAATCTCCATTATTTCAGATAGAGGTGCACAGTTTACTGCACAGTTCTGGAAATCTTTTCAGAAGGGCTTGGGTTCAAAGGTGAACTTAAGTACTGTCTTTCATCCTCAGACTGATGGGCAAGCAGAACGTACTATTCAGACCTTAGAGGATATGTTGAGGGCTTGTGTAATCGATTTCAAAGGTAGTTGGGATGATCACCTACCTCTAATTGAATTTGCCTACAACAACAGTTATCACTCTAGCATCCAGATGGCTCCGTATGAAGCTCTTTATGGGAGAAGATGTAGATCTCCTATTGGATGGTTTGAGGTGGGTGAAGCCCAGTTGATAGGACCAGATTTAGTTCACCAAGCTATGGAGAAAGTGAAAGTGATTCAAGAGAAGCTGAAAACGGCACAGAGTCGTCAGAAATCCTACACTGATGTTAGGAGAAGGGCATTAGAGTTTGAAGTAGATGATTGGGTATATTTGAAGGTTTCACCCATGAAAGGCGTTATGAGGTTTGGTAAGAAGGGGAAACTTAGTCCTCGGTACATTGAACCTTACCGCATAGCCAAGAGGGTTGGCAATGTTGCTTATGAGTTGAAGTTACCACAGGAACTAGCAGCGGTTCATCCGGTATTTCACATCTCCATGTTGAAGAAGTGCATAGGCGATCCTTCATTGATCCTGCCGACTGAAAGTATCAAGATCAAGGATAACTTATCTTATGAGGAGGTTCCTGTTCAAATCTTGGATCGTCAAGTTCGTAGGTTGAGAACGAAAGATGTAGCCTCAGTTAAGGTCCTTTGGAGGAACCAAATTGTTGAGGAAGCTACTTGGGAAGCCGAAGAAGACATGAAGAAGAGATATCCATATCTCTTTGAATCCGCAGATCAAGGTATTAATTCCCTTCTTAGTGCTCTTTAAATTATGATGAGCATGTCGTTATTGTTGTTACGTTTGCATGGTTGTTTGTTGGGTGTTGAGTTGATGTTACACCCTTAGCCTTATAAGAGTAACCTCATTCGAGGACGAATGTTCCCAAGGGGGAGATATTGTAACATCCGACAATTTGAAGTGGCTTAGAAGGAGCTTGAAATTTGGAAATTTGGTTAAGAGTGGAAATCAATGAGTTTTTGGCCAACTTTGAGTAGTTGTAACTCCTAGCTCAGGATGAGTTAGGAGTAGTTCCAGTTATGGTTGCGAAGCCCTTGGAACAATCTTTCCAACGCCACTGAGTTTTCTCAATTCCGAGTTCGTACGAGGGAGTTATGCCCTGTAGAAGCTGGGCAGTTGGAAGGGAAATCCATCCGGAAATTTAAGGGCATTTTGGTCCTTTCACAAATTATTTATTTTGAGCTCATATTGTTGTATTAGGATGATCTTTGGATCATTTTTGTCCCTTTTTGAAATAGAAATAGTTAGGGCTTTTGAGAGTGAAGAAGAGGAGAAGGAGAAGAAGAAGAAAAGAAGAAAGAGGAGCTTAGTCAAGATCGTGTGGACTTTCGTCGGGGGTGATCCCTATCTAAGGTATGTGAGTTTTTCGTGTGGTTTGATCCTTTCCCCCACACACACCTAGTTTATTATATGATTGAGAAAAGATTGGAATAGTTGTTGAAGTTGTTAAAGTTGTTGAAGTTGTTAAAGTTGGTGAAGTTGGTGAAGTTGTTAGTTGTTGTTGATGTTGTGGATTGTGTAGTTGAAACCTATTGTATGTTGAGGGAATTATGATTCTAAGAGTTATGACCATTGGAGGTTGATTCACATCTTTTCGCAGCAAACATCTGGGCTGTCGATCCCCATCTACGGGCGTGACCTACGGACCGTAGACCAATCGACGGTCCGTACTGGTCAACCGTCGATCAAGACAGAAGTTGGTTTTTGGGGCGTCGATCTACGGGTCCGACCTACGGTCCGTAGCTCGATCCACGGACCGTAAGTCAGGACCGTAGGTCAACACTTAGTCTTTTTCTTAAATGAATTCTGGGGAAAAATCTCTGACGCGATCTACGGACCTACAGTACGGACCGTAGGTCCATCTACGGTCCGTCGATGGCTTCCGTAGATGCCGCCTGTGTCACCAGAAATCTAAAGTCTCAGCCAAGTTCCCCATTCCTTTTCTCACTTTCTCAAGCAAGTTCCAAAGTATTATTACCTATGTTTTATGGTTGTTTCCGACACTCCATAGTGCGTCTAAGAGTTCAAGAATCCCTCCATAACATGTGATCGAACACCTTGAATTCATAATTCCGATTCAAGGAAAGATAGTTCCAAGTCAAGTGAAGTTAAGTCAAGAGTTTAAAGTTGAGTTCAGTCTCAAAGTTATTAGGGAACTATGTATTCCCAAAGAAGTTTTAAAGAAATGTTTTTACAATTGAACAAGGTTGGAAACTGAGATTTCCAAAGGGGCCTTCGGGCTAGTTTTTGAGTAATTATCTCATATCAGCAGGAATAAATATGTTTTAAAAACATAAGAGCCAGTACATTTTTGGGAGTAGTATCGAGCACCGAATTGGGGGAGCGTTCCAAAGAACCCACAGCCCCCATAGAACCATGTTAGCCACCATGGGTAGAAAAGGATCATGCTTTCTAGATGAATCCTTTTCAGATTAGACTAGTGGATCCATTAGGTAGTTCAAGTCTTATACCTTTGGCCGGGTATAAGATGCTCTGGCAGCGTGAGGTCGATCGTTGTATCATCACTATAGCTCTTATGTGATGGTTGTCGGTTAGAGAAACTCCCACAGCAGTTATTGTATTTTCATACTCAGAGATTATTGTATTTTTATATACATCAGATTATTGTATTTCTATATACATTTCAGGCTTATTGTATCTTTGTATACCCACAGAGTTTATAGCATGTTTTAAACAGTCTTTCTTTATATCGCACTTGTCCTAAATTGCCTTATATTGAAAGAAGTCAGTCAGGTTGAGTTGAGTTGAGACAGGTAAGCTATTAAGTTTCTTCCAGATTTCTCCTTCTAGCCGTTGTTGCTTAGTTTCCAGCTTGCATACTCGTACATTCCATGTACTGATGCCAGTTGGCCTACATCGTTTCATGATGCAGATTCAGGTATCCCAGATCAGCAGCCTGCACGTCGTTGATCCAGCTGAGCACTCCAGAGTCAGTGGTGAGCCTCCTTGCATTCCGGAGGGCTCAATTATTGAGTGTTCTTAGTTTTGATTTTATTAGGATGTTGCGGGGTCTGTCCCAACATCCATCTCAGTATTTTTAGAGGCTTCATAGACAGACAGTCAGTCAGCTAGTTTTGAGTCTCTTGACTATGTATTTATGTAAATATCCTATTTTGAGATTCGGGTTGCCTTAGGGCCATATTTTATAAGTTAAGTTGTTTTTGAAATATTGCATTACTTTGAGTTATTCTGTTGAGTTAGGTTTCCGCTGAGTTAAGAAAGTCAGGCCAAGGGTTCGCTTGGGGCCAGCAATGGTCTCCGAGTGCCAGTCCCGCCCAGGGTGTAGGCTCGGGGCGTGACACTCTCAGTCCTCATTCTGACTTAATAATCACAAAAAATATGGTACTTGGCCAAAGGTTTATTTCCACACAGATCGATGGAAACATAAAAACAAGGCTCTTATTTGGTCCACCACATAAGCAAATCCTTGTGGCCATTTATCTTCTTCTCCAATTGCAATATTCCGTACAGAAAAGCCTTGATAGTAAGTGAACTTGGAACATAAATGTCAACAGGGATGATCCTGTCAAAGCAATAAAAACATTCTCCATTTCGGAGCTGATGATACTGACGAAATTCCATTTTGAGACTCGTAAATCTGGTTGTTACCAAAAAACACTTTTAACAAAGTTTAGACCTCCAAAACTCAAAACTCCCAAAAATCACAGCTTTTCAATCAAATTTCAAAACCAACTTTGCAAACTGATCAGAAATAACTCGGGGGCAACTATCAAAAGGGGTAAAACGATAGTTCTCCGAAAATTTCCAAAAATGACCTTCAAAATCATTACACAGTGTTCTCTAATTTGCAAGAGATCCAGTTGACTTTCGATAGATCATTTGCCAACTCATTTCTTCGATTTGAAGTTCTTACACATTTTTGAGTCTCCTATACTATATGATAGTGTGCTTAGTTTATGGAAAGCCACATGCAATGTCTACCAAAACATTTCCTATAATCTAATGATGAAGGGATGATCATTTAAACAAAAAATTACTTCACATACACATCCTAACACACAGTTAAGGGGATCTCAAACACTATATATAGTTGCACGAAGAAATGGAAATTTATTGAATCATTTATCTCTTGTTGAAGAATAAGAATCATATTCCTATTTAGAATGGCTGGTTTGTCATCACGTTTTGTTGGAGTAGTGGTATTGTTACTTGTTCTTGTGAGTGGCATCGCTTCAGCCAACATGGAAATGGGAAACAGGAGTTTGCTTGATTTAACACGCGGTGGCGGTGTTGGTGGTTTGCTTGATGGTTTGCTTGGGGATTTTCTTGGTGATGCTGCCTCTGCTGCTGGTGGAAATTAATATAATTTAATTCATTTAGTATATATGTATTTATTTTTGTGGTTTCTTCTTTTCAAGCTTGGTGTCAAATGACTCATTTTGGCATAACGATAACAAAGTTTCTCTGTGTTATGTATTTCTTCTTTTTTCTTCCTTTCATCTTATGAAGACTCCTTTACACAGGCTAGGGTTTGGAGGTATTTTAGACTTTAGCGAAATCTGGACTTGAAGAGCATCAGTTGTTTTCATCTTGTCAACATAACAGACTTATCCAAATGTAATTGACCTTCATCTAAGTCATATAGTTTTAACTTAAACATTAATTTAACTTTATCAACCAATAATTTGATTAGATCGACATATCTTGAGCTTAAGATTTAATCCAAAATTTAATATGAATTTAACTATTAAAATTTTAATATTTGCAAATGCACCTTGCTTCGAACCTTGTTGAGGTGTAGACTTGTTGGACCTTAAAAGACAAGATTTAAAGTATTCATAAAGTAATTTTTTTTTACTTCGGTTAATCGATTTCTTGAAAAATAAATTGAAACTAGAATGACTTTGACTACATTCAACCTTTTCTATTAGATCTTCCTTTACCGGCAACCTGAAAATCTTACTGAAAAGTTTGTATGCATACTGAGAATTGATTTCAACTTTGCTTATATACAGACAGATAATCATTTTACCAAAAAAAGGCTTCAATTTCTTAAAGATACACCCCATTAAAAAACTACTAGATGTAGGGTGTGTTTGGTATGAAGGAAAATGTTTTCCAATTTTCTCATGTTTGGTTTGGTTAAATGTTTTGGAAAATGTTTTCCAAATCAATTCATTTTTCTCAAATTTAAGGAAAATGACTTCCCTTCAAAACTTAAGGAAAATATTTTCCAAACTCTCTTCCAACTTCCAATTAAAAAAAAAATTGTTGAAAAAATCAATTTATTTTGTCCCTACACTCAAATCAACCCCCCAACCACCCCCCCGCCCCCAAAAAAAATAAATTTAAAGTTTGTTTTTAAATTCAATATTTTTACCCCACCCTCACCCTACCCCCACCCCCTACCACCACCCCTCCCAAAAATATATTAAAAGTTGTTTTTAAAAGATATTTCTAATTTCAATTTTTTATTTTTTACCTCCTACCCTCGCCCCCCCTCCTCCCAGCCCCTATCAGCCCCCACCCCCTTCAAAAAGAAAAAAATTTAAGTTTGTTTTAAAAAAATATTATTTCATTTTTTCACCCTTACCCTCGAGCCCCCTACCCATTCCCCACCCACCCCCTACCAGCCCCCCCACTCCCCAAAAAATAATTTAAGTTTGTTTTTAAAAAATATTTTCGACTTCAAAATTTCATTTTTTCACCTCTACCCTCGACCCCCCCCACCCCTTACCAGCCCCCCCCCCCCACCTCCCAAAAAAAAAATTTAAGTTTTTTTTAAAAAAAATATTTTCGACTTCAAAATTTCATTTTTTCACCCCTACCCTTGACCCCCCCCCCACCTCCCAAAAAAAAAATTTAAGTTTTTTTTAAAAAAAATATTTTCGACTTCAAAATTTCATTTTTTCACCCCTACCCTCGACCCCCCACCCACCCAACCCCTACCAGCCCCCCCACCCCCCAAAAAAAAAATTTAAGTTTGTTTTTAAAAAATATTTTGAACTTTAAAATTTCAATTTTTGACCCCTACCCTCGACTCCCCCACCCACGCCCTACCAGCCCCCCCAACCCCTACCAGCCCCCCACCCCCCAAAAAAAATTTTAAGTTTTTTTTTAAAAAAAAAAAAAATTTAACTTCAAACTTTCAAGTTTTCACCCCTACCCTCGATCCCCCCCCTCCTACCAGCCCCCACCCCAAAAAAAATTAAGTTTGTTTTTAAAAAATATTTTCAATTTCAAAAATGATTTTCTACTCTAGTAAAAATAAAAGAAATTTTTCAAAAACATTTTTCATTCATAAATCAACACAAAAAATCTTTTCCGAAAAATATTTTCTACTCACCAACCAAACATGAGAAAATAAGTCAAAAATCAACTTGTTTTCCAAGAAAACATTTTCTAGGAAAACATTTTCCATGGAAAGCATTTTCCTTCATACCAAACACACCCGTAAAGTATTTGAAGCTAGCTGACGTCACTTATATTCACATATAAACTATATGTGGTTGAAAAATAAAATTGAATATGATTACAGTTTTACCACTAAATTTAATCATTCAAATAATATCTAATCGTCTTATGCTCGACAATTAAGTCGGTTAACTAAGCTCACCATTCATCAGTTTAAACTTGCATTTCCCATTTATCAATAAAAAAAATTGTGTAGCGACTTCGCTAAAAAAATATTCACTCTTTTAAAGTTTGAACACCCTTAACGAAATTCCTTGCTCCGTACGTTGATAATAATATAAAGCATAATACATAAACAAATACTCAAACTTGACCTCAATTGACAAGTAAATAACACTCCAACTTTAAATATACTCACCTAATTTGCAAGAGATCCACTTGACTTTTGATATATCATTTGCCAATTCATTTATTCAATTAGAAGTGTTTGCTGCTTGTGGAGAATATATAGCATGATATATCAAGACCTTTAAAGTAGTTAAGAAATTAATATTTAATGATATGTTGATTTTGCCATTTAATAGCTGAGAGAATCAAGTCTAGTTGTATTGAAATTAAAGATGTCATTAATTTAATAAATGTTTAATTAATAAGATTGATTTTCTTCTACAAAAATTATGAAATTAATATTTAATGTTATGTTGATTTTATTTTAATACAGTACTAGTCATATTGTAAGGGTGGTTAGAGTAATTAACCCTTAAGATTAGGGTGCCCTTGGTACATATGAAAGGAAAATATTTTATTGGAAAATAAATATTTAATGTTTGTTAAGTATAAAAAAAATAAATATCCCAAGAGCATTTTATATATAATCGAGCAAACACTATATCGGCAAAATGGTTGTTAGAGAGTGAGAGTACTTTGGGGTTGGTGGGATGGCCAAGGGGTGGGAAGGAGAAAATTGCTTTGGAATATTATTATGAAACTTGTTTTCGATACTTATCAGAGAAGTCATTTTCTTCATTTTAATATATTTTATAGATTTGTTTGACTTACACAATTTTTAGAAACAAAAAAAGAAGAAGAAGGTAATATTGGTATATTATTTCTATTAATTATAAGTTACCTAAATATTAAAAAATTAATAGTATTCAACTATTCATTAATGTATAAGAATAAAAAAGACACAAAATGATAGATTATTTTTAAAATTTTCAAACTAAAAAAATAAAATTGGACAACTATTTATACTACATTGAAAAAGTAAAATGAACGGAGGGAGCAATTTTAATCAAACTAAACGTACATCATACATGTGCCATATTTACATGTATATATTCTTATTCCTAACAAATCCCAAAACACAAGGTCCAATTAATATTGAGCAATAAATCCATACACGTTATTTGAGGTAAAAGTTCCAATATAAATAGTATAAAGTATTAAAGGAAAAATCTTTTTGGCCACGGAATTTGGCCAGAATGATATTTTTTCTATATTATTTTATCTTTTTAAATATTTTTACCCTTTTAACTTTAATACCTTTTAACTAAAAGTGAAAATAACTAAAAGTGAAAAAAACATCAGTTTATTTTTTTTTTTTTAAATTATACTTTTTTTAATTTTCTGGCCAAATTCTTTGGCCATTTAGCACTTCTCAAAGTATAAAAATCACATATATTTAGGTGTTAGTTACATCGTATTTTGAAAGTATTCTTAATTATAAAATTTTGGTTGTTTCATTTCTGTTGGATACATTTTTCGGATGTCTGATACATTGCAAATGATACATTACTTAATGAGAGGGGCTCTCCGATACATTTCTTGGATGTATGATACATTGCAAATGATACATTATTTAATGAGAGGGATGTAGGGGATGAATATATTCGAGAGGGGATGAATGTATCCGAGAGGGGATGCATGTATTCGAGAGGGGATGAATGTATCCGAGAGGGGAATTTTGTAAATTTTTTTAAATGGTAGAAAATTTTAGGAATTATAATATCTTAAGTTGTGTATTTATGTAATTTCATATATATATATATATTTATGAAATATCAAAGTTGTACATGGGTTCCATATTTGTTTACAAATATATTTTTTAAAGGATTAAGTGATACAGAATTCCTTAAAATTGTCTGTATATTTTATTTTGATACCTTATTTAAGACTTGTTTATATTGAGAACTTTTATTGTTCAAAATAAGTACCTATTACACAATTTTCGCTACATGGCAAATAAGGTGCAATACACTTATACACATGCATTGAGTTTGTTTGAAGGGTACTTTTTAATTATTTTTTAAAACTCTTTCTTCTTCCTTCTTCCTTAGCCATAACTTCTTCCAACACCACCACCATTTCCATCAGTGCCGCTGATGTTGCCATCACCACCATCCACCCTTCTCTTTTCTTCAGTCATCTCTCCCTCTCCCTCTCCCTCTCCCTCACTTGTATCATTTTCAACTGTAAAACACCCTTACTATTTTATTCTCCACTTTCTTTAAATTCGACGGATACTATGATCTTATTCACCAAAAAAAATAGAAATTCACACAATTACTACTCTATTTTTTTCTCCTTCTTTTGTTCTTATTGAAAACTATATATTTGTACTCGAATAAATCAGATCTAAAAAAAAAACACAAATCACCTCTCCTTCCTCCTTTCTCTACGCTTTGCATAAATGATTATATAGTCAATAAAATTTTTGGTATCTAAAATTACAGATGGTTCATGTATTGATAAATTTTTGTGTATATGTAATTTGTTATTTTCAACTTTAAAAAAAGTCAGATCTGAAAAAAATCTTTGGATTAAGATGATTTGAAGGCGACAGTGGCGATGCAATTCATGATGAGATGAATTATTGAGGCATTTCCAATGTTTCTGCAATTTATGAGATGAATTCATTAATCAGTATACTAACACATTGCGAGTGTATTATACATATTTCATACTTTTTAGCTGATTGTCAAAAAAATGTTTAAATTTGAATGGGCGAAGATGTTCAATGTACTAGTCCTAGTTAAGGTTTCTAAGTGAATCATGCCAACTTTAAGGGGTCGTCGATAACTTAAGCTCTTTTTAAATGGTATTAATTAAATGATTTAAAATTATCTCATTAAGTGTAAAGTAAATAATATCTAACGAATATTATTAACTAGGTAATTTGCCCGCGATTCGCGCGGTCATAAATAATAATTGCATTGAACTTGCAAATAATCTTTCACTAATATTCATATACATTAAAATAAAAAATAGGATCTTAAAAAAAATTTAGCTATATTCCAACATGAATTTGATTATTTATCATTATCACATAACTCAAGAACCTCTAATGAATGAATTATTCAGAAATAATAAATCTTTGGTTCTTTAATCAAAATTAAAAGGAAAATAAAGAAGAAAATAAGAATATATATATATAAAGAAATTTCATAAGAAAAGAACACATTTAAGTTGCATAGATTATACAATTGTGATATATGTCTCAAGGAAAAATTCAAAAAATTGTTAACATATTCAAAACAGAAATTACGCTTGAACATGAAAGCAATTATAACTTTTGAACTATCATAATGAATTTCTTCAATTGGTAAGTGAGAAACTTCATATCTATGTTAAAATAAATAATATGTAAGTTTATATATAGTACTTTTAAGTCATAGAATTTTATATAGAATATCAAAACATGAATTCTTGGAACTGAGTACAATAATTATTTTCTGCACAATGAAAATACCTACTATATGTGCCTCTATGTTCAATATAACTTGAGACAATAACTTTGCAGAAACATAACAACAGAGTATAAAATATGTACTCAAAAATAAAAATTAACATCATAAGCATATATTAATGCCTGTAAAAAAATACCAGGATATGTAAATTAGATGGAAATAGAAAGGAAAAAATCGAGTCCACTAAGTGCACAATGTCCCCTTAAGAAATTTATTCCCCTCTAATACCTGAAGTTTAAAGAATTATATCCTCTTAGAATGAAACAATTTTATCAACCAACGCATTGATACAAAAACAGTGGTATCAATAAGCCACTGAACAGGAGTGAAGTACATGAATATTTAATTGTGCAGAAGAAGTTAAGAATTTTCATTGTTTTAAAATGAGAGAAAATCCATCTATTTATAGACAACAAATTAAGGTTAGTGTGAACAAATGTTTATTGTGCCTTATCGGAAAAGTCACAACTCTTTGGAAATGTCACAACCCTTCGAAAAGGTCACAACTTTTCATAAACGTCACAACCTTTCATAAAAGTCGCAACTCTTCATAAAAGTTGCACATTTTCTTAGAAGTCACAATTTTTCATAAAAGTCACAACTTTTCATGAAATGTGAAGGCTAATTTTGGAAATAAATAAATTAAAAGGAAATTCTGGTCTGTAGTGGCACCACGTAGGCGGGACTAAGGTTCTCTTTTATACCCTTCGGAAAGGTCTCAACCTTTCATAAATGTCACAACCTTTCATAAAAGTCACAACTTTTCATAAAAGTCGCAACTCATGGAATTTATAAAATAATAATTAAATCTATCAGTCATTAATAATGTAAAGGAAAATGAAAATTATTACATCTTATCATTTATCCTTAATAACATAAGCATAAATTAATGAATGTAAAAAATACATACCAGGATCTATAACATAAGCAACGGAAAGGTCACAACATTTCATAAAAGTGACAACTTTTCATAAAAGTCGCAATTCTTCATTAAAGTCACAACTTTTCATTAATGTCGCAACTCTTAATAAAAGTCGCAACTTTTCATAAAAGTCACAATTTTTCATGAAAGGGGAAGGGTAGTTTTGTAAATAAATAAATTAAAAGGGAATTTTGGTTTGTGGTGGCGCCACGTAAGCGGGACTAAGGTTCTCTTTTATATATATACTAGTAAAATTATCCGCGCTTTGTGCGGGAATTTCCTATCATGGATTTTATAAAATAATACTTAAAATCTATCAGTCATTAAAACTAAAACACTGTATTATTTTACATACAAGATTACGTAGTAACAAACATTAATAATGTAAAGGAAAATGAAAATTATTACATCTTATCATTTATCCTTAATAACATAAGCATAAATTAATGATTGTAAAACTACATACCAGGATTTGTAACAAAAATATTGGTGTCAGTGAGCCACTCAACATAAGCAAAGTACACAAATATTTAATTGTGAAGAAGAAGAAGAAGAATAGGTTTAGAATTTTCATTGTTTTAAAATGAGAGGAAATTCCTTTATTTATAGACAACAAAGGGTAGTGTGAACAAATGTTTATTGTGCCTTATCGGAAAGGTTACAACTATTTGGAAAAGTTGCAACTCTTCGGAAAGGTTACAACCTTTCATAAAAGTCACAACTTTTCATAAAAGTCGCAACTCTTCATTAAAGTTGCAACTTTTCATTAAAGTCACAACTTTTCATTAAAGTCACAACTCTTCATTAAAGTCACAACGTTTCATAAAGTCATGACTTTTCATGAAAGGGGAAGGCTAGTTTTGTAAATAAATAAATTAAAAGGGAATTTTGTTTGTGGTGGCGCCACGTAGACTGACCTAAGGTTCTCTTATATATATATATATATATGATATGATACTGATAATTTTTAATTGGTATTAATTAAATGATAATTTTTTGCTCTAAAATAAATTATAATAATATAATTTTTTGTGTGGTAGTAAATCGTTTCATTCCTTCTTTTTGGAAAAACTACATAGTAATTAGACATACTTCACTATCGTATATACTATTTTTACCGATACTTTTCAAAATATTACGCATCTTACCACTAATAAAGAATTTTTCTACCATATATTGAAGAAAATACATTTAGATACATGTATTTTTGCTACCAGATACACAAAAATAAGGAGAGAGATAGGGGAGGGAGGCAAACGAGATTCGTATGTATAACAAATATATGTGAATCAGACTAGATACATACTAGATACATGTATATGAATATATCTTATGTGATTCGCCTGTATCTGGAATACCAAATACATAGGAGAGTAGTGAGCGAGATGAGAGAGAGGTGAGGGAGGCAAGTAAGATTTGTTATGTATGCTAGATATATACATGCAAATCCACTTGGACACAATGTATCTAGCTAGAAAAAATTATACCTAATTTTGACCCATGCATGTATCTGAGATACATTCTAGACATATTTGGAGGCACCAAAATCTGGTAAGATACGTAATATTGCAAACTAGAGTATATCTAAGTAATTAGCTCCTAAACTGGTGAGATTTATATATGTAAGTTACCCCTTTTTTTACGCCAGTTTAATGTGAAGAGACTCATTAAGATGTCCATAATTAAAGTATATTCTTCATCGAACATTGAATTTTTACTCAAAGCGACATTCAAAATAATAAAACTATATTTAAAGGATATGAATTTAAAACTAAAGGTCATAGCTATAGAGGATCCAACAATTTCGGAAAAATTATACACTAACTAAATTGAAGTAGAAAAAAAAAGTAATTTTTTTAAAGAATTTTTTTTTTCTGAAAATACCCTTGCTGTCCGTGTCTACTTCAACCTCAGACGTTACTACATCTCTTACATAATATTTACAACTTACAATTCAATATTTGTTAGGCCTACACATATATAAACTTTTAAAAACTAATTTAATCAAATTTTCAATATACCAACAAAAATAACCAAGAACAACATTCTAGGAAGTCAATAAAAAATTGGATCAAAATTTTAAAAATAGGTGAGTCAAGCAAATGTGTATGAATTGTTCATGCTTCCCATTATCTCAAAACCTTAGTGGAATAGCATTAACCAAAAAATGGCAAAATCTTTGATATGTTTGGATTATTTAATTTTGAGAGCATCCAAATCATCAAATCAACATCTTAGTTATGTTATATAAACTCCTAATTCCTCCGTTCTAAAACACACAAGAAAAAGAAAAAGAAACAAATATCTGGCCTTAGAATCCAATTCTTCTCAATGGGAATTCAAATGAAGAAGCAATGGCTTCAATTTGCTTGTGCTTTGGCATTTTTCTTGATTGCCACATGCACTATGGCCTATTCACCTTATTCTTATGAATCATCAGATTCAACATACAATAAAGTACCAACCACGGTAGTTAAAAGTGAAGACTTCAAGGTACCCTCAGAGTCGGAAAATGAATATAAGTCGTCATTTTTTTCAAAGAATGATTACTACAAGAAGACATCAGTTTCAGAAGATAATTATAAGAAAGTACCCTTGGTTCCCGAACATGAATCATTCTCGCCAAAGAATGACTACTACAAGAAGCCATCATTTTCAGAAGATAACTACAAGAAGGAATCATATGTTCCAAAAGTACCCTCGATGGCTAAACCGGAATATAAGAAGTCATTTTTTCCAAAATTTGACTACTTCAAGAAGCCGTTAGTTTCAAAAGATAACTACAAGAAGGTGTCATATGTTCCAGAGGTACCCACAAAGCCTAAACCGGAATACAAGGTACCATCTTTGCCAAAGAGTGACTACTATAAGAAGCCATCAGTTCCAGAAAACAACTACAAGAAGATGTCATATGTTCCAGAGATACCCTCGATGACTAAACCAGAATATAAGGAGTCATTTTTTCCAAAATTTGACTACTTCAAGAAGCCATCAGTTCCAAAAGATAACTACAAGAAGGTGTCATATGTCCCAGAGGTACCCACAGAGCCTAAACAGGAATATAAGGTATCGTCTTTGCTAAAGAATGACTACTATAAGAAGTCATCAGTTCCAGAAGACAACTACAAGAAGACGTCATATGTTCCAGAGGTACCCTCGACGACTAAACCAGAATATAAGGAGTCATTTTTGCCAAAATTTGACTACTTTAAAAACCCATCAGTTTCAGAAGATAGCTACAAAAAGGTGTCATATGTTCCAAAGGTGCCCTCGGTCCCTAAAGAAGAATACAAGGTGCCTTCTTTGCAAAAGAATGATTACTACAAGAAGCCATCAGTTCCAGAAGATAACTACAAAAAGGTATCATTTGTTTCAAAGGTTCCCTCAGTGACTAAAGAAGAATACAAGGTGCCTTCTTTGCAAAAAAATGACTACTACAAGAAGCCATCAGTTTCAAAAGATAACTACAAAAAGGTGTCATTTGTTCCAAAGGTGCCCTCAGTGCCTAGAGAAGAATACAAAGTGCATTCTTTGTCAAAGAATGACTACTACAAGAAGCCATCGCCTTCTTCATCACCACCACCTCCATATTATTAAATTTCCATTTTTGATGTTCAACATGCATGTTTCATTTAAGTCCTTCTCCAGCTCAACATATATAACCCAAAGGGTTCTCATATTATGAGTTAGAAGGCGTGATATCAAAATTGTAATTTTTTATTTATTTATATTTCCTTTTCCTACTTCGGTTTGCAATTGTTGTCATTTAAATTCTATAATTTTGAATGTTTCGAGAAATTTGTTTCAATTGACTACAAGTTCTTCTAATTGAAAGTTTACATATGTATATATATTCATCTGAATTAGTCGGACTTCAATACATATACTAGACACAACAATATGAGAAACCAACCATAAAAAAAAGTATATAGATTCATCTGTTTTTTCCAGCAATTGCCAATTTCTTCACATAAATTGAATAGAAAAACACTGGAACATAACAATTTGAGTAGCCTCCTTTGTTGGAGTAGTCATATTGTTGCTTCACTAGAACAAAAATAACTTTTAGCGGTAATAAATATTGACAATAATAAAGAGTGTTAAAGTCTTTACCGGCAATAGTTAAGTTCCATTAGAACCAATATCATTAAAGGTTTTAGGGACATATACAAAGAGTACTAATTGTTGCTAAAATATATATTTAGAGGCAATTAAGAATTAATTACCACTAATGATCATTTTTGATGTAGTGCTTGTTCTTGTGAGTGGCATTGTTTCAGCCAATATTGAGATGGGGAACAAGCAATTGTTTAAATCATCAGATGGTGTTGGTGCACAGAGTATATTATGGTTGATTCGGTCAAGGTTGCGTCAGTTCGTGATTGGGAGAGACCTACTTCCCCTATTGATAATCAGAATTTTATCGGGTAATTAGCAGTCTATTATCATCAATTTTTTCAGAGCTTCTCTTCCATCGCAGCCTTGTTGACTAAGTTGACTCAGAAGACTGCAATATTTCTATGGACTAATAAGTGTGAGACGATCCTTCAAAAGCTCAAAGAGTTATTGTGTAACACCCCGAATTTTTTTAAGTTAAGACTCGAACCATTATTCATTTGTGAATAAGATTATGTCGAGTGATTCTAAATTTTCTTAGGTGTTAATGTCAATTCTTGAGTGGGCAATTATTCTGGATATGAATTAAGGTCATTAGTATCCCCTATCATAAAGTTGGGTTGAAAGCTTTCATACCGATTGAGTTTCAATATGAGATTTTTTTAGGGTCAACTTCAAATGATCATATCTCTTAGCACATTAAAAATTAGGTTTCCCTTGACCTATCAAATTAAAGGTCTTTGGTTCCTCTTTGCAACCCCGGCAAGTTTACTTAATTTCGAGCTCGGAGTAAAAAGATATGCTTGTTTTAGTGAAACCTCTCTCTTAAGACACCTCAATCGTTTTTAGAAGGACAGTTTAGTCTTTTCCCATCCCTACTAAGCCTAGACACATTTTTATTCACCTAATTAAAGGTCTAGGCTGCGTGAAAACAATTTTTGATGTTCTTTAACATTTAGAGGAATTAGAACAAGGTTTCAAGAAGAGAAAAAAAACTAGGGTTCAAGCGTTCTTCAAGCTTCCATGGATTTCACCAAGAACCTTTGTTCTTTCAAGGTATTTAAGGTTTCTCACAGTGGTGGTTTTTTTTGTCCTCACACCCTACATCTCGATTTAGTCAAGAAATTGTTACATCTAAAGGATCCATTCGTAGTTCTTGATATTGAGTTTGGTTCTTTAACAATTGAGGCTTTTTTATTCTTTTGTTTTGTGAATATTATTATGTTGTTCTTGCTAAGTATCACATGAACCCTATTGATTTGATAAAGTTATGTTTCCAAAGGAATTGTATGAAAGTTCTCATGTATTCGTGTTGGGTTTGAGAATCAAGAAGAGTTTAAGAGAAATTTCCCAATTTTAAACTAAGTTAGGGTCCTAATTTAAGCTTGAAAATTCGTCGGGCTGCTGGGAAAAGGCCTAGGGCTACGCGCCATTGTCACGACCCGAGAGTACCCCCTAGTCGTAACATGGCGTATTCGACCCCGAAGGGGTCTTATACGAGCCACATAGTCATTCATTGCATTCAATAATGAAAATAGTGCGGAATAATAAAAAAAAACTTATTTACATCCACACATTTAAACTTCATTAAAACAACTTTAAAAACACACAGCGGAAGTCTAAGTCTCACATGGCCATCTTAGACACAATCACAGAACTTAAGTAGGGACACGACCCTTTACAATCAAAAGAAGTCTATTAAGTCTATTACAAGAACCTTATCATAAAATTAGAATAGAAAAGTCTTGTCCTCGACATATGAGGACATACCACAAGATCTTGGAAGAAAGCAATCCAACACTTCAAACTAGCTAGGAGGGATCACTTGCCGGAACCTACACTTATAGTAAAAATATGAAGAATATGGGTTAGTACACAAAATGTACTAAGTATGATGACCATGCAAGACATGCTTTAAAAGGGACATTTTGGTTAGAAACCATGCATTATGCCACTTTTTGAAGTACCATGAATAGTTGCATAAAAGACATACAATACAAGCGTAAACATCAAGTAAGTCATAATATTACCTTTAAACAATTTCAACATGAAAACCTTTACCTTGGACCTTCACCTCAAGAAACCCTTATGCTATACCTCGTGCAATGTATGGATGGCGTCCCATACCACCATCCATACTAAGGCACCACATTAAGGTCACTTAAGGTAACTTATCATTCCTTTCTTTCACCTTTGCGCAATATTCATACATAAGAGGTATATCATCACTTAAGACATGACAAGGGAAAATAACTCGTAATATAACCCAAGTATAGCATGCATCTCATATTAAGCATTTGAGAGCCAACATTCTTTAATAACCTCATTTATGCCACAATTGTATCACATACATTAGGATTTAGAGAAACTCACTATGACCCTCTCCAAGCCTACTCGTGCAATGTATAGGTAGCATCCCATACTACTACCTACATTTTGTAGAACCTATCAAGAAACCATAATGAAATCTCGCATGATGGGAAGTAAGCGTTTAACCGACATAGACCATGAGAGTTTGTCATGGAATCCGGTGTCATAAGTCCCCACACCGTAAAGAGGTGGTCTTCTTGCCTAAGGAAGACCGGTATATAGCTTAATGGATCCACTAGCTACCTATGCGGGCACATAGTTTATGGGATAAGGTAGACGATTATTGAAACTCATGCCTAACCATTGGAGGAGTTTCCATCTAACCAAATCCACTCGGTGCTTAGCCTACATTCCCATAGAATAGTTCGTTACCTTGACATTATCACATATGAGAGGTGCCATTGGCCTACCAACTCCAAATTACATTCATTAACACGTGAAAGGGTGCTTTAAGCCTACCGTTTCAAGGTTCATTTAGGAAAGCTCATTAACTCCTCTTGAAAGGGTGCCATGGGCCTACCGGTTCAAGTCTCATCATTAACCTTCATGGAAAGGTGCCATAGGCCTACCGACTCCAAGGTTCATTACTATCATTAATGGAAGGGTGCGATAAGCCTACCGATTCCAAGGTTCATTATTATCATGAGTGGAAGGGTGCTACTAGCCTACCGATCCGATGATTCAACAACCAATAATATAATCATTTAAACAAGAAAATGATGCACAAGCTCTACCAATTCGAGTTATGCAATAAATTGGAGAATCCTTCATATTCTATCATCAACATTCATGAGTGTCAAATTGAGAAAAATCCTTTCAATAATAACACATTTACGTTCATAACATGATCACATTAGCTCCATTGAATGTCCATTCATAAAAATGTCATGTAACACTTATATTTCTCATACTATGCCTTCAAGGCCATGGTCACAATACATTCCATAATTAAACACCTCCACCATAAGTGGATCAAACCAAGCAAGAACAATTTTTTTATCCATAATATGAGATTAAGCCAACTTACCATCCTCCAAATCCATAATCAACAACACTCAAGTCCCAACCATTTTTCTTACCACAAGAGAATTCATCCATAACTTGCCCATAAGGCCACAATCCTCAATTCATCCATATACCAACAATTCATCATAAATAGGTATAGAAAACCATATAAATCAACAATACAATCCAATCTAAACTCAATTTCATCAACATTAAATCATAGGCATTAAACCCACTTCATTAGCAAATTCTAGGCTTTTAATGAAAACATGGGTTCTTGAAGAAGTTTCATATAAAAATCATCTTAAAATCATAAATAGAACTTCAATTCACCAATATAATGACTTTGAAAACATTTTACCCATGAACCCATACCTAGAATAGAAAATAGAAGTTTTGTTCTTTGAAGACTTTTGAAACCCTTTTGAATGGACTCCTTGAAGGAAAGATAATCAAGGATCAAGGGTCACCATACCTTTGCTATGATCTCCCACGAAATTTGATGAAGAAAGCCTTGAATCCAAAGCCCTAGCTCCCACTTCTTCTTCTTCTTAATGGAGGATTGTAGAGAGGGAAATGTTTTAGGGATGAGAATTGAACTAATGGTATCTAGGAAATAATATATGTCCTTTGGAAGAATGGTCCAACACTTAGAAAAAAAATGAGGCGGGTGAACAGTAACCACGCCTACTGGAAATTGCATTTTCCTGCCGAACAGATTTTACGAAAATGGGCATAACTTCTTCGTCCGAACTCCGAATGATATGAAACGAAGTGCGTTAGGTAGCTAACTCAAAGGGCTTTCCATGGATATATTATTGGCCACCCAAATAATTTGTGTGCTAGGAGATATGACCCTCCAAAGTAGACCCTCGAAAAAGGCTTCACTTGGAAATTTCGGATTTTGATACGGTTGCTCTAAAATTTGGGTTAGACCCATTTCCCACTCAATTTGACCCCCTAAACAAGAATATGAAGTCGGATTTTCGAAAAACGAAACGGATTTTTTTATATACAGCTAAACAAGTTTCCCGTAACTTCCGAAGCACATTTTTAAGAACTTTTTGGGTCAAATTCAAATATAATCATTTCATTAAGTTCTCGACTCCAAACTCACATGTGAGGCTCTAGTTTCACTCTATCATTTTCCGGGTCGTTACAGCCATGATAGCACCAAGGCCTGACTTTTGAAGTTCAGGCCTAAGGGCGAAGCGTCAGCAGTTCGCCAAGACCTGACTTTTGAAGTTCAGGCCTGGGGCGACGCGCCAGCAGTGCGTCAAGGCAATGCTTTTGAAGTTGAGGGCCTGGCGCCTTGTGCCAGCAGTACGCCAAGGATTTCTCGGTCAATCTTTCCTTGTTTCATCCGGTTCGTGTTCCTTTAAGTTGTGGCCACGTTTCCTTCTCTGTATTAGCTCTTATAGGCTTCATTTACCTTTGAAATTTTGGCATATCCTAATCACATGTCTTAATGCACGCTCAAAACTAAAGTGAGTTTAAGAGAAAAGTTCAAGAGCTTTTATCGAGTTGATTTGTTCATGTCTATATTTCAGCATGAACCCTATTATTTGAGTATTCATTAAGTTATTGTTGAGAATCTTTTTAACCGAACAATTATCTTAAATTGATTTTCTAAAAAAGTAAAGAGGAGTTTTAAAAAAGTAAAGAAGAGCTTTGAGGAAAGTTTAAAGAGACATTTTGAGTAAAGTTTAGGGAGCTATTGATCCCCAAATTTATCATTTTTACATTAAGAAAAGAGAAATTTTGATTTCTAAACGAGTAATGAGTTCAGAGTTATGTCAGAGCAGTTACCTCTTTTAAAAGGATACTTTGAGCAATTACCTCAAATTGAGAAAGAGTATGTTTTATACATTTGAGCATAAGTATATATTTTTGGGAGTAGTATTGAGCACTGATATGTGGATGAGTTCAGACAACTCACATTGCTCATAAACCATGTAGCAAACATGGGTAAAAGATCTTACTTTTTAGACAATTCTGTATTGCTTTAGAGCAGAGCTTTAGTGTATCCACTTAGTTGAGGTGTTCTATACCCCGACAAGGTATAGGACAGTTTTGGCAGCGCGGGCGAGATGTTGTATCATCACATAGCTCATAGTGATCGTTGTCGGTTAGAGAATTTCTCAAATTAGAGTAAAGAGTAATTTATTGTATTTTATATACATCTTTGAGTTGATATCTTCTATTTATGAAGTTTTAAACATTGCATCTCTTATTATTGCTTTTGTATTGAAGTTGAGTTGAGATGAATATTCTTCCAATCTTATCAGTTCAGTAATTTATGCATTCGGTTTTCCTTACATACTCGAACATTCAATGTACTGATGTCATTCGACATGCATCTTATTATTCTACAAATATAGGTGTTTAGAGTCATCAACAGACGTTTTGTTGATCAGATCACTTTGCACTTCAAATAGCTTGGGTGAGCCTCCTTGCATTCCGGGGGACTTCACATTTATTTTCTATTCAATGTCTTGAGATGTCAGGGTCTTATCCCGATATCAATCTTCAGTAATAGAGGCTTCATATATAGATAGAGTTGATGAGTCTTTCAATATTTACTTTTTCTTTGAGATGTTTTTGCAAACTATTATACTTATGTTATTGAGTATTTTATAGACAGTTTGAGTTGAGTATTTACTTGGAGTCTAATTGTTCATAAAATTTTGTTTTTAAGCCTTTATTGCTTGAGTAAGTCTTCCACTAAGTAGTCAACCAGGCCAAGGGTTAGCTTGGGTGACCATCAATGGTTCTCGAGTTCCAGGCACGTCCAAGGTGTAGGCTTAGGGGATGACAAACTTGGTATCAGAGCACATAATTCAAGTTTCATAAGGTGTCTATGAAGCCATGTCAATAGGATCTTATTTATGGTTGTGAGGGCTCGACTTCTATAAATAGGGGACTACAAACATTTAAGAAAAGTTTTCCATCTTTTATACTCTAAATCGTGCAATAGAACTATACCATAAGGAACTTATTCAAACTCGTGCGTTTCTTTAATCCATTTGACTACCCCTCATACTCAAGATGGTTGAAAAGCAAAGACTTGATCCTTATCGATAAGTTACTCTAAAAAAAAGTCTTCAGAAAGTCATGAGATTGCAGATAGGCTTGAGAGAAGCATGTGAGTGAGCTTAAGTGTTGAGATTCGAAAGAATGCACTCTTATTCATATGAATCGTGCGTTCAAGCTAAAAGCGAGATGTACTCCTTTCTCTAAACCTTGTTTCAGTTGAGATCCTTATGAGAAAGTGTGTTTTAACGCTTGGGTAGTATTTTCACCCGAAAAAATAGTATGTGTTGTGATGCATTCATCCTCATGCAGCATAACATTGTTCATGAAAATATGAGAAAGTGGAGAAATACTCTCTTTTAGAAAGAAAATGTAACATTACTTATATCCTTGACCACGATCTAGGTGGCAAGTTGATGAGACATTAAGATTATGAGATTGGTAGATGGACTGTGAGTCCCCTATGAGTCCTTGTCTAAAAGCTAAATACTCAGCAATGTGTATACGATAGGTTGTGTGACGACCTTGTGTTCCACCACATCATTTCATCATTCATTACATTGCATTTGGCCAGCTTTGTTGTGTTGTGTGCCTTAATTTTTTGTATCTTTTTGTGTTAACTTTATTCACGTTGTTGTTATATAAACTGGCGGCACCAATGCTGGGATGAGATTTTTTTTGCGTGCAAGTGGAAGCGTTTCATAGTTTATTTCTTAAGTCTGTTTAATTGCTTATACGTACTCAGTCGGTCTAACCATACTTATGGATTGTACTCACCCCTACTTCTGTTGTCCCTTTTGATGTAGATCCTAGTCAAAGTGATCCTCGTAGTGGCTAATTGAATCTAAGGGTTTCTTCTTTTTCGGAGTTGTGGTGAGATCCTACTTTTCGCATCGCCATTGGTTTCCATCTATATATCATTTACAGTCTTTAATTTCTTTTTGAAGACTTGAGATGCATTTCAGAACCTAGAAATGTATTAGATGCTCTTTATTTATGCTACCAGATTTTAAGAATTTCTTTGTTATTTCTTACGGGTTGTGGCCCGACTTCCCTTTAGGAGTCCCGTATGTGTATTTCTTTCGGCTTACACACTATTTTGGGGCTTCAAGGTGTGTTTCATCATCACCTTGGCTTTTGAATTGTCACATAGAATATTTATTCTAATTTTCTACTCTTGTTGATATAGTGAAATTATTCATGTATGCATGTGGATTAGGTCATTCTGACTAAGCACTTTAAATTTTTGTTTTCCTTATTTCATTTACTTTCGTTGTTATCAACTTACTATTATCTTTGTTATTGTCATCACAACATTGTTAGGATAAAATATGCACTATCCGAATTGTTGATCCTAAAAATTAGTATATTGGTGTTATGTAATATGCATTATATATATATATATTAAATTTTCAATTATAAACATTAATTAGTCTCAACACAACATGCAATTTAGCAATCCATCAAAAATATTTTAAAAGGAAATTTTGACATATTGACCAAAATTGTTTGAATGTGGTGCGCGGTGACTATATTCTGATAGGGGTGAATATTGTATTAATATAGTTTGTATAGTGTAAAATCGGAAAGATAAATACTAAGAATGAATCGATGATTAATATAAATTATTTCATTAAAGTAAAATAAGAAATTTCAGATTAAATGAAGTAGTCTTTCAATTTTAATTTTATGTTTGAGGTCGTGCTCAGCACAAGTATCACCAATGGTTACTAACAGAGAGGAAATTAAATTAAATATGAATATAAATCCAATTCATGTATATATTCATTTCTCAGTATAATATTAAAAGTTTCTTAATGAATTGCAATAATTGGCTTAAGACCTCACATATCAGATCGTGAATTCTTTCAAATCCTTTATTTTACTTGATTATTTTGAAATATAATTAATTAAATTCACCAGAATTAATATATTATTCTTTACTATGAATAAGTTTGATGTTTAAGGACATTGATTTTTTATTTTATACATGTCTTGAAACTACATAATGAATTTTAGTTCTCGGGTGATTTAACATTTAGAAAAAGAATAATTATAATTGAAGAAATTTATTTCTAAACTTCTGGTGGGAAGCACGTTATAATAGGACTTCACCTTTTAGGATTCAAGATTTTTAATTTTGACCGTAAAATTGAATTGAATTTTAAATTTCGAAAAAAAAAATCTATATATTGAAAAATTATATAAAAAACATACTATAATATAAGTTATAACAATATAATAGTTCAAAATATTTAGCAATTATACAAAAAAAAATTGTTTAATTGTTAAATCCGAACATCATCAATGGAACGAAAAAATAACTTTTTTTTCTAATTTATTGAGTGATTCTAATTTTTTATAGAATAATTATTAGAAACAAATGGGTATAATAATTATTTTGATGGATTGGGGTGAAAAGCTTGAGGGATATTAATATTTTAAGGTTTGGAAATATTTTTTAACTCTTTAAAAAACGTGGAAATAAAAAAATGACTTTTATCAGAATAAAAAAGAAAACAAATCACGTTATCAACGGAACAAATCCAGCAGGGTCATATATATTTTATATATAAATAAATAACTAGGAAGTTAAGATGGCTTCGGGAAATGGATTATTATTTCATGATATACAAGGTTTAATACCCAAGATTTGAAGGTGGTGAAACGTAGCGACAGAATCAGAATTTCGATTATGAAGGGTTAAAAGTAAAAATTAGGCAAATGACATAGTATAAGAAAGAAATTACTTCATTTCCCTACTCTTTCATTAATTACCAAAAATCCCTTTTTTTAGTGTTTTTCAGATACATAATATAGCAGTGTGGATACTTAATATAGCAGCGCAGATACTTTAATTAATAACGGGTGGATACTTAAATTATTAAGTTGTTAGCAGCACGGATACTTAATTAACGGGCGGATGCATAATATAGCAGCGCGGATACTTTAATTAATAATGGACGGATACTAAAATTATTAAGTTGTTAGCAGCACAGATACTTAATTAACGGGCAGATGCATAATATAGTAGCGCGGATACTTTAATTAATAACAGGCGGATACTTCTAATAAAGTATCCGATTAAGTTGAATTGGGGGAAAATAAGGGGTTTTTGTATTTTAGTAAAAGAGTAGGGAAATATTGAAAATAGGTAAAGAAGTGTTGTGTATTTAAGTAATTTTTCCTTAAAATATAAAGTTGAGAAGTGTCAATATGTAATATTCTTCATGTCTTAATTTATGTGACACTTTTTTTCGAGAATCAAATAGTTTAAGTTTGATCGAAATTTTGTGCATGGAATCTTCAAGATATTTGAAATTTATTTATTTATTTATAAACTATGTGAAAAGTACTATAATTCACAATAATTGTAATTGAAAAATATTCACAATAATTGATAATTCAAAATAGTTAAAAGATATATGAAAAATTTTATGATCAAAGATAGATTTATTTGAATTTCAAAATGTGAAAAGGGTCACATAAATTGGGACGAAGAAAGTGTATATATATATATAAATATATAACTTTTCTTTAAGGTTAACGATTGAGTACACGTGCACCCCCAATTTTACACGTGTGCCTTCATCGGAAAATTTTTGCGAGTATATATGATAAATATCGATATTTTCGGACATATACTAATTTTTGAACAACCTTGTAATACTAAAGAAAGATAGGGCAATGGTTAAGGCTGTTCAAAGTTGCCTCAAAGGCCCGGACTAAGACGTTTTGTTTATTTCTTTTAAGTTTCATATTTTAAGAGAACAAAAGTGACGTTCCAATTTTTTTTAATCTGACCAGCAAGATTTATTTTTTTACTTGTCCTAAAGTATAAACACTCTTGACGAAAATTCTGGTTCCGCCACTGATGACAACCCTTAAACTTTCAATGGATGGGTTTGAACACATGACTAAGTGTTCTTATTAATTATATACACCTTTGCTCTTTGATTTTTTTTGGCATGTTCTTAATTAATTACTTGTGACATAGATAAGTTAACCACTTAAAATATACTATTTCTTTTTATTATATATATATAAAGTCTTAATAATAAGCTGTAAATCCCATACATGTTTCAATTGAGGACAATGTATATACTTAAAGAAGATGAAATATTTTAAGTAAGTAACTTATATATGTAATGAACATAGATCGCATAACAATTTTTATAATTTGAGCTAAAAATGTTTAATAGAAAAACTTTATTATATGTACAGATATTCAATTTTATTGAGCCAACCATTAGCCAGACTGTCAAAATGAAGTTTATCAACAAATTTTAAAAAGTATTTATGTATTGGGAAAATGCATAAGTACCCCCCCAGCCTATGCCCGAAATCCCAGAGACACACCTAACCTTTATTAAGGTCCTATTACCCCCCCGAACTTATTTTTTTATTAATTTTTTACCACTTTTTGACCTACGTGGCTGAGTCCGTGACTTCACCTATGTTAGGCGCGTGGGTGCAATTTTTAGACAACACTGACCAATAAAAATTGGCCACGTGTTAAAATAAACTTTATTGTTGTTTATTGTTCTTCATCTTTAACTAAGTTTTCTTCTTCTTTATTGTTCTTCATCTTTAACTAAGTTTTCTTCTTCTTTATTGTTCTTCATCTTTAGAAAAAAAAACCTCCATTATCATTATCATTCAAGTTAAATTTCTTCTTGCTTCGAAAAGGTAAAGTAAAATTTTAATATATTCTTTATATTTACACCTTTTTATTTCGATTGTTAGTTCTGATTTTAAATTTCTTTCACAATTTTTATGTATAAATATTAGGGTTATGACAAAATCCGAGTTGAATAAGTTGTGTATGGATGAGAATGATTCAATGATCAATGCGGAAGTGCGATGCAAGCATGGAATCTTATTGCAAATGCAGACGTCTTGGTTAGATCGCAATCCCGGAAGACGATTTTGGTCTTGTCCTCACTATGAGGCCACGAACTGTAATTTTTTTAGATGGAGAGACAAGGAGAGAGTCGATGAAAGATCTCGGTTTATTCTTCCGAAATTGGTGAATAGGATTAATGAGTTAGAAGAAAAATATGAGCGTGTGAAGATGCAATTGGAACAGCTTGATAATTCCAACATTGAACAGTCAAAACAAGAAAAAATTCCTTTGGATGAAGGTGAAAGTCTTCGAAATCGTTATGAAAATCTCAACATCAATTCAAAGGGGAAGGGTTGTGCTATAAAAGAAATGGGTGATTTGAAAGAGAAGAAAATGAAAGGGATGAAAATGAAGAAAAATGATGAAGGCTGTCGTTGTTTTGGGAAATTTCTTTGTTGTTTGATGATTTGTTTTGTTGTTATATTTGTTAGCTTTCTAACCCAAGTTGGTAGGTTGAAGGATCAAATGAAATTGCCATTATTTTGTGTGGTATTGAAACCTTTATTTGCTCTACAGTAATGAAAATTTGAATTTGTTTGTGTTTGAAAATGTCTTAATTCTCTATTTGCCATGATTTGTTTGTGTTTGAAATTGTAAAATGAAGTAAGTCAAGAGGTATTAATCACAGTACCTATTCTCCCAACAAAGCTACACAGAAATAACACAAAACACATTGCATAAGTACCCAAAATTGCAGTACCTATTCTTGCAAATAAAAATAAAGCTTCACATAAATAAGACAAGTCACATTGCATAAGTGCCTAGAATTTCATTACTTAAGAGCAAATTTTCAGTACAAAATTGATTCTAAAAGTGAACTTAAAAGCAAAATAAAATTTTCACATTGCATAAGTACCCATAATTTTAGTACTATTTCATACATACATATAACAAAAAAAAGGAAATAGTTGTTTTTCCTTCAAACATGAAACAAAATAGCACTTATAGTTGCCACCAAAACAGTACTAAGAAAACACCATTGCTATCAACATTATAGTTTCCATGGGTCTCGAGGCTGTGAAGAGGAGGAATCATTTGGGTTTGAAAGCCTTGATTGATCTCTAATATGTTGGAGCATTCTAGTTGTGATTGCTTGATTTCCTTTCCACTTCAATCCACTTGTTGGTTTGAAACCAACATCCCCAGTTACAACATTTGATCTCAAAACTCTTTTTGGTCCAGCTAATATTTTGCTACTTGGCAGTCCAGGCTATAAAATTTTTAGAGAAGTAAGGTATTAGAGAACAGATGTTATTAAGTCATTAGGGTACAAACATTATGAATGCATCACAATACTTACATTGAAAGTTTTGAGACCATTTTCAGCTTGAAACACACCCATTCCAGTTACTCTTGGCCTTTTAAATTGAGTTGTGTTTCCAACACCCTTTCCTTTCCTGGCAGTAGCAGTTTCCTTTGGTGCAACATTTGTATTCTGGTCTACACCCTGTGTTGTACTACCTTGAGAACATGTAAACCAACTTTCAAGTGGATGATTAATACCTCTTGCTGCACTTCCCAGTCCCCTGCCCCTTCCTTTACCACTCCAGGCTCTTGATGATACTCCAGCACCACTTACACTTGCACTTGCTTCATGTGTTGGTGTTCTTGAAGTTGTTGGAGGTGCAGTGGTTCTAGGTGAAGCCCTTGATGCACTTGCACTTGCACTTGCTTCATGTCTTGGTGTTCTTGAAGTTGTTGGAGGTGCAGTGGTTCTAGGTGAAGCCCTTGATGCACTTGCACTTGCACTTGCTTCATGTCTTGGTGTTCTTGAAGTTGTTGGAGGTGCAGTGGTTCTAGGTGCAACCTTTGATGCACTTGCACTTGCACTTGCACTTGCACTTGCACATGCACTTGCACTTGCACATGCACTTGCACTTGCACTTGCACTTTTAGGTCTGCCTCTCCCCCTTTTTGCAACAGGCTCACTCTCAATATTTGTTGATTTCTAATTTGCAAAAAAACATTTATTATATTAGTAAATTGATTAAACTTTAAAAGTAAGTGACAAAATAGTAATGTACCTTTGGTCTTCCCCTTCCCCTTCCCTTTCTTGAGCTTGATGGTTCTTCAACATTTGAAGTAGGGGTAGCTCTATGTTCCTCGGCAATAGAACCAACTCCATCACTCCTTCGTAAATGACAACTTCTTTTGTTGTGACCTTTAACATGGCAAAGACTACATGTCATAGTTAGTCCAGTTTTAGACAGCTTACCAGACACCTTAGTTTCACCAGCCTCTTTCCTTCTCAGCTTTCTAGGCCTACCTGGCATTTTTTTAATCACTAGTGGAGCAACTAGAGGATTTCTTGATTCTGGCCACATTGGCATGTTATTCATAGGTTGTATGAAATGTGAGTAAGCCATCAAATACCTCTCTTTAGAGTAGCATGGATGAATGAAATCATGTGGATCATATTGTCTATGCAACATTGCAGCTAAGGCGTGTGCACATGGTATTCCCTTCAACATCCAAGATCTACAACTACACTCCCTCTTTCTCAAACATACAGTGTGTTGTTTGTATCCATCTAAAACCTCATATCCAGTTACTCCATTAAACTCAATGTTACATGCCATTGACTTATCAATATTTTCTTCTAATACTTTCATTGCCATTGGAGAGAAGTTGGTTATCCAAGAGTTTGGAAATTCACTTAACCTAGCTAACCTAGTCATGACCTTAATCCTTATCTCTTCAAGCATACTAATAATGGTTTTATGCCTTGCAGACAAAATCCAAGCATTAAAGCTCTCACACATATTATTATCTATTGTATCAGACTTAACTTCACAATTAAAATACACTTTGCACCAATATTCTTTATCATAGTAAATTAGATCATCCACTATACCCGTACCTAGTTTAGACAGCTCTTCCAGATTTTGTCTGAATTCAGCTTCAAAAGTACTTCTAGCACACTTCCAGAACAGTTTCTTCCTTTGCAGCCCTTTCCAATTCTGTGACCAATTTGCTAGTATATGCCTAGCACACCTTCTTTCCTCACAAGCTGGCAACAACTTCTTAATAGCTAAATCCAGTCCCTACAAGTTACAACAAACATTAAATAATAAAGTTGAAAAAATAGTAAACCAACAGAGAAATAAAAACAAGTTTACCTTTTGCATGTCTGACATAATGGTGAAATTTGTTCCATCTCCTAATCCCAAATCTTCTTGCAACAGAGAAATAAACCAACTCCAACTGTTTGTGTTCTCATTTTCAACTACAGCCCAAGCAAGTGGAAGCATTTGATTATTGCCATATTTGGCCACTGCAATAAGTAATTGACCCCTGCATACCCCCTTCAAGAAACAACCATCCAAACCAATACATTTTCTAGCTGACATGAATGCCATCTTGAGTGCAGCAAAATAGATGTAAAATGCCTCAAATACTACCCTACCATCTTCATTAGCTTCACCAAGTTTCACCACACAAGTACTCCCAGGATTAGACCTTAACAACTCATCCTTATAATCAAGAATTCTCCCAAACTCCTTAACATGATCACCCATAATTTCATTCAAAATTTTAGCTCTTGCTCTTCTAGCTGTGGTCTTACCAACATGCACATTATACTTCTTCCTGATTAACTCTTGCAACTTGAACACTCTGATATTTGGTTGTTCAATCACTTTATCTTTAAAAACACTAGCAATGAATTTAGAGTTGCACAAGTAATTTCTAGAAGCCTTTTGACATAAATGTATTGGCATGTAAGTCTTAATAACAAAGTTGTTAGTCTTCCTGTCCAAACTTGCATATAACAACCATTTGCAATTTACCTTGCAACATCTCACCCTTACTCTAGTTGGCTCATTCACACACTTTTCAATCTGAACCCTTCTCTGAATTGCATACTTAGTGACTGCCAATCTAAACTCTTTTACACTTTAAAAAATCATACCCAATTGCCACACAATCTTCTTACTGTTGGGATCAAATTTGACACTGTCTATGGTATGTTTTTTCCTTTTTGTGTTAGGCAGTTTCAACCTCATTTTTTCACCTTCTTCAAGACAATTATCATCTGTGTCAGTTTCAAAACTACAAGCATCAGAACTTGCATAATATGGTTCATCACCCCCTAGCCTTCCTTCTAAAGTATTTGTATTGATAGCAGTCTCATCAAACCCAAGATCTGCTCCAGCATTACCACATGGTACTTCTTCAGTATCTGCAGGAATTCTCTCCCTTCTTTTCCTCCTCCTCAGAAAGGATCTTTTTTCAGCCATCAGGTGAATAAGCTCCTCATGAACATCACTACAATATTGATCATCTTCAAGTAGTTCACTATCTTCAGAATCATCACTCTCTTCAGTTGACTCATCAGATTCTTTTACAGAGTATTCACTATCTTCAGAATCTGATGGATCAGTATTTGGAGCTGTTGGGTTTGATGTAGAAGGAATATTTGAGGTAGTATTTAGAGATACATCTACCCCATTAAAAGCAGCCTCACCTACTTCATTATATTCAATGTTTTCACTAGCCCTATTTTCAGTGGTCCCAACTTTATTAAAAGTTGCACCAGATTCCTCTTCAGGCATGTGGACATATACTTCCAAAACAGCCCCATTTTGCAAACAATTACACATTGCTAAGAGAATATCATCATTGTCAATATCTCCTAAGATGCAACTATTAGGTGGCCGGATACTAAATTTGCAATTTAGGCTATACCCTAGTTCTTTAATGTAGTCTTTAATCTCAAAATATGATATTGTATCCACATCAACATCAACATATTCACTCACTAATCCACCCACATATCTTGCTTCCTCACCTTCATACAATAAGGCCCCACCATGATACAACTTTAAAGTAATGAATGTAAATCCACTCATACCTATATGCATAAACATTAACAATAATTAAGTACACGTTACTAATAAACTACAATAATTGATTAAAGAAACACACACACACCCCCAAACAAATATAAAAACAATTCAAGTTAAAGCCAGTAGTTATTGGATTTTTTTAATGTAACTATAACCCCACACATACCCCACAGACACTACACAAGACCCACTGTAACCCCACAATACAACACAACACAACACCCAACTCGTCTTTGTCTTCTTGTATGTTAAAAAGAGAACAGAACTCAAACAAATATAACCAACCCACACTGAAAAATACTTTAGAACATACCATAACAACATATGTGACAATATGAATATATGAATAACAAGTTACATACGAAGTTTGATATCTAACAGTACCATAACATAAACCCTAATAAATAAGCATAAAGTTACATTTCACTCAAAGATCGAAACCAATATTTAACAACATATCATGAACCCTACGAAATCTAAGTATAACAACAACAAAAAAACAAAATAAAATCAAGAAAAAACTAACCTTTGAACTCAATCACGATTCTTGATGACTTAGAAGAATGAAATCGACCCACAGATGCACGATTCAAATCGACCCACACATGCACAACTGAAATCGAACACTAAGTACTAAAATCCAACATAGAAAATCAATTATAAGTATGTAAATCGAATTTCTAAAATTAATTTTTTGAAGATAATGCTCTTTCCCTTGTTCCTTTCTTTTCCTTTTTGGTAGAGTTAACTTGAAAGTGATAGTTTTACTTTTGGGAAAGTTGAAAAAGTGATAGCTTTTTTGAATTTTTGGGAAGTGTAAAAGTTATTTAGAACTGATAGCTTATACTTTTTAGAAAGTTGAAAAAGTGGGCCCAGCGCGTGTTGAACAACTCTTTCAGCCTATCTGATTTATATTGCCACGTAGGTCAAAAAGTGGTAAAAAATTAATAAAAAAATAAGTTCGGGGGGGTAATAGGACCTTAATAAAGGTTAGGTGTGTCTCTGGGATTTCGGGAATAGGCTGGGGGGTACTTATGCATTTTCCCTTATGTATTTATAACTCACAATAATTTGGAGAGAACTTGTGAACAAAAAGGTGGCACGTGTGTACAGTTGTATGGAATTATTTACAAGTATATATCATTTTTAATTAAGTTTGACTAGCCCCATTTATTATCTAAATAGAAATATTGGTGCAAGTACCATGTAATAAAGTATATGTGTGACCTTATAATTTTTCCCAAATATTTTATGATCTTGGACGATGTCATTCATATACAATTTTCCCGATTTCAATTTATATGATCGTAGCTTAAATTAATATGAAATGTAAAAAATTAATGGTTACTATTTGTTTTTTTTTCTTCTCCAAGTTGGTCACATGACATTATACATATTAGTCTTTATAATAGCATATATAACAACAAATTAGAATCTTAGGGTCGTAAGTGAAAAATGATTACGACAATTTTCATGCATGCTGATCATGGAGTCAATATCTTGTTGATGACTCTAGGTTTTCTTTGAGCGGTTGGCGATGGAGCTTCCTTTCCGGTCATGCTAATAGCCATCGCCAAGCTCATGAACATTATTGGTGGTTTGAATACTTCAAATGTCTTTAACTTTAGGCACAACATTAACAACAACAACAACAACAACAACATACCCAGTGAAATCCCACTAGGTGGGGTCTGGGGAGGGTAGAGTGTACGCAGACCTTGCCACTACCTCGTGCAAGGTAGAGAGGCTGTTTCCGAAAGACCCTCAGCTCAGGTACATCAAATCCAAGTAAAAGGCGAGGAAAACAGTGTATATACATACCATCCAATACGAAAGATAGTATACAATCAACAAAGGAAGACAGTAACATCAATAAACAATGATAGAAGTGAAACGCATTAAACAACATAAGGCTATCGATATCACAGACAAGAACTGCAAGTGCACGACTAGGACTACTACACACGCTAACAACCCCTACCCTTGCAAGGAGAGATAACACGCTAGCCCTACTAACCTTCAACCTTAATACGCGACCTCCACTCCTTCCTATCTAGAGTCATGTCTTCGGTAATGTGAAGCTGAGCCAAGTCTTGTCTAATCACCTCTCTCCAATACTTCTTAGGCCTACCTCTACCCCTCCGCGTACCCTCTACAACCAGCCCCTCACACCTCCTCACTAGGGCGTCTGCGCACCGTCTCTTCACATGACCAAACCATCTCAGTCTCGCTTCCCTCAGCTTGTCCACCACAGAGGCCACTCCCACCTTCTCCCGGATAACTTCATTCCTAATCTTATCACTCCTAGTGTGCCCACACATCCATCTCAACATCCTCATCTCCGCAACCTGTATTTTCTGAACATGTGAGTTCTTGACTGGCCAACACTCCGCTCCATACAACAAGGCCGGTCTAACTACCACTCTGTAGAACTTACCTTTAAGTCTAGGTGGAATTTTCTTATCACACAAGACTCCAGAGGCAAGCCTCCATTTCATCCAAGCAACCCCAATGCGATGTGTGACATCATCATCGATGTCGCCACTTCCTTGTATTACAGACCCAAAATACTTAAAACTTTCTTTCTTAGGAATGCTCTGTGTGGCAAGTCTCACTTCTACATCTGCCTCATCCAACGTATCACTGAATTTGCACCCCAAATATTTTGTTTTGGTCCTACTCAACTTAAACCCTTTGGACTCAAGCGTTTGTCTCCACACCTCCAACCTCGCATTAACTCTGTCCCGCGTCTCATCAATCAATACTATGTCATCCGCAAATAACATACACCATGGGACCTCCTCCTGAATAGACCGCGTCAACTCATCCATCACCAAAGTAAATAGAAAAGGGCTAAGGACTGATCCTTGGTGCAACCCCATCTCAACTGGGAAATGTTTCGAGTCACCTCCAACCGTTCTAACCCGAGTCTTGGCTCCACCGTACATGTCCTTTATCGCCCTAATATAAATCATCGGGACACCTTTAGCCTCCAAGCACCTCCAGAGGACATTCCTCGGTACTTTGTCATAGGCTTTTTCAAGGTCAATGAACACCATATGTAGGTCTCTCTTCCTTTCTCTATATTTTTCTACCAGTCTTCGCGTAAGATGAATGGCTTCGGTCGTCGACCGTCCCGGCATGAATCCAAACTGATTCTCAGAAATGGACACCCCTCTTCTCACCCTCATCTCCACCACTCTCTCCCAAATCTTCATAGTATGGCTTAGCAATTTGATACCCCTGTAGTTGTTACAGTTCTGGATATCACCCTTGTTTTTATACAACGGAACCATTGTACTCCACCTCCATTCATCAGGCATCTTTGCTGTCTTAAAAATAACATTAAACAACCCAGTCAACCACTCTACACCTGCCTTGTCCGTGCTCTTCCAAAAATCCACCGGAATCTCATCGGGTCCGGTCGCTCTTCCCCTGCTCATCCTACTAATAGCACGTATAACCTCCTCGCTCCTAAAACACCTGCAGTACCCAAAGTCCCGAAGTCTTTCCGAGTGTGCCAAATCACCCAACACAATGTCTCCGCCCCTTTCTTCATTTAGAAGTTTGTGAAAGTATCTTCGCCATCTTTGCTTAATGGAGGTCTCATCCACCAATACCTTGCCTTCCTCATCCTTGATACACTTTACTTGGTCCAAGTCGCGCGCCTTCCTCTCTCTTGCTTTTGCGAGCCTATACAATTTCTAATCCCCACCTTTGTCCCCCAGCTCGACATACAAGCGCTCGAAAGCTGCCGTCTTAGCCTTCGTAACTGCTAACTTAGCTTCTGTCTTCGTTGTCTTATAGACTTTCTTAATCGACCGGTTCTCTTCCTCGTCTATACATTCCACCAACTTTGTGTATGCAGCCTTCTTCGCTTCCACTTTGCCTTGGACTTCCCCATTCCACCACCAATCTCCTTTACGACCTCCAAATTTACCCCTTGATACCCCTAACACCTTTGAAGTAACTTCCCTAATGCAACTAGCTGCTTTATTCCACATGGTGTCCGCATCCCCGCTACCACTCCAAGCCCCCATCCCACTCAACTTCTCACCCATCTCCCGAGAAAGGTCAGGGGTCAAGCCACCCCATTTAATCCTCGGTCGATCAGATACAATCTTCTTCCTCTTATCCCTCTTAATTTCCAGGTCCATCACCAAAAGTTTGTGTTGGGTAGTAACATTTTCACTTGGGATAACCTTGCAGTCCTTAACGAGGCCTCTATCACCCTTCCTAAGGAGTAGGTAGTCTATCTGAGTCTTAGCTACCGAGCTACGAAAGGTAACCATGTGGTTCTCCTTCTTCGGAAAGCATGAGTTAGCAATCACCAACTCAAAAGCCTTAGCAAAATCCAGAAGCGCAGTTCCACCCCCATTTCTCTCCCCAAAACCAAAGCCTCCATGAACATCATCAAAGCCATTAGAAGTTGCCCCGATATGGCCATTAAAATCTCCACCAATGAAAATTTTCTCGGTTATAGGTATACCTCTAACTACCTCATCCAAATCCTCATAAAAGAGCTTTTTGGCCTCCTCGCCCAATCCCACTTGAGGTGCGTAAGCACTAATAACACTCAAAGTACATCCTCCAATGACTAGCTTAATCAACATCAACCTATCACTGATCCTCCTAACCTCCACCACTTGCTCCCTCAAATCCCCGTCTACTAAAATACCCACTCCATTTCTATCCCTAGAGCCTCCTGAGTACCACAACTTAAACCCGTTGACATCCCGAGCCTTGGAACCTACCCATCTAGTCTCTTGGACACAAGCTATATTAATCTTTCTCCTCTTGAGAATTTTCACTAACTCTAAGGACTTCCCCGTTAGCGAACCTATGTTCCAAGATCCTACCCTCAATTTATGGGAACCCGTAACCCACTTACCACTATTCTCCCTCGTCCTCGGCCTCAACCGAAGACATGACTCAAAACCACCATCAGGTACCAAATCCACTTGAAAACTACTGAATCTAATGTAAAATCTACACAGGAATACACTTCAAACAGAAAAAAAATTCTGCAACAGGTGTATACTCTAAAAGACCAGATAGCAACAACTAAACTAAAAGATCAAGTATAGTGTATTCTCCAAAAGACACGATAGCACAACTATATTATACGCTGAAGCACTGATCGGAACTATAAAAGAAACAAGCAAGAACTGATCTGAAATATATGAGATGGAGCCCTGATATGAGCTAAAATGCTAATCAGAACCAGCCACAAAAGTTTAAACAATCCAAATAATCAGAAGTATTGCACAATGCACAATCAGGTACCTTAAAAATCTACTCCTATGCTCTTCAAATTATTGAAAGTAGGGTGTGATTACCTACCAAGCAAGACTAAATTACTTAACAAGAGGGTTTCAATGAAGAAAACAATGTAGATAGAACCTGGTCGGTGGAGATGGAGGGCTTCGGTGGTCTTAGGGCTTTTTCCGGCCAGATCTGGTTGGTCTCACCTGTGAATGCCTTGCCTGCACCGGAGTTGGCTGTTCGCAGCAGCGAGTAGCTGGAGGTCCTGTTTGTTGATTTCGTACTCACTGGAACAACGAAGAACAGAGAAAGAAGCTCGCCGGTCGGAGCTGGTCCTCGCGATGCTTCTGGCCGGCGCAGCCTTCGCTTATTGGCGCGAAGAACGTATCGGCGGCGGCGCCCGGTTTCCAACTGGTTTTCGCGGCTGCTCGCTGACCGTCGTTGGTCGGCGCTTCGCATGAGGGATCGTTGAAGAAGAAGAGGAACGTTGGTGCAGTAGAAAGAGAGAGAGAGAGAGAAGATTTGATTGAGTGTAAAATTTATCGAAAGCTTCTAGGCACAACATTAACGAGGTAAGTAAACAGTGAGACTTGAACGCACACCTATGGTGGTGCAAATTACTTTTGAAGTATATGGAGCGATTAATCCTCAGAGTTTTTGTTATTTGCAGAATGTTATGTTATTGATTTACCTTGCTTGTGCAAAATGGATCGCGTGTTTCTTAGGTTTGTCTAATCAATCTATCTCTTCCTAGTATAAATTCGATGTTAATTTTAATTTGTACGTTCTATCGTAAGGATATCTATTATTTTTTTTTATATTATGAATTTGTGATTATTATTTTGTTAGAGGGTTTTTGTTGGACAAGAACAGCAGAGAGACAAGCTTCAAGGCTAAGGATAAGATACTTGAAAGCAGTTTTAAGACAAGATGTGGGCTACTTTGATTTACATGTTGCAAACACAGCAAATGTCATTGCTAGTGTTTCTGGTGACAGTTTAGTCATTCAAGATTGCATTAGTGAAAAGGTTAGTTTAATTTTGTTTTGTTTTTCATTTATTTGTCGTCGTATATTCTTAGATTTTTGTAGTTAGCACAAAGTTTCACTCAGACACTTTAACTAAAGACATATACTACAATTTAGACACGGGTTCGATTGTGTGATTTTGATACTTTTTGTTCATGACTTGACAAGTTTACGTGGTTAACATACCAAATAGGTGTATGAAAAACCCAAAGATTACAAAAAAAAAGTGTGTTTTGTTTTAAATTCTTTTTAATCTTGGATAGTGGTGAGATTCGATCTTAGGACCTCTGTCTGCTCTAATATCATATTGAAGTGTGTGATCATCTTATCTAAAAGCTTAAGCTGTTAGAGAGATCGCACTTTTATTATTTAATTATATTTTCAACATGTCTTTCTTATTTTTTGGCCAGATTTAAAATTGTGGTTGTAGTGGTGACATCCCCTAGCTGGAGATTGTTTTGAAGGGGAGGGAGAGATTGGGGTTAAGAAAATAAAATAAAAAATAATAAAAAAAAATATATATATATATACACTTCTTAGAACTTTTTTGCTTTTAACTATTATTTCGGAATCTAAATGTCACGTGTCTTCATTTAATTTATACTTTGACATGTCATTGGCGAGTGTTTTACACATTCTTTACATATTTGATTGAGCCTGCGGAAATTGTTGAAATGACACAATCAAACCCTACTACAATTGTTTAAACTATACAAATCTTAGTTAAGGTGTCTAAGTTAAACTCCGTGCCAACTTTAGGTGTCTGGATACAACCTTACCCTTGTGAAAGTTTTGGTCTCCTATTGAACAATATTCACCTCAACAATCTTTATGAATCTAAATATATCATTTTGCTAATTTTTCTTACTAATGGGATTCAACTGAACCCCTTGCGTCCACCTAACTTTTGTCCCCAAAGTCTCATATTAATATATGACAATGTTTTATAATATTGGAAATAGGTACCACTTTTCTAATGCTCATAACTTCATATGTCAATTGCCTCAGGGTTATTACACCAAGGTATGTTAGGACAACGCCTCTTCTTTTTTTTCTTTTACCCTAAGTATTTAGACACATGGGGTGTGTTTGGTATGAAGGATAATGTTTTTTTATATAGAAAATTAGGCAACGTGCCATTTAACTTGACTTCAGTTGTCATCTATTCATCCAACTTTGAGTGTGTACAAGTAAACATTTAAACTTTTATAAAGTTGATCAAGTAAATACTCACGTCCTACAAATCAGTTCGAGTGTATCTCATGCGAAATGCCATGTAGGACGCGTGTATCCACTTGTTCAACTTTATACAAGTTTAAGTGTCTACTAGTGTGCACACCCAAAGTTGGAAAGCACCAGTTGAGTCAAGTTAAATGACATGTTTATGTATTATGCCTTTTTTAAAAAGTAAATATTGTTGAATATGTTGGGGGTAAATTAAAAATCCTTTAGTCGACTTCCTGGATTGAGCAGTCGACTCACCTGCAAGTTAGTATCACAGTATAAAATAAAGATAATGACGGGAAGTAAATTGACACGGGATATTTTATACTGGTTCGGAACACCGGTGTGGTGCCTACGTCCAGTCCCCTTGGGTTTCAAGGGTTTCCTTAAGAGCAGTTGTGAACTTGAGAAGTTACAAAGAGTTCCAACTAAGTTCCCTGCCTGATATGCAAATCAGATCTTCTATTTGACACAACCTCTACCTGTATAATCTACACTCAAATCTTTTTTTTTCTTTTCTTTTTTAGTTGTATACTCTCGAGAATACAATGTTTTTATGAAAGATAACAGAAGACAATCATACAAGTTCAAGTGAAGTGCGTGTTTCACACCTAAGTCTCAGGAGGTTTATATATGCGTAGACTTGTGCTCTTGTAAGGAAAAACCCAAGGGTGTTTGTCTCAATCAAGGATATTGAGGGATTCCTTGATTGAGGTGATTTGCTGATCCATGTCCATATTAGATATGTGCATGGTAAATCGTTTTTCTTCCTTCTTGGCTTGACTAGCTTGATTCTATTCTTGGCTGGATAGCTGATCTCGAATCTTGGCTTGATTTGACTTTCTTCCTTCTCTTGGTAGCTTGATTCTATTCTTGGTTTGATTGCTGATCTCTTGATTTTGTCCTGTCAATCAAGATATGCTTGATTGAGCTGCTGCTAGATTGGAGCCATCTGGTATTGATTCTGAATCCCTTTGATTAAGTCTTTCCTTTCTATCATTGCTGTAGAGATCAGAACATATCTCTTTCCATCTTGGTGTTGTCTGCTTGGATCATTTCCTTTTTGATTCCTTTGCAATTAATCTGCTTGGATCATTTGCTTTGATTTCGTTGCCTGCGAGAATTGTGAGTAATGTGTTAAGTGTCGTTTATCAAAATCAACTAACTCTAAGGAGTTAACAATCCTTCCTAGGACATCACTAAATTAATACTTAAATTAGTTTATGCACTATCGGCGTAAAAAAAAATATTTATATGATCAAGCCACTTTTGGAAAAAATAATAATTTGGAAGAACATGTATGCAGGTGGGGGAGAGAGGTATACAAATGTCTGGGGGGCAGAAACAGAGAATAGCCATAGCAAGAGCTATTATCAAGTCACCAAGAATACTCCTCCTAGATGAGGCAACCAGTGCACTTGACACTGCATCAGAAAGAGTGGTGCAAGAAGCTCTAGACAATGCCTCCATTGGCCGCACCACAATCATCGTAGCACACCACCTTTCCACTATCCGTAACGCTGACCTTATCACCTTGGTTCAAAATGGTCAGGTCAAGGAAATTGGCTCACACAATGAGCTAATTAAAAATCAAGAAAACAGACTATACGCTTCCTTAGTCTGTCTACAACAAACTGAAAAACCTGCTGGAGCGACTATTGTTTCTGCACAACAATCTGCAAATCGTGATGATTCAAAACATACAAGTATCCTTAGCTTCTTGATTGAAGCAAAATCGACCGTGAAAAATGCTGCAGTTCCGAGTACTTCAGGGGAAGGATCATTTAAAAGGCTTTTGGCTATGAATTTGCCAGAATGGAAGCAAGCAACTTTAGGATGTATTGGAGCAATGTTAGTTGGTGGAGTTCAACCAGTATATTCTTTTGTAATGGGGGCAATGATATCAGTGTATTTCTCGCCTAGTCATGACGAGATTAAGAAAAAGACTAAGATATATACTCTGGCTTTCCTGGGGATGACATTTATTACCCTTGTTCTCAATGTACTTCAGCTTTATAACTTCGCGGTCATGGGAGAGCGATTGACTAAAAGGGTCAGAGAGAGGATGTTATCCAAGATTCTTACTTTCGAAGTTGGATGGTATGACAAGGAACAGAATTCCACTGCTGCGATATGCTCTAAACTTGCCGATGAAGCCAGTGTGGTATGATTTCTACTCTTTTAGATTCATTTTAAACGATGGTGTTTGGCTAATCAGATTGTTTCAGAACGAGAGACATTTATCTCGGACTTGTGGTCTTAGACTTTCATGACATTTATGTGACTCTAAGATCATTTCATTGACTATTAATGAAAAAACAAAGGGAAAAGAGCCTCATATACTCTTCAAATTTGCGATTTAGAGTTGATATATATCCTCGTTATAAAAGTGGTCCACATATACCTTTACTATTGCACAAATGGGTATATGTGAGCCACTTTTATAATGAGGGATATATCATCACTAAATCAAAAAGTTGAGGGTTATATCAGACCCTTTTCCCAAACAAAAATTGAAGTTGATAGAGTTACCACCTATATAAAGTGTCGTTCTTTTTTACGAAACTAAGTGTGAAATAAGTAATGACAACATGTTTTGTTTTTATAATTGGCAGGTGAGGTCTTTGGTTGGGGATAGGATGTCATTATTCATTCAGACAATTGCGGGGATGACCATAGCTTGCATGGTTGGCCTAGTAATCGCGTGGAGAATGTCATTGGTTTTGTTCACGGTTCAACCTGTCATCATTCTATGCCTCTATTGCAAGCGGGTGTTATTGAAAAGCATGTCGGAAAAATCCATCAAGGCTCAAGAAGAAAGCAGCAAGTTAGCAGCTGAAGCAGTTACTAATCTACGAACTGTAACTGCCTTCTCCTCCCAAGCCCGAATTCTTCAAATGCTAAAGGAAGCCCAAGAAGGTCCTCTACGTGAAAGTATACGACAGTCATGGTTCGCAGGAATCGTACTTGGCACTACCAACAGTCTCCAGTCATGTACATGGGCTCTATTTTTCTGGTATGGTGGCTATCTCATGGCAGAAGGCAATATTGGAGCTCAGGCCCTATTCCAAACCTTTGTGCTTTTAAGTAGCAATGGGCTTGTCATCGCGGATTTAGGAACAATGACTAAGGATCTCGCCAGAGGTACGGATGCTGTTAGCTCAGTCTTTGCAACATTGGATCGATATTCCTTAATCGAGCCAGAGGATTCAGATGGTTACAAGCCAAAGAAAATAACAGGCCATATCGAGATGTGTGAGGTGGATTTCGCGTACCCTGCCAGGCCTAATGTGATCATCTTCAAGGGGTTCTCAATAACAATCGATGCAGGAAAATCAACAGCATTGGTAGGACAAAGTGGTTCGGGGAAGTCCACGATAATTGGTTTAATAGAAAGATTCTACGACCCGTTAAGTGGTGTAATAAATATAGACGGACGTGACATAAGATCATACCACTTGAAGTCATTGAGGAAGCACATAGCACTTGTAAGCCAAGAACCAACATTATTTTCTGGAACCATAAGGGAAAACATAGCATATGGAGTACTAGCATCAGAAGAAGTGGATGAATCAGAGATAATTGAAGCCGCGAAGGCAGCAAATGTCCATAGTTTCGTCTCAGCATTAAAAGACGGATATGACACATGGTGTGGGGATAGGGGACTGCAGTGATCAGGAGGCCAAAAACAGAGAACCACAATAGCTCGTGCAATATTAAAAAATCCAGGGGTATTATTATTAGACGAGGCAACGAGTGCATTGGACAGTCAATCGGAGAAATTAGTACAAGATGCACTTGAACGAAATGATGGTTAGGCGGACGAGCGTGGTTGTGGCACATAGGCTATGCACTATACAAAATTGTGATGCAATTGTTGTGTTAGACAAAGGCAAAGTTGTGGAGAAGGGGACTCACTCTTCTTTGTTAGATAATAGGCCTTGTGGAGTTTACTACTCTCTGGTTAGATCAGTTAATCATCATCCTTAATTACACTACTAGAAACAAATATTCTTCCAACTGCGAATCAGTGGGAAATTTATGCTATAGAATATGATTTTTTCATTCATTTCCCACCAAATTAGCTCATTAGGAAATGAATTCTCACTGAAATAGTGGGAAACTTCCTAATTTTTCTGTATGAAAACATTATTATTTTTTTCTCACTAACTCAATCAACATATCTGTCGAAATAGTCATTGAACATTTTTTCAGGAGAAAATAGTGATTTTTTAGCCATGTTAGTTCTTCACTATATATGACTAAAACTTGGGGAGTTTCTCAAACTGATAACCATCACTATGAGACTCATGATGGTACAACGTCTTGCCCATGTTGCCAAAGTCATCCAATACTTTGTCAGGGTAAAGGACGAACTTAACTTATCAGCCTCCACGAAGATCGTCCTGAGTAGGATCTGCATCAAGAAGATAACAGAAGTAGGGGTGAGTACACCACATGTACCCAGTAGGTTAAACTGACTGAGTATAAGCAACTAATCAGACTTAAGAAATAAACTATGAAACACTTCCACCTGCATATATAAAACACTTTCGCCTATTTATTTAGTAATGTTGTGAACAAGGTAAACACATAAGGTTATAGTTAATATTCATATCAATAGATAAGCAAGTTACACAACACAACAAAATTGGTCAATGCAAAGCAATGAGATGATGAAATGATGTCGTGGAATTAAGGTCGTCGCACAACCTGTTGTATACTTGCCGAGGTTTAGCTTCTAGACAGAGACCCATGGGGGACTCGCAGTCCATATACCAATCTCAATATCTCATCAACTTGCCACCTAGCTCGTGGTCAAGGATAAATGTAAGGTGTCTCATTTTCTTTCTCAAAAATAGTATTTCTCTAATTTCTCATATTCCCGTGAACAGTTATATGTTGAATGAGAATGAATGCATCACAACATATACCACCCTAAGGCATTGTATTTGTAACACCCCCAAAAAAAATTTGAGCTAAGACTTGAACCATCCTTCGTAGTGAGTAAGTTTTTACCAAGGAATTTAAAATTTTCGTAAGTGTTAAGGTCACTAGATGTAGCACATTGTGTTCCAAAAAAAACTAGAGAGAATTCATTCAAGTCATTCCTGGGTTCCTTTAAGTTTTGGGTCAACTTCAAACGACCATAACGTTTAGCACATGATGAGTTAGGAGACCCATAAGATATCAAATGAAAGATCTATAAGTCCTCTTTCCAACGCCACCGAGTTTGCTAAATTGCAAGCTCGTATGAGGGAGATATACTCGTTTGAAATCAGGCTGCCCAGTTAAGAAAAGTTAGCCGAAAATATGAGAGGTATATTGGTCTTTTCCTTACCCAATCAGATTTAATTCTTTACGCTTAGGGTTTTAGAAGAGAGTTCAAGAAGAGAAAAGAGGGAAGGTTCAAGGTGTTCGTCGAGATTCTTGAGTTTTCTTGCGGAGTTTCGTCAAAGGGTTGATCCCTAAGAGGTATGTAAGTTCTCATAGTGTTGGGTTCATTCACCCACACGCCAATCATGTTATTTTCAGCGAAGTTTCGTTCTTGAAATTGAAGAGTTTGAGTTCTTGATAAGTATTCTTGAAGTTTCATTATAATCTTATTTTGTTGGGATTTTGATGAATTCTTGAGATGAAAGTTAGTGATTTGAGGGTTTTTTATTTGGTAGATTAGTGTGTACTTAGTTTAGGTATTCAAATCTAAGTGATTGGAGAAGAAACCGTTCGATTCTAGGAGAGTTAAGATCGGAAAACGAGAAAGAAAAGTCGTCGAGGTTTTTGGGTTGGGACCTGGCGCCCTGCGCCAGCCAGTGCACCCCAACCACACCTCTGTAGGTAGATGGCTGGCGCCCTACGCCACTCAGTGCGCCAGGGTCGCTTGTCCCCACCCCTTCTCCGTCATTTTTCCTGTGTGAGGTCTTTAAAAGGGTTCCTTCAATCCCTATTGATTCTAAACACTCTAAACTACTTCTAAACATGTAGAAATCATTCATAACATGAATCAAAACTTTTAACTCATAATTCAAATTCTAGAGTTAAGAGTTAAGTCTTGAAAGTTCTTTCAAACATTTTGAGAAAGTCCCTTTGAGTCTTTTTAAGGAGTCTTCTACAACTTCTAATAACTTGTTTCAAGACTCGAGCAAGTGAGTGTGAGAATGAGGAGAATATATTCATGAGCCTACATTATCATCACGAGATCTTTCATATCATGAACCATAACTCTTGAATTCATAATTCAAATTCAAGATAGAGTTAAGATTGGAGTCCAAGAAAATATTTGAGTTCAATTGTGAATCCTTTGAGATCAACTATCGATTTGAGCTAAGCTTTGAGCAAGTAAGTATGAGAATGAGAAGAGTCATATACACGTGTTCCATATTGTTAAGTAGACTCTCGAGTCGAGTCGTTCATGCCCATAATTCCGCATGAACTTCATAATTTGAGCATCTTTGAGACGAGTAGTATCTTCAAGTTCTAAGTCTTGAGTATTGAGTTCCTAACCCTTTTGATATTATATTCCTAATCATGGAACTATTACACGTTACCCATGAAGTCTTTGAGTTGAGTTGTTCATTCCTATAATTCCGCATGAACCCTCTGAGTCGAGCATTTTGAGATGAGTAGTATCATTAAGTCCTTGTGTTCTTAAACTGAGATTTGAGAAAGTAAAGATGAGTTTGGAGAAAAGAGTTTTCTAAAACATGATTAGTATGTCAATTGAGTAGGTCATCAATGTATGAGCAGTATGGTATCTAGATATATCATTAATATTTATGCAATATGACTTCCTGAGTCATCATGAATGATCATATTAAAATATGATTTTTGATATATTTTTGGGAAAGAGTTTTCAAGCATGAGTTGAGTAAGAGTAAAGCTGAGTTCATTTTCTTTAAAATGTTATATGGGAACTAAGTATTCCCAAAGAGTAAATGTTTTCACATTTAAGATGTGAGGAAACACCGATTTCCAAAAGAGTTTTCATGAACAGTTTTAGTACCATCTCTTTTAAGAGAAAGATCTTTTGAGTAATAATCTCAAACCACATAACAAGTTATGTTTTTAAACATATGAGCTAGTTACATTTTGGGAGTAGTATTGAGCACCAATATGGGGACGAGTTTAGATAACTCAAGTCTCCATATACCATGTAGTCAACGTGGGTAGAAAGGGTCATACTTTTTAGATGATTCCTTAATGGTTTTTAGCATAGACTAGTGGATCCACTTAGTAGTAGGTTCTATACCCCGGCAAAGTATAAGACGGCTCTGGCAGCGTGGGTTAGACGTTGTATCATCAGATAGCTCATAGTGATGGTTGTCGGTTAGAGAAACTCCCACAAAGTTATATTGTATTTTTATATACAAACTGAGTTATTATTGTATTCTTCAATATATTGAGTTGCTATCTATTGTTTTAAAAGCTTTCCATATATCACATCTTTTATTGTTGTTTTATCTTGAGTTGAGTGTTATGCCGTAATTTTACTAACCTTTAGAAAAATCACTCTTTGAAATGTTCTAAGTATAAAACAATTTAAGAAAAATACTTAGAAAAGAGTCGCCACTTAATTTTTTAAAGAAATTAAGAAAACTTATAATTTTCAAAGATTTAAACAGAAAAAATCATTTGAAAATACCAAAGAGGGTTCGGGGTTCAATTTACACTTCGAGAAGGGTTTAAGCATTCGAAGTGCCCGCTAACATACGGTTGACCTGCGACATGACTAAAATATGTTTTGACTAATTTTTTAGGAATATGATTTAACATAAAATATATAATAATTTACAATATTCGATTAACTTTGAGAAAATAATTAAATAAATGAACCATTTTATTCTATCTTTTTAGAGGAAGAGACCTAAAATGAAACATTTGAATTAAGGTGCGAGTGGATAGAATTTTAACAAAGCTAGATTAATTAGAAATTATTTGACTCATTTTTTAAAATAATAGTTTAAACCAAATTAGTTAATTTAAACATGAAAACCATTTTTAATTAATTGGAGAATAAAAGTTTTGACTAACCTTTTTAAAGTTTATTTGAGAAAAATACTTTAACTTAAAACAATTTTTTTTAAAAAAAGAATATGATTAAGTGAAAAATCACCAAAGGACATTTTCCCTTTTTTTTTTTAACAAAATAAAATCAACTTACTTAAAGTGATAAAATTTGACCAACTACTTGCTTGATGAAATAAATCGACACAAAAAGAAATGTTTTGAAAATGAACCAACACAAAGAAAATAACTCATCCTTTGGGGAATCTAATTAAGTTAGTTAACCATTTTAAAGTTAGAGTTAAACAACAAACAATAAATAATCACAATTAAATAATTAAATAATAAGGGAGAAAATGAATTTGGGCCTCCTTTTGGGCCAATTTTGCTGAAATTTTTGGGGTTTAATCCTAAACCCATTTTTGTATACATTTGATGTATATCAATGTATACCGAATGTATATGTACTCGTTTTTCTTGTATATCAGACTGTTTACCAAATGTATACAACCTAATTCAGCTTCCAAACACCTGTTTCAATTTTTGGCCTTATATTTCTGCATTTATACCTGTACATCATGTATACGGAATGTATACAGGCTGTATATCAGCCCTTTGCAGCTTTCCAAGACTTGTTTCAGTTTTCCAGCCTTGTACAGCCCTATTCGGATCACCCGGCTGACTCAAAATAACTCAACGATATGCAAAGGAGATGGATTTGAGTCCAAAATGGACTCCACGACAAGATCACATGAGACATAAACAAAGAATAAAGTTAATACTCATAGTAGTGAGTCAAAATAAAACAAGCTATAGAAGCCACAACAAACAATAATCAGACATATTCAACAAAGGAGAAGGAAAACAAAGTTCTCTAAATTTTGGACAAAACTAAAACAAATATTTTCTCCACAGTGAAAGAAAATAAGAACAGGTGGCGCCTGGATTTCCGTTTTTCATTCAGCTTAAGATACACGGAGAGTACTTAGAAGTTCTAAACATATGATCTACATGCATCTTGTAAACTATTAAAAGATTGCTTGTCATCAAGTATTATTTAAACAATCATAAAAGAAAATAAAGCAATCTACTGGGAACTAGCAAACATCCAAACAAGAAAACATAAAAGATAATGTTGCCATTGACACTAACCCAAAACTACATTCCATTAAGTCTAAAATTAGCCCCAAGACAGCTAGCTTAAATGATCAATTTATCTACTCAATCTTAACTTAATTTAAACTATGACAAACTCGAAATAAATCAACTCAACGTGCAAGGAAACAAATACTATACAACTAACACTATTACGAATAATATTTTAGAGCTGCAAACAACTAACATATGAACTATGTTACTTAGTCGAATATAGATGGAGCAAACACTATGAAAAAGAGATGAGGCAGCTCATACAGTTTTACTAGCTAGAATAATGAGAAGAAGAAATAGCTCATACATCAGATTATGAAAACCAAAATCACCTATAGAGAAATGGTCTCTGAACAACCATTTTCAACAGCCAACCAAACAAGATTAACAGTGAACTAAGAGGACCTTGACCAAGGAGAAACAAACTCGAGACCGAACGGAATCATTAAGACTTCAAGGAAACAAAGATCAAGCAAACAACATGAATATCAAACAAGTCATACCACCGACTTGTCGTCAACACGCTCAGAATTCTAACATCTGAATGATTTCCAATGATCAAGAAATGAACAATCGTCACATCAGTTGAGCAACAAGATCACAACATCAAGCCATGAACTAAGAGATTCTTGGCCCATGACAAAGAAATCTAAAATCGGAAAAGGGATGTTACCTTCTTCGGAGCAGCGAGACTAGGACAACGAGCTTAACCACCAAGAACTTCCACCAATGTAAGCAGATTTCGATGAGCTCCGGAAAATAAAACAACTTCGAATTCGAATAGAAGAGACTCAAACACTCTGTTTTTTTTTTACTTTCTTTCAGGCTGTTCTCTCTGTATTTTTTGTATCTGTAAACTATATCCTCTCCATTTTTTAATATTTTTTTCAATGAAAACTCAGGAGACCATTTATAGAGGGGTGAAAGGGCAGATTTAAAGGGGGGAAACGGATTGAAAAGATTGGATGATTTCCAAATTCGAAATTCAAAAATCTCTTCTCAAGAGATAAGGTTGCCAGATTTCCACGATTTGGTGGGATTTTCGTGTGAAGAAGACGATATAGGGGTCGTAGGGTATGGCTGCTTTTCCGGATTGGCTGGGATTCACTATGCTAGAGTACTGTTGTTCGTTCTGGGTTTCTTCGCGTTTCAAGGGGAAGAAGACGCGGGTGGGGTCGGGTTTTGGTATTGTATGCGTACTGTTGTACGCTGTTGTTGTACTGTTGTTTGTGTATTGATTGAATTAGGTTTCTTGGGCTGGGTTATTGGCGGAAAAGGAAATGGGCCGAAAATAGGGAGTGTTGGGCTGGCTGATGCTGGAAAAAAAAAGGCCCAAAGTTGGCTTGAAATATTTAAAGTAAATGGTAAGGAAATTAATAAAAAGGCTAAAGGATTGCAAACTTAGCCTACTTAAATTGAGAAGTTAGTCAAATTGAATTTAATTAGCAAATTCGACATAAAACTTAAATAAGATGAATATTTTAATTAATTAACGAGCTTCTTAATCTTAACAAAATAAAATAATCAACTTAATAAAAAAAACTAATTATTTCAATATATATATATATATATATATATATATATATATATATATATGTGTGTGTGTGTGTGTGTGTGTGAACTATTATATAACTAAATAATTAACCAAATATTTAAAATATAAAATCTTTTTGAGACGATTTTCGAATATTCATAAAATATACTAATTATATACATAATTATGTGAAAGATATATATTATCTAAAAATTATAAAAAAGTGACAAGACTATTTAAAATAACTTGCGAACTATATTATTATTGTTATTATTTATTTATTTTAAATTTTATAAAACTAATTATTTAAAATCGTTTGAAATTGAAGAAGCTCGATGATTAATCTATAATGTGGAGGTCCAAAATTGGGTGTCAACATTGAGTATCTTGAGTTGAGTACCTTTGAGTCGAGTATCATATCTTTGAGTTGAGTATCTAATCTTTGAGTTGAGTATCTTATTCTTGAGTTGAGTTTAGTTTAGTGAGTTGAGAAGAGGTAAGTATGTGAGAAGAGGTAAGTATGTTTCCTTTTTATCTAGTTCAAGCTTATATTTATGCTTTAGAATTTCCATTACATGCTCGTACATTCCATGTACTGAGCCATTTGGCCTGCATCGTTTCATTATACAAATACATATATTTAAGATCATCAACAGGCATTTCGTTGAGGTCATGGGATATTTCATTCAGTTTCGGTGAGCCTTCTTATATTTTGGAGGACTTTCCCTTTATCTTATAGTTAGAAATTTTGAGATGTCGTGCGTCTTGTCCTGATATCTTTCTATAATAGTAGTGGCTTCATAGATGGACAGAGTTGAATAGTTTTCTGTATTTTACTTTCTTTTTAGTATTGTTCAGACTTTCTTAAAGTTCACTATTGGAGTTCAATGACTTTAATTCAGTTTTAAGCTTGTGTATGATTGAGTTAGTCTTCCGCTTGTAGCCAGCCAGGATGAGGGTTCGCATGGGGACCAACAATGGTTCTTGAGTATCGGCCACGTCCAGAGTGTATGCTCAGGTCGTGACAAACATAGTTAATTCACCAAGAATTTGAATATCATAAAGTTCTCAAACTCAATAAGTCATGAAACACTAAGAGGAAAGCAAACCCAAAATATGAAGGAGGTGGAGGGATAGTATTGTGTTGGATTGATCATTGATATCATTGTCTATAGGTCAAATATGAACTCTACACTAATAGTAAATTTTAACACAAATAAAGCAATTGACCTTATAATTTTTCCCAAATACTTTTTTGATTTTCGACCATGTATTTCATTCTTATATATTTTCTCCATTTAAAAAAGAATGGCCTAGTTTAACTTGACACAACATTTAAAAAAATAAAGAACATTTCTCAATCTTGTGGTCTTAAATTAAAGTTATGACAAATGTATCAAAATGTTCTTTAATCTTGTGGTCTTAAACATGTCACGTGGAAAATTGAAATTACAATGTTGCCAAAAAAAAAGGAAATAGGTCATTCTTTTTCAAACAGATAAAAAAAGAAAGCAGTCATTCTTTTTTTAAATGAAGGGAGTACAATTTTCTCAATTTCAATTTATATGACATAATTTGAATTAATATGGAATGTAAATAATAAATTATGATCTAAAATATGACATAATATCTATGTGATTATAACCTTTTTTCATTAAGAACAAAATGAAAAATATTAAGCTAAATATTTACTAAGAAATATGTTATTCTATTTTAGAACGAACTGAAAAGATTAATGGTTCTAATTAGAGGTATCAAATGGGAGGGTCGAGTTGAAATTAGAGATATTAAATTGGGTTGAAACAAAAATTGAGTTGGGTTATGACCAGCTCAATTTCACCCGCTTAATCTCAATTATTTATTATATTGCTATTTAACTTTTTATAACCACAATTTAAATTTTAACTCAAGAAAATAAAATAAAAAATTACAAATAGATAGAAAAATCCTAGAAGATATAAAAATATATCGTAATTCATACCTTCAATATAGGAACATACATTAAATCAATGCAAATAAAGAGTCTTAAACAAGTTGAAATTAGAGATTAAATTGATCTCAATTGAGGATTCTTTTTAAATGGGTTAAAACTTGAAAGAGTTGAGATTGAACTAAATTCAAATTAGGGAAAATTACACCAGGTGACAACCCATAACATTTGTTTACCACTTTTCTGGCCCAATGTTGCTCCCAATTGCACATGCAAGTGTACGTGGTCGCGCAAGTAATATAGTTCCTTTTAGAAACGAGTTATCGTACCCAAGGACTTACGATCAATTTATATTCACTATCTTAATTCCACAACTCACAAAAGTATCTTTAAAAAAGTTTAGAGATTATTTATTACTACTATGACTAAAATAAGAAATATAGTAACTAATGCGAACGACTTCAGATTGATGTTAAGCAAGTAAGAGACAATTCCAAGGCTGCAACATGCATTGGATTTCATGTATCGTATCTCACGTAATGAACTAATTTAGGTTATGAAGTTACTGGTTTACAGGGTTGATGATATGATCATGGTCTCCTGACCTCTAATCGCCTACTCCAATTAGTTGTCTAACTACATAGAGCAGGGATAGACAGTCTTAATTAGCGAGCATTTATATTTCATCCTATTTCATAACCAAGCTAGGTGTTCGTCCGAAAGTCACTCCTAAACACAAATCAACTCAATTTAATGGATCAAGATCAAGCTTTATATATTCTTTGGTCTATCTACCTTAGCGTCTCCCGAGTTTAAGAGTAGACAAGAAATTTATTTCTATGGTGATCAAGCATGAAATATCAAAACAAGAACACAGAAGTAATTTAAAAGCGATAACCATGAATTAATTCAAAACCATTGACACTCAACAATCATTCGTAGCTACAGCCCGAAAACAAGGTCGTTTAGCCACTCATAATCTTTAAAAACCGCAAAAGACTATTGTTCATGCGATTTTCAAAATAAAGAAAGAGTTAGAGAATTGAAATCTAATACAAAACTTTAATCCTTGCTCTTGCACAAAAAAAAAAGTCGAACCCCTAACAAAATAACCCTAGGGTCCTATTTATAGAGTTTAGGAAAAGTATTTCCAAATCTGATCTAAAAAGGAGTCCTGATTAGATAAACTTTTACTGGACACGTCAGACACAGGTTGGGGCACAACGCCAAACAGTGCGCCATCTACAACCTTCAGTAGTTCATGCGTTGGCAGGCTGCGCCAGACAGTGCACCTGAGAAGCGCTACAGAAGTTTTCACCATGGCGCCTCACGCCATGCAGTGCGCCTCAGGAGGTCGCAGTAGTTGTGGCCTTGGTATCTCGCGCCAGGCAATGCGCCACACTGCACTTCCTCGATCCATCTTCATGCTCCTTTTACTCCTCCTTTGCTTATTGACTTCATTGACCGTGAAAGTTCCTGCACCACCTTATCACATGTTTTAGTGCACAATCATAGCAAGTTAGACAAAACAGAGTCCATAGTCTTAAGATTATTCTTAATTTCAAACCTATGCATGCATTTATCGAAAATTTCAGCATATAAATAAGCCTAAGATCACCATCCCACACTTGAACCTTTGTTCTTCCTCGAACAATCCTTTAACCATCAACTCATTTTCGCTTCCTATGGACTTATCAACCCGCCTTAAAATCAATCAAACACATTTAATCATGCTTTTGTAGCTCACATTGTATGCAACACTTAACATTTTAAATTTCCATCATAGTATGCCAATCATCAACACATAAGCTCAAAGAATGACTCGTTTACCATATTCTTGGGATAATGAAACCATATGCAAACACACCAAGTACGACATACCCAAACATATGTCATGAATGCTCTCACCAGTTTGTATTTGGTATAGTCTTTCACTCCTACAATCAACACGATTGCACGTTGTAGTTTAGAACAAGGCCTATTTTTCAAACATTTCACTCACTCTCAAAAATGAAGTTCTCACCCATCATCACATGCCATACGCTTGTCCTTGGTGTATTTTCATTTTCACAAAGTATTTCTCATGGAATTAAGAGGACTTCTATTTGGTTGTAATGTCGGCTTAAGGTAGGGAAGGAAATATTTAGGATATAGTTGGTGACTACACCTCCCTAATGCACCTGTTATTGTTTTCCAAACATACATCTTTACTAGCCTTTCTTTTCCTCTAGTACACACTTCATGAATATTTTCCCTTTTTTATTTCAAGCTTTGGCCTTTCTTCTGCTTTTTTTTATTTGTCTTTACACTAGCCACCCTCAACTTACGTTTGTAGGCTCAGTTGAGGTGCACAATGTCCACTAGGGACTAGGGCCAATGTTTAAGCACTTTCTGACATAGCCACCCTCAACTTAGTCTCTTAGTCAGTTCAATGGGACTATCCTCAGGAAAAGTACCCAAAGCAAAAGTCGAGGAACTCAAATAGAAAAGACTCAATGAAGCAGTAAAATATATACAAATAGAATCATCTCTTACCCCATATTTAAAGATAACATTGTCCTCAGTGCGCACAACACAAAGTACAGATTTAGAGATACTCTTTTAGGCCTCTAAGCCTAGTCGTCATCATCACGACCATCCGTCACATCAATGGCACAATCGAATGCCATCAAAGAAGTATCATTCTCCTCAACATCAGCATTGTCGTCCTCCTCATCCATCGCCTTTTCGGCGGTAGCCTAATCATCATCAATCAGCTCCTGAAATGTCGGATCCATCCTGCACATATAAGTTGCACTATATGTTAACGAGAAGCGCTCGGCTTAACTCTTTATCTCTTCATCAGTAACAGGGCGACCCCTGATCCAAAGCTGCAACTCTGCCAAGCCAAACATTCTAGCCATCCAACTGTCATCCCGCACTTTCCTCTTCAGTGCTGATAAGACAAGTCCATGTGACATATCTTGAGCCTTTGTGCGCATCACATCCAACAGATTGCATACGAGGTACGGGGCCCTAGCTATAGTCATATCAAAACTCTCTTCCTCGATTCCCTCCACCCGGAGAAATCGGATCATCAAACTACCATATCAAAACCTCCACCGCTTATTGTTACGAAACTTCATCATATTCTACCGCAGCACAGCCCCCCACATTTATTGGAATACCTTTCATAAGCATGTACACCAGAACCACCCACTCGTTAGTAACATCTGAGGTGTGCATACCCGATAAGAGGACACTATATACAATTTTCAACCATACGCTGGCCACTTGGTTTAGGTTAGTATAGTGGAGAGTGGCATGTCTACCGGTATCTTTGTTGCGATCCCTAGCTGTAGAATCAATCCCACACAAAGTATGTATAATGTCTCTATAAGGAGGGGTTTCTTTGAACCTATTATAATCATCAGCATCACATTGGGGTGTGCCCAAAAACACATTCAACACTTTAGAGGTAAAGTGAACCGTATTATCGCGAATTGGGACCGACTTATTGTAGCGTGTCTCAGTGATCCAATTATCATAGAATTCCCTTACCAAGGTGAGATTACAATCCCCTTGATTTTCAAAAACATAGTGCAACCCCAAATTACACACAATTTCATGAATTATTGGAAATTCAACTTGTAAGCGTACCTCATTTACATACTCGTCCCCAAGATATTTTGCTTCTTTTTGGCATTCAAACCATTCCTTGCCATATTGTTCAACGGCCTGCTTTCCAAACTTTTGAGACAGAGTTTGGCTACTTGAAGAACCAAAAACATCACCCTTCCTTGACCGCTTAGAACCCGCTCCACCATCCACATTTTTACCCTTAGGGGCCATGAGAACTATCAAGAGGGAGAAAAGAGAGAAAGAAGAAAAGGGGGTCGGGTTGGGCAGTATGGGTATGGAGTGAATTGGTTTTAGATTTTCTTAGTTGTTAGGGATTAGTGTGGGTTGGGGATGAAGAAAAATAGAAAGGAAGAAACTTTGGTGGAAGATTAATGGAGGATTTGGGGTCGTGTGGGAAGGAATTTAAAGGGAGAAGAAGAAATTGAAGAGTTGAGAGAATATGGAGAGTGGGGGTCGGTTTGGGGGTTTTAGAGAGAAGAAGAGAGGTGGAATTTTAATGGGTGGGAATTTAAAAGGGTGGACTGGGAAGGGTCGGGTCTAGATCCATTTTAGGTTGACCCAGCTGCAAGTCTACGCGATACGGGCGCCTCACGCCATCATTGCGCCATGACAGGCGCTCTCTAGTTTTGGTCCTAGCGTGGCGCGCCACTCAGTGTGCCAGGACACTTGCTCTGTAGTTTCCGACCTAGCACGTCGCGCCAGCCAGTACACCAGCCTATATATATATATAATTATTATTATTATTATTTTCCTATCTATTACAAAATAAGTTGCAAATAATTGAAATCCTAACTATCTAATACTAAAAATAACAAAACTTCACTAGATCCTATGAATTGAAACTAAGTTAAGAAAATTTCAAAATCCAACAACTAACTACCTAGTACATATCGTTCATGGGTTGCCTCCCATGCAGTGCCTGATTTAACGCTGCGGCTCGACTCAGTTTGGATCATTCATCATTCAACTTAAGAGCCTCTCGATCATGATCCGAATCTTCACGAAGTAGTGATTGACCCTTTTCCCATTTACCAAGAATGACGGGACATTTTTGCCTTTAAGTTCTATGGCACCATGTTGCGTCATCCTCACCACTTCAAAAGGACCACTCCATTTCGACCTTAGTTTTTCGAGAAATAACTTAAGTCTTGAGTTAAAAAGTAGTACCTTTTCGCCCGGAGTGAAAGTGCGAGGAGTTATGTGCTTGTCATGCCACCTTTTGGTCTTCTCTTTGTATAGTTTAGCATTCTCATAAGCATGGAGCCTAAACTCCTAAGTCCATAGTCCAACAATTATGATTCAGTGTGTATGCAATGATTTTCATTCTAATTGTTATATTTTTTGTGTGTAAAATCGTTAGTAGTTTAACTCTAGATATCAATTTATAATATATTATTGTTTAGAAAGTGTACAATAATTAATATAAATTAATCAGTTTAATTTAGTATGTATAAACATTTTATTGTATGAAATAGGCATGAAATTTGATACTCTAACAAATTTGTGGATTATTATACTTTTTATAGATGTTTAGGAAGTGTATAAAAGTTGGTATCAATTAGTAAAGTTTAATTTAGTATGTATAAAAATTTTACTGTATGCAATTTGGTACCCAACAAATTTGTGGACTTTTATACTTTTTATTGATGTTTAGAAAGTGTATAAAAATTGATATCAATTAGTAAGTTTAGTTTTGCATGTATAAATATTTTACTGTACGAAATAGATATGAAATTTGATACCCCAACAAATTTGTGAATTATTATATCTTTTATTAGTGTTTTAAAAATGTATAAAAAATGGTATAAATTAGTAAGCTTAGTTTAGTATGTATAAATATTTTACTATATAAAATAGGTATGAAATTTGACACCCCCAACAAATTTGTGAATTATTATATATTTTATTAGTATTTAAAAGTGTATAAAATTGGTATCAATTAGTAAGTTTAGTTTAGTATGTACAAATATTTTACTATATCTACTAGGTATGAAATTTGATACTCCAACAAATTTGTGAATTATTATATTTTTATTAATATTTAAAAGTGTGTAGAAATTGAAATCCATTAGTAAGTTTAATCTAGTGTGTATAAATATTTTATTGGTATGTAAACTATAAGCTGAAATTCATAATTATCGGTTAGAATACAAAAAAAAATAAAAATTTAGTGAATAAAATGTCTATACAAACTGTTCTAAAGTTGATTCAAAATATCAAATAAAAATTGAATTCTATACTATTTACATATTTTAAAAATATCTATTAACAAGATTCACAACCGCCAGTAAAGAGCAGGATACTTAATTTAGTCCAAGTTAGCAAATTTAGTAAGTATTATTTTCATAGGATACCTAATTGTATACCATTTTCATAGTAAACGAATTGGTTTAATAAGATAATTTTTTTCGTACAAGCTTTAATATCAATTACATACACTAAATGATCACTTTATATAGACACTTTAATGACCTGTCTTCTAAATTGAAGTTAATCTAATATCAAAATTGACATCAAATAAAAACTACATGCATTAAGGTACCAAAAAATATTGTTATTTAATGTATAAAATGGGTATATAAATTGATTTCAATTATACTGTTATAATGTGTAAATTTGGTATATAAATTGATTTCAATAATATTAGTTAAAGTTAACTAAAAATTAAATTACTTTCATTTTATATACAATAAATGATTTTTTTTTTGAATTTATCGTGTGAAATAATATGTAACAAGGTATACTCATTCCATTCAATATGAAGATTATATACAAACGGGTAAACTTGATTTATTTTAGCGATTTAGTTTTTAGATTTAGATTTATGAAATTCTTGTATATAAAATGCTAATTATAAATGATGCAGTATTTTCAAACCGAAATCCGTTGTTCACTTCATGCACATTCATTTAAACAAAAATTATGCATCTAAATAAAATTACAAAAAAAATCCATATTCCAAAAAAAAAAAGATTCTAGAAATAAAAATGCTTATTTTAATTTATTTTTTGAAAAAAAGTAATTTTCAAATAAAAAACACCAAAATAATGATATCAACAAAAATAATTTTCAAAGCAGTAAAAATTACACGTAGAATCTGAATAAACACTATTACCTGACGTTTTTTTCCATAAATAGTGGCAACTACAAACAAGGATGAAGGAAGAACAGATTGATACTATTAATTAGAAGATTGATAACAACTAAAACACTGACTAAGTAATTGAGAGAAAATTAGGATATTGATATCCTACGGTTATAAAAACACTATAATTAAGGAAAATATATTGTTGATTAAAAATTATTTTAATTTATATTCCATTTTTTAATTAATTCATTATTTGTTAGATATTGTTAAAAAAAAATCTAATGTTATATATTGAAAATTAGAAAGTCATGTTAAAACTAATAATATTCACTCTTAAATATAGACATTAGTGTTTAACAGCATATACAGTAACTCATTAGGGTAAGTGAAAAATGATTTTCATGTATGCCAATGGAGTTGATATCTTGTTGATAACTCTAGGTTTTCTTGGGGCGGTTGGAGATGGTGCTTGCTTTTCGATCGCGCTAATAGTCACCGCCAAACTCATGAACATTATTGGTGGTGCAGACACTTCAAATGCCCTTAACTTTATGCACAATATTAACGAGGTAAGTAAACAATAAGACTTGAACGCACACCTATCGTTATGGGAGTGATTAATCATTAGAGTTTTGGTTATTTGCAGAATGTTAGGTTGTTGATTTACATTGCTGGTGCAAAATGGATCGCGTGTTTCTTAGGTTTGTTTAATCAGCTCTTTTCAATATAAATAAATTCGATGTTGATTACTTTAATTTGTACGTTCTTTCGTAAAAATTTTATTTTTTTATTTGTTTTATATTATGAATTTATGATTATTAGTATTTTGTTAGAGGGTTTTTGTTGGACAAGAACAGCAAAGAGAAAAGTTTCAAGGCTAAGGATTAGATACTTGAAAGCAGTTTTAAGACAAGATGTTGGCTTCAAGGCCAGTGTTTCTGATGACTGTCTAGTAATTCAAGATTGGATTGGTAAAAAGGTAAGCACTTTTTTACTTTTAACTATTATTTCGAATCCAGATGTCATGTGTCTTCATTTAATTTGCACTTTGACATATCATCGGTGATTGTGTATTAGAATCATCTCTTATGCATCTCATGAAGATTCGATAATTTCTATAAATATAAGAAGTTCATATTTGCTAATTTTTCATACTGATAAGATTCAACTGAACCCTTGCGTCCACCTAACTTTTGCCACCAAATTCTCATATTAATACGTGACTATGTTTTATAATATTGGAAATAGGTTCCATTTTTCTTGAGGGACATGTCAAATTTTATTGGAGCATACGTGGTAGGATTCTTGATGATTTGGAGGCTGGTATTAGTAGTATTTTCAATATTATTTTTGTTGATGATACCAAGTATCATTTATGGAAGGGCTCTTAAGAGAATATCAAGAAAAGTGAGGGATGAATCTAATAAAGCTGGAAACATTTTGGAACAATGGATTTCTTCAATTAGAATAGTGTATTCTTTTGTTGGAGAAAGAAAAAGTATAGAAGATTATTGTGTCGCACTTGAAGGATGTGTTGAATTGGGAGTAAAGCAAAGTTTAGTTAAAGGATTGTTCTTTGGAAGTTGTGGCTTTGTCACTGCCTTTGCAATTACAGCTCTCCTGTCTTATTATGGTAGCATATTGGTTATGTACAATGGAGTTCATGGTGGCAATGTCTGTATGGTCACCCTTGCAATTTTTTGGGGTGGAAAGTAATTATCTCTACCCTTTCTTTTTTATATTTTATCAGTATTATTGCATAACATGTGAAAGCATATTAGTTATTACACCTTTTATTATAATTAGAATTTGTTGCTAAATAGCTCCTAGATAATTGAATTTTTGGACTTTGCTAAATAGCTCCTAGATAATTGAATTTTTGTATCGTCCATCACTAAATGAGATTAGCATGTGATATTTGTTGTTTAACTAGGAAAGATTGTCCTTTGTTAATTTTTATTTTCTTGTAGTGATTTTTACTGAAATTTCTGTATACTCTCTTCGTTCAAATTTATTTGAGTAGTTAACCTGACATGGAATTTAAGAAAGAAAAAAGGACTCTTGAAACTTTGTTTCCCGTTAAAAACAAACGACCATATATTTTGAGATGGAAAGAATAGTCTACTTGTATGACATATATTGTACTCTATTAAAATGGAAAGGAACCACCATTTTATATGTATGCCCTCTAATTTTGAGTGTGCACAAGTAGACATTTAAATTTGTATAAACTTGAACAAATAACATACACGCCCTACGTGGTATCCTACATGACAATTTGTGTCCTATGTGGTGTCGTATGTGTATTATGCTACATAAAACTCATGCGTCTATTTGTTCAACTTTTATATAAGTTTAAGTGTTTACTTGTGCACATTCAAAGTTGAAGGACATAAATATGAAATGAGATCAAGTTAAAGGACACATTTATATATTATACCAGTAAAAATCATTACATGATCTATGCATATAACCAAAATACACTATTTTAATTAATTTATACATTTAAACATTGGATATGTATAAATAAATATTTAAATTTGTATAAAGTTGAATAAGTAAACACACACATTTTACATGACGTCTTGCATATCAATTCGTGTGAGATGCTACATAGGATGCCACATGGAACATGTGTGTTTATTTCTTCAACTTTATAAGTTTAAGTATCTAGTTTTGCATTGGAGGGCATAGGTGTCAATCAAGGCCAAGTTAAATGTCATGTTTTATGTAACTTGGCCTCTGTTTAAATTTATGTCCTCCAACTTTGAGTGTACACATGTAAGCACTTAACCTTATATAAGGTTGGACAAGCAAGTCGACACACGCATCCTACGTGGCATCCTACATGACAATTTTCATCCTACGTGTTGTCCTATGCGTATCATGCCACGTAAGACTCATGTGTCTACTTGTTCAACTTTATACAAGTTAAAGTGCTTACTTATGCACACCACACGAAGTTGGAGGACATAAATGTGAAATGATGTCAAGTTAAAAGAAAAACACATTTATATATTATGCCTTTTATGTGTTACACCTACATGGCATCTTACATGTTTTTTTTGTCCCTCCAAACAGTAGATTGGGTTCAGGTTTGTTAAACATAAAGGATTTTGCAGAAGCAGTAGCAGCTAATAAACGTGTAATGGAAGTAATGAAAACGGTGCCCAAGATTGATTCAGAAAACATGGAAGGCCAAGCATTGGATAACATGACAGGGGAAATAGAATTCAAACGCGTTAAATTCGCGTACCCATCAGGGCCCGAAAGCATAGGACTAAAAGATTTTAGCCTAAAAATTTTGAGAGGGAAAACAGTGGCGTTAGTAGGAGGAAGTGGATCCGCTGTAATAGCACTGCTGCAGAGATTTTATAATCCGATGGCTGGAGAGATTCTTCTCGATGGAGTCGTCATTAATAAGCTGCAGCCTAAGTGGCTGAGGAATCAGATGAGTCTGGTGAGCAAGGAGCCTGCACTTTTTGCAACCACAATTAAAGAAAATATACTTTTTGGCAAGGAGGATGCATCTATGGAACAAGTTATTGAGGCTGCAAAGGCTTCCAATGCTCATGACTTCATATGTAAATTGCCTCAGGGTTATTACACCAAGGTATGAGTAAAATGTCTTATATATATTCTCAAAGTATTTAGACACATGGGGTGTGTTTGGTAGGAAAATGTTTTTCATGGAAAATATTTTTCAGGTAACGTGCCCTTAACTTGGCTTCAACTGTTATCTATGCCCTATAGCTTTTGATGTACATAAGTATACACTTAAACTTGTAAAAAGTTGAACAAATAGACATATGCATCCTCCGTGACGTCATAGTAATCAGTTCGAGTGTATCTCATACGAAATGCCACGTAGGACGTCATATAGGATGTGTGTGCCCACTTGTTCAACTTTATACAAGTTTAAGTCTCTACTTGTGTGCGCACCCAAAGTTGGAAGGCATAGATGTCAGCTGAATAAAGTTAAATGAGACATTTATGTAAATACTATTGAATATGTAGCAATTTATATGCACTAAATTTTTACAGTACTTAATTAGTTATATGCACTATTGGTGTAAAACAAAAATATTTATACGATCAGGTCACTTTCGAAAAAATAATAGTTTGGAAGAACATACATGCAGGTGGGGGAGAAAGGTATACAAATGTCTGAGGGACAGAAACAGAGAATAGCCATAGCAAGAGCCATTATTAAGTCACCAAGAATACTCCTGCTAGATGAGGCAACCAGTGCACTTGACACTGCATCAGAAATAGTGGTGCAAGAAGCTCTAGACAATGCCTCCATTGGCCGCACCACAATCATCGTAGCACACCGCCTTTCCACTACCCGTAACGCTGACCTTATCGCCTTTGTCCAAAATGGACAGGTCAAGGAAATTGGCTCACACAATGAGCTAATTAAAAATCAAGGACTATACGCTTCCTTAGTCCGTCTACAACAAACTGAAAAACCTACTGGAGTGACTATTGCCTCTTCACAACAATCTTCTTCAATTGCAAATCAAGATGATACTTCAGTTCCGAGTACTTCAGGGCAAGGATCATTTAAAAGGCTTTTGGCTATGAATTTGCCGGAATGGAAGCAAGCAACTTTAGGTAGTATAGGAGCAATATTAGTTGGTGGAGTTCTACCGATATATGCTTTTCTGATGGGGGCATTGATATCAGTGTCTTACTCGCCTAGTCATGACGAGATTAAGAAAAAGACTAAGATATATACTCTGGCTTTCCTGGGGATGGCATTTATTACCCTTGTTCTCAATGTACTTCAGCATTATAACTTCGCAGTCATGGGAGAGCGATTGACTAAAAGGGTCAGAGAGAGGATGTTATCCAAGATGCTTACTTTCGAAGTTGGATGGTATGACAAGGAACAGAATTCCACTGCTGCAATATGCTCTAGACTTACCGATGATGCCAGTGTGGTACGATGTCTACTCTTTCATATTCATTTTATATGACGGTCTTTGACTAATCATATACTGTTTCAGAATGATACACATTTAGCTCGAACTTGTGGTCTTAGACCTTCATGACATTTCTGTGACTCTAAGATCATTTCATTGACTACAGATGAAAAAAGAAAGGGAAAAGAGTTTGAATATACTCCTCAACTTTGCAATTTAGAACTGATATATTCCTCGTTCTAAAAGTGGCTCACATATACCCTTACTGTAATACAAATGGGTATATGTGAGCCACTTTTAGAACGATGGGTGTATCATCTTTAAATGACAAAGTTGAGAATTATATCAGGCCCATTTTCAGAACAAAAATTGAAGTTGATAGAGTTACCAACTATATAAAAGTCTCGTTCTTTTTTATCAGACTAAAAAGGAAATAATGTTGCGTGAAATAAGTAATGACAACATGTTCTGTTTTTATAATTGTGCAGGTGAGGTCTTTCGTTGGGGACAGGATGTCATTATTCATTCAAACAATTGCAGGGATGACCATAGCTTGCGCGGTTGGCCTAGTTATCGCATGGAGAATGGGATTGGTTATGATCGCGGTTCAAGCTTTCATCATTTTCTCCATCTATTGCAGGCGGGTTTTATTGAAAAGCATGTTGGAAAAATCCATCAAGGCTCAAGAAGAAAGCAGCAAGTTAGCAGCTGAAGCAGTTACTAATCTACAAACTGTAACAGCCTTCAACTCCCAAAATCGAATTCTTCAAATGCTAAAAGAAGCCCAAGAAGGCCCTCTACGCGAAAATATACAACAGTCATGGTTGTCGGGAATCGTACTTGGCACTACCATTAGTCTCCAGTTATGTACATGGGCTCTCTTTTTCTGGTTTGGTGGATATTTCATGGTAGAAGGCTATATTGGAGCTCAAGCCCTGTTCCAAATCTTGGTGCTTTTAATTAGCAATTGGCGTGTCATTGCGGATTTAGCAACAATGTCTAAGGATCTCGACAGAGGTACGGATGCTGTTGGATCAGTCTTCACAACATTGGATCGATTTTCCTTAATCGAGCCAGAGGATTCAGATGGTTACAAGCCAAAGAAAATAACAGGCCATATCGAGATGTATGAGGTGGATTTCGCGTACCCTGCCAGGCCTAATGTGATCATCTTCAAGGGGTTCTCGATAACAATCGATGCAGGAAAATCAACAGCATTTGTAGGACAAAGTGGTTCGGGGAAGTCCACGATAATTGGTCTAATAGAAAGATTCTACGATCCTTTAAGTGGTGTAATAAAAATAGACGGGCGTGACATAAGATCATACCACTTGAAGTCATTGAGGAACCAGATAGCACTTGTAAGCCAAGAACCAACATTATTTTCCGGAACCATAAGGGAAAACATAGCGTATGGAGTGCTAGCATCAGAAGAAGTGGATGAATCGGAGATAATTGAAGCCGCAAAGGCAGCAAATGTCCATAGTTTCATCTCAGCATTAAAAGACGGATATGACACATGGTGTGGGGACAAGGGACTGCAGTTATCAAGAGGCCAAAAACAGAGAATCGCGATAGCTCGTGCACTATTAAAAAATCCAGGGGTGGTATTATTAGACAAGGCAACCAGTGCACTGGACAGTCAATCGGAGAAATTAGTGCAAGAGGCACTTGAACGAGTGATGGTTGGGCGGACAAGCGTGGTTGTGGCACATAGGTTAAGTACTATACAAAATTGTGATACAATTGTTGTGTTAGACAAAGGCAAAGTTGTGGAGAAGGGAACTCACTCTTCTTTGTTAGCTAAAAGGCCTTGTGGAGTTTACTACTCTCTGGTTAGTTCAGCAAATCATCATCCTTAATTACACTACTAGAAACGAAGGTTTTTCCACCGTGAATTAGTGGGAAATTTGTGCTTCAGAACATGATTTCTTCACTCATTTTCCATTGAATAAGCTCACTACGAAAATGCATGGTAGGTAATGGATTTTTACTGAAATAGTGGGGAACTTTCTAATTTTTCTGTATGAAAATATTACTAGTTTTTTCTCATTGATTCAATCAAAATATCTATAGAAATAAGCCACCGAACATTTTCTCCGTGTGAAAACAGAGAATTTCTAGTAGTATTAGTTCTTCACTATATATGACTAAAACTTGATTATGAGTTCTACCATCATGGATCTATCTTCAATTTCACCACTCCATATAGGTCGATATTTCCAAATAATGTCAAAATTCTGCAGCCCCTTTTGCATTCTTTCAATGAAAGATTGTGGACACAATATGCATGACTACAAATTGGAACATAACTGCATGTCACTATGTTGCTTGGACTCTTCAAAAATGGCGTGATGAGTGTGTGTTGGTCCTCCAAAAACAGTGCATTTTGTGAGGATCATCAACGCAATACCTTATGGACTTAAAATTACTACCTATTCTTTGAGAAATGTTGTCTACTAAACACACATTTGCACAAACATAAATAGATTAATTTGACGATTGTAATTTCAGGAAAATTGATCTCAACGACTCGGTACTCAAATATAATTTGTATAAATGTTTAGAATTTAGATGTTTGTGTTTGTATAAATTCATTATTTCGAGTTTTATCATATTTGTATAATTCTAGAATTTGTATTACTCAGAAAAACAGATCCAATTTTAAATCTACAGTTGTACCCATATTTGTATAAATCTGTCATTGTATATAGTTATTCTAGTAGTATATTTCTATATTTTACTTATACAAAATAGATAAGTACAAAATTCTACCAACATATATAATTATATATTTACAAATACAGACGAAAATAACTCAATTATACAGCTACACGTGAATTATACAAACGTATCCGTGAATAATAATCCCGATGTAATTTTTAAAAATCATCTCACTACCCAGAAAACCCACCGGTGGTCCTTCTGACCATCGGAATTCCATCTCTCTCTTTCTTTCTTCTTCCAAATTGCCTCCATCACAACCTCCTTCACCCTATTGCGACCCTACCCCAAAAATACCCATCCCCAAAAAAACATCTCACGCGCTCCCACGCGCCTCCTTTCTCCATCAGAATCCGACGCCACGCGTCTCACGCGCCGTCGCGAGGGAACCCAATCGTTTTCACAGGTCATCAGAATCTTCTTTTCCGGCAATAACCTTTTCATATTTTGGGTATTACCAGGCACGCTACTCCAAATATTTTCTCTTCCTAACGAAGGAGGGCAGAACCCCCTCCGGCGACCTTCTGTCACCGGAATCCTCATTCCTTTATTTCTTTCTCTTCCCTTTTCTCCCACTCCCAACCTTTCCTTTCCCTCGTACTTCTTGAAATGGAGGAAGATATGATCTTTTTCGCAATGGGTTTCAAATCTTTTGATGTAGCAAGAGATGTATCTCGAGCAGAGACATGGTATGACTGGACTGAGAGAGGAAGAAGAATGATGAGCAGAGCAAGCTTTAGTCAAAAAACGATGGAATGGATTTGTTCGATTCTCAAGGAAGCGTCAAAGGTGAAAGGAAACGTAGTCAGAAGATGGAAAAGGCAGGAGCATGTGTCAAATGTATTTTGTGCAAGGAACTTTAACAACAAAGGGAGATATATAAGCATTATCAACATACAAGGAAAGAACAGAGCTATAATAATAATTCCTGAAATCACATTCAATGCTGGTTGGTGGGACTTGGCCACCAAAATTGAAAAATTCATTAATGACAAAGCTTTTAAGACACCTAGTAAGAATTACAAGATGTTTGATAAAGAGTTATCATATGCAGAAACTATCAGGAGGAGCAAATGGTCTTCTAGAGAGATCGAGACAGCCATCATAGAGGAGGAAGGAAACACCATCATTATTGACGGAGAACCCGACCAAAACCAAAATGAACTCTTAGGGAGAAGTCTCGTTGGCAGATTTCCAGAAAATGGAACTGAGAACCCAACCCTGTCGGAAGTTCGTAGATGGGTGAGCAAAAACTGGACCCAAACTCATGGCATCAACATCTACGAGATGGGACACAATCACTTTCTTTTTGAATTCTCTTCCATCACTGTTGCTGAGCATATTCTCAGAGGAAGATGGCTATGGATGAACCAGAGCATACGGCTACAAGGGTGGACGCCGACGGTGGGTGCAACTCAATCAAGAACTAAAATCAATCATTCTTGGATCAGATTGGTGGGCCTCCCTCTACATTTGTGGTCACAAAATGTGTTCAAAGCAGTAGGAGATTTTTGTGGGGGTTGGGTGAAAACAGAGGAGGAGACGGAACTACGCAACCACCTCAAATGGGCAAGAATTCTTGTCAAAAACAACGAAAAGCCCATTCCGAAGGAGGTGAAGGTAGCTTTCGGGGGACATGGTTTTATCTTACAAATATGGGATGAGACACCGACGAGGTTCTTCGTCGAAGAAGAAGACCTCGAGGTCGTAGGTGACAGGAGGGCCAAAGTCTCGATCCAGCAGGTAATACCCAAGGGAGGGGCAGCGAAATCCACGCCCTTGACAGCTGGGGGCAGGAATAATCACGTGGGGTCTTCAAAAGTTTTTGAATTCTTTAAAGGGGCACGTGCCCTGGAGGAACATAAAGGAAAAGGAAAAGAAATCAAAATGTTGGGCCCAGACCCACTGGCCCAACATGCTGCTCAGTTAAATCAAAAGAAGGCCAATAGCAGTGAAAGGATTTCTGAGCCATTAAACGATGAAATAGAAGCAAATCGCAGATTCCTTATGGAACAGAACAGAGAAGGCGTCCAAATTCCACTTGAATTGGCAGATGAGGGCGGGATTTTCGAATTTGGTGCAATCCTGAGAGATGATGATGATATGTCCATCATTCAAACAGAAGAAAGAATAGATCAGGAGATCCAAATGTTAAGTGACATGCAACTGGATCAGAAGGCAGAGGGGGAAGGCACAATTGAAGACATTCTACCACTAAACTCTAACGAGCTTGGAACTGATACATCAGCAGAGAATGAAATTTCATCATGGGTCCAACAAAATATAATCAGACTTAGCAAAGAATTTGGGGTACATTTCATTGGATGCGAAGAAGTGGCCTTGAACCTCTTCATGGCGATCGACAATAAGAGACAAACTATTGAGAAGGGCGTGGGAGCCATAGTTCCTATAACTCCAGTAGGAAAGGTCCCGAACGAACTCAAGAATTTGGAACCAAAGAGTAATTTTGTGAGCTATGGAACAAGGAGTAGGGGGGGTTGCTTTATAGACGATTTAAATGAAAGTTAACATAGTTTCATGGAATGTGAGGGGCCTCAATGATCCAAGTAAGAGGCTGCAAATCAAAAACTTGATGAATAAATGGAGGGCAGATGTATATTGTTTCCAGGAGTCAAAAATCAAGGGAGATATAAGCAGGATTGTAAAAGATTTATGGGCAAATAGGAAAGTGAAATATGCACAACTAGAGGCACGAGGGACAAGAGGTGGCATCATTATCTTGTGGGATAGTAATATATGGGAGGGGGAAGTATGTGAAGTAGGGGCTTACAGCATCACTTGTAAGTTCACAGGGAAGACACAAGACTTAGGATGGCATTTTTCTGGTGTTTATGCTCCAAATAATAGAGAAGAAAAAGAAGAAGTATGGGGAGAGTTGGGGGCAGTGAGGGGTCTATTTAATGGACCTTGGGTGGTGGCTGGGGATTTTAATGTAGTGAGGTTCCCATCTGAGAAGAAAAACTGCAACAAATTCAATAGAGAGATGGAAGAATTTTCTGAATTTATGGAGGACATGGAATTACAAGATTTACCACTTGTAGGTGGCAGATTCACATGGAGGAGAGGGGATGGATATGATATTGCAGCAAGATTAGATAGATTTCTGATATCTGAAGAGTGGGAAGTAGCCTTTAGAAAGATTAAACAATCAATCTTACCTAGAGTAACTTCTGACCATAACCCACTATTGTTGGAGTGTGGCAACTGGGAGAGATCAAATTCCTTTTTTAAATTTGAGAATTGGTGGCTGCAGACTAAAGACTTTAATGAAAGAGTTAAAGAATGGTGGAATTCTGTAATTTATGTGGGAAGGCCGGATTATATCTTGGCCTGCAAGTTGAGATTACTGAAAGATAAGTTGAAAGAGTGGAGCAAAACAGTACATGGCAACCTAGGTATGCAAAAACAGAGCATCCTTAACCAGCTAGCTGAGCTGGACTTGATACAAGACCAGAGAATTCTATCTGATGATGAGTCCTATTTAAGAGCAGTGTTGACAGTGGAGTTTGAAGAAAATGCCAAGAGAGAAGAAGTGGCCTGGAGGCAAAGATCTAGGGCCCTATGGCTCAAAGAAGGGGACAGGAACTCAAAGTTCTTCCATAGAACTGCTAACTGCCATAAGAGATATAACAATATTGACAAATTGATCATCAATGGCACCAGTGTGATTGAACCAGCTGAGATCAGAGATGAAGTTATTACTTTCTACCAAAAACTATACACTGAGACAGAAGTGTGGAGACCCAAGCTCAATCCTAGAGTTCAATCTAGGATCAGTGAAGTAGACAATGCAGCTCTGCAAGGCCAATTTGAAGAACAGGAGATTAAAAATTGTGTGTTTTCATGTGCAGGGGATAAGGCACCAGGCCCTGATGGTTTCACAATGGCTTTCTTCAAACAATGTTGGGAAGAGGTAAAACAGGAAGTGGTGGCTGCCATTCAGAATTTTCATGATCAGAGCTACTTCGAAAAAAGTTTCAATGCCACTTTCATAGCCTTGATTCCCAAAAAGGTGGGTGCAACTGAATTGAAAGATTTCAGGCCAATCAGCTTGATTGGAAGTATCTACAAAATCATTTCAAAGGTTTTAACAGAGAGACTCAAGAAAGTTATGCCAAAGCTAGTAGATGAGCAACAAATGGCATTCATAAAGGGCAGGCAAATCATGGATGCAATCTTGGTGGCTAATGAATGTGTGGACATGAGATACAGATCCAAAGTTCCCGGAATTCTATGCAAGCTAGATATAGAAAAAGCTTATGATCACTTAAATTGGGAACATATGTGGACAACATTAAGGATGATGGGTTTTGGCAACACCTGGATAAAATGGATGAGATTCTGTATGACTACAGTGAAGTTCTCAGTTTTGATCAACGGCTCCCCAACTGGTTTCTTTCCTTCCGAGAGAGGATTGAGACAAGGAGACCCCCTATCTCCTTTTCTCTTCATCTTGGCCATGGAAGGTTTAAGTGATATGTTGAAGAGTGCTCAGGTGAACAATAGAATAAGGGGTTTCATTGTGAATGAAGAAAACTCTCTGGGAAGTTCTATATCCCATTTACAATATGCTGATGATACTTTGGTATTTTGTGATGCAGAGAAGGAACAACTAAAGCATCTAAGGGTTATCTTCATATTGTTTGAAGCAGTTTCTGGACTTCATATAAATTGGGGAAAGAGTTTTATCTACCCTGTGAATGAAGTCCCAGAGATTAGTACTTTGGCAGATATTTTAGGTGGTAAGACAGGGGAACTTCCCACCACCTATCTCGGAATGCCTCTGGGAGCTAAGAGTAAGTCCATGAACATATGGAACTCTGTGGTGGAAAAGTGTGAAAAAAAGCTAGTTAACTGGAGAAGTCAATATTTATCTTTGGGTGGCAGAGTCACCCTTATCAATAGTGTTCTTGATGCCATGCCAACTTACATGATGTCCCTTTTTCCAATTCATGGAAAGATCATCAAAAAGTTGGATGCTATCAGAAGAAACTTTCTTTGGCAAGGTAATGGTGAAGGGGGGAAGAAGCATCACTTGATCAAGTGGGAGATTGCTATAACCAACAAAAAAGAAGGAGGTCTAGGAATAAAGAACTTGAAAGCACAAAACAAGAGTCTTCTGTTAAAATGGCTATGGAGACTGGCAGCAGATGAGCAGGGCCTGTGGAAGGACATCATCATTGCAAGATATGGTAGGGAAGGACCATGGACTACTCAGGAAGTTAAAATTCCTTATGAAATGGGACTATGGAGAACTATCAGAAATCAATGGCCAAAAATGTGGGGTAATACTGTGATCAAAGTGGGCAATGGCAGAAAGACCTTGTTCTGGAATGATGTATGGGTGGGGCAAACACCTTTAAGGCAACAGTTTCCGGACATTTATAATCTTAATCAACAGAAGCTAGCTACAATCTCACAGATCAAAAATGCACAAGGCTGGAATCTGTCCTTCAGAAGATTCCTCAATGACTGGGAAGTGGAGAGAATGATCCAATTCTACAATACTTTGGAACAAGCTAAGAGCCTTAATTTTGAGGAAGATAGATTGTTGTGGAAGATGGATAAAGATGGCAAGTTCAAGGTGAAATCAGCATACAAGCTACTGGATATCTCAACTGAAACTAAGGAAGGTTGGCCATGGAAGATGATCTGGAAGGGGAAGATACCTCATAAGGTGGCTTGTTTCACCTGGCTAGTTGCACATCAAGCAGTTCTGACTCAGGACAACCTTATGAAAAGGGGAAGGCAGTTATGCTCCAGATGTTTTTTTTGTGAAGCTGAAACAGAGACAGTAAACCATCTTTTTTTACACTGTAAAGTGACTGAAAAATTATGGAAATGGTTCATTAATCTCAGGGGTATTAGATGGGCCATGCCAAGACATACTGTAGAAGCTCTAGCATGTTGGAATAGGGATGGAAATCAATCAAGACACAAGGAGAGATGGAAGATTGTCCCTGCATGCATCTGGTGGACAATTTGGAAGGAGAGAAATCAGAGATGTTTTGAGAACAAGAGCATTTCCTTCCAAAGTATGAAGATGAACTGTCTAGCAACATTCTACTTTTGGTGTATTCAATCTGTACCTAAGGATATAGGGGACATCACTCTGTTTTTAGATAGTCTATAATGGATATAGGTGATAGATTTGTTTTGGATGTTCCTTCATATTTTTGATGTAACTACTTAGGAGCACACTATTGGTGTACTTCCTTCTGTTTATAATACCAGTTAACTTTCTCAAAAAAAATAATGCAACGAGGTGTGAATTATACAAACGAGTAAGTTATAGCTACAACACGTAAATATGCAAATTATAGCTAAGGAGCCTAATTAAGTTTATTATAATGATAATTTGAGAAATTTCCCCTAAAATAGGGATAAGACACAACTACCCCCTATATTATGACCGAAATCTTAGAGACACACCTTAACTAAACTAAGGTCCTATTACCCCCTTGAACTTATTTTTTTTGTTATTTTGTACACCGTTTGTCTTACATGGCACACTCTGTGACTCCACGCAATTGAGGCGCGTGCGAGATATTTGGATGCGACGTAAGTCAAAAAGGTGCATAAATTTTTTTAGAAAAAAGGTTAGGGGGTAATAGGACCTTAGTTTAGTTAAGGTGTGTCTTTGGGATTTCGGTCATAGTCTAGGGGGTACTCGTACCTTTTCCCCCTAAAATATATACATGTAAGCATGCTATATACCCCTATATATATATATATATATAGAGAGAGAGAGAGAGAGAGAGAGAGAGAGAGAGAGAGAGAGAGCTTGAGGTTCTGGTGCCCTATGTCTTGTATCATTTTTTTTAAAATTTAAATATTTTTGAGAAAATTTCAAGCATAATATTTGTAATCCAATTTGTTCGAAGTTCTGAATAACCATAGAGACCACAACAATACGCTACATAGGTTGAAAATTAAACTTTTACAAAGATCATAACCAAAACAAAATATGTAAAACTTTATACAAGCATGAATTTATTTAAACTGCATCAAGATATACTTCACTTGGACACAATTGAACAGTGAGACAAAACCAACATCATTTTTCCTCTAAAAACATTTGGCTATGAACTCATTCAGCATTATATATTAAATTTAATTCGTTGTAAGAAGTCATAAACTTCAAAGGTAGGATCCATCTCTATGACTAGAGTGATGAGAAAATGGGGACACCTGGTAAGGTAGTTCCAGAATCGACGATGAAGACATTGCCTGAAATATATTCGGAAGAATCATGGATTAAATACTTCACCACTGATGTTAAAGCCGGATTAATCGTTCCCGATGTTCTTAGAGGAATAGTTCTCCTAGTAACATTATTGAACCATTTATTTTGCATAAGCCCCTCTGTTATCTCTGATTTGAAATATCCTGGTGCTATTGAGTTCACTCTGATCTTGTCTACTCCCAATTCCATCGCCATATTCTGCCATTCATTAAATATATTTGAATACTTAATGCAAATATAATTTTTCTTACCTATAACACTTTTTATGTAAGTTTGAATGCATATATAGTCAAAAAAAAATAAAAATCAAATAAGATGGAGAGAGTAATGACTATCTAGTCACTTAAAATTCTGAATCCTTCTCTGTAAGTACGTACCTTAGTAACCATGTCAAGAGCCATCTTTGAAGAAGCGTAACCAAAAGTCCCTATGTATACTACCCTATTCAAACCAGCCATGGAAGATATATTAATAACAGACCCTCCGCCCTGTTTAGCATCGCGCATACGTCTACATACATATTTGGACACCAACCATGCCCCTTTTAGGTTCGTGTTAAACATATTGTCCCACTCCTCCTCTGACAATTCCAATGAAGAGTGCTTACCTATACAATAATAATCAAATTAAGCAACTAATTTTACATACTCAAAAATTAAAATTTCTTGAACGTACCACAACATGTAACAATGTATACTCAATTAGATACTAATAATAATAATAATAACCTGTAACTCCGGCATTGTTAACCAAGACATCGATACGTCCAAAGGTGTCCCAAGCTATTTGTACCGCGGACTCAATAGTAGCACCATCAGCAGTAACATCAAGTTGGACCACGATTGCACTTTGGGGTCCCTCTGAATTACTATTAATTTGGTCACATAGAGATTTCAGTCTCTCAACACGACGAGCAGCAGCAATGATTTTGCAACCGGATTTGGCCAAGTCGAGACAGAACTCTAGCCCGATTCCTGACGATGCACCGGTCACCATCACTACTTTTCCGCTAAGGTCTTTCCATGGCTCCATTTTTAATATACTTTGGTGTATATGCAACCAATAATGTAATAATGCACAGATCGAGACATCGAGTACTTATAACGTAATTTTGAGATTTAAATACTCAAGAAAATAGCTAGTGGGATAGATTTTTATTGCACACACATGACACACCTCATGGATATATAATAAATAGAAAATAAAATGTCAATATTATTGTATCAGCATTTGAATATAATAAATTCAATATTTTAGAAAATTAAATGACTTTATATAAGTTAATAATAATGGCTAATTAATAACTAAATGATAAGTTATCTCTTCATTTTTCAATTTAAACAAGTAAAAATGAATATCTATTTTTAATACCGTGAACAAATAAAAATAAAGGGATGAAATACTTAAAAACACCCTTTACTTGATTAACTGAACCAAAATACACTTTCGATCTTGTAATATTAGTGAAATACACTTAAAATTCTCGTCAAATTTAGAAGTTTTTCCAATTCTTTGTTAAAGAAAATGATTTTTTAAAACTTTGTAGGCAATAATGTCTAAGAAGAGGATAATATATTAGAGGGGGCTAATAATTCACGCAATATATTAAATAAAGAAAAACAGGTCATCATCACGTTTGCTTATATATAAGTTAAATATCACGTTTGTGTGTATAATACATAACACAAAGTTTATGTATCAAGTACATTTATATTGAACATGATAAACATTAATCGAAGATTCAACAATAGTAGAGTTATGTATCAATATCTTAAATATGAATATGATACATTGCATAAAACAAATGTTATTATAGCAGTGATGTATCAGATCAATGATAACACTAACAAAGACTAATTTAAGGCTCAAAATAAATGAGATACATTAAAAATATGTATCTTTAATAGTGATTGCCGTGCAATGGCAGATCCAACTTTTTTCTTCTTTTTTTTTTTGGACGTTTTTCAACAGTAGATACATTAAAAGAAAATAAATATTTTTCAAGAAAAATTTTCAACGACGATATGATTAACTAAAATTGCAAAGGTTCAATAAGATTTCAATGGGGCAAGGGGCAGAGGTAATTTTATTTTTATTTTTTAAGATGATTTTTTTTAAAAAAATAAATTGGAAATTGAAGTGATGGAAAGAAATCTACCTCTTGAATAATTTGAAATCATTAATTGAAAATAGAAAAGATTTGAAATTCAAAAATAGATTAATTGATGTAATTATGGAGAGATTTGTGGCGTGAAAAAAGGAAGGAAAATATGGGTATGAGATTTCAAATTAATGTATCCGAAAAAGGGGATGATGGGAGGAAAAGAAGGAATTTTTGATATTTTTCGAAATGATAGGGAAAATAAAAAAAATATGATAATAAATTGTGTGTAGTTAATAATTTTTCCTATAATAATTGGTATTGGCCTTTTGATATAGTCAGAGCCTTTAGATCCAAGAAATAATTAAGTTATGTTTGATTATAATTCTTGCCAAGATAGGTGGAATAATGTTCATGTTGAACTGTACTTAAACAGGATTTCTAAAAATGAAAAATGAGTTGAAAAGTAGATTATAAGTTGTTCAACCAATTTCAAATTATATTTGAAGTTAGAATTTTAGATTTTCATAACTAAACATAGATTCTTAAATAAAGTGAAAAAAATCTACAAAGATATGGAGAGAGAAAGAGCTTTACAAAAGTAATATTATAAACACTTAACTTTTACAATTTCTAAACTTTACTTTGGACAGAACAATTTCTTGTGAAATGTGTTTGTCACGTGAATCTGTTTTTTTTTTTTAACTATAGTAATATAATATTATGTGAAGTAGAATAATTGCCCTTTACACAAATAACAAATCTGTTTGTATTGGTTATCACCGTTAGTAGAAGGACTAAAATAATTGATTATAATTAATTAAAGGTTAAACCTGGGAAGTAAGATATCACAGGAATCAAAACCAAAATAAGGCAATAACACAGGGACTAAAATAATTATTTTCCCTATAATATATGTACCATCGAAATTATTTTGATATATGGCTCTTTTTACTAGGCTTGTCTTGAAATCATTTTTGTGATGTAACTAAATTTTAAACACGAATAAGTTTGTCCAATATTATTTTTGCTTGTGCTGCATATTACGAAGCATGGAAGAAAGCATAGTTAGGATGGTAAAGTGATTGAGGAGTTTGTTCCAAGACATCTATCAATGCGACTGGCGAAACAGAATCATATGACAATGTCAACAACTATCCAATAAAACCAAGAAGTGAAGAACTATCAAGTGTTATTGGACAGATTTGAAGAAGAAGACAAGAGAAACATACTTCAAGTTTCTTTAGATGGTCAATCTATCTCTTTTAGTTCATACATTTGTAAAAGGAAGTTTGAGGTTGATAACTCAACTTTCTCATTGGCTTTTATGATTTTTTATTACTTAAGAATCCTCACTTGTAATATCATCATAGAGTATATTATAAACTTTATGATGATCATAAAATATCTAGTTCTCTTTAGCTCGTATTTTCTTCATGATTGTTAATTAGTAGAGGATAGGTATCACAATAGGATTGATAAAATAAGGCCTAGCCTTCCTTACTTATACTTAGTCCTATTGAGAATTTTTTTTTCTGTTTATTATTAATAAAAAAAGCCACTAGACCACTGTCTGGTGGTATAAATTTGCTCAAAAAAAAAGAAAAGGAAGACGAAATGACCTAAGAAAAGTTCTCCATCTTTTGTGGCTATTTTCAATCTATTTTAGAAAAAATCCAAAATAGACTTATTGCCAAAAAAATATTTGACTAATAGATAATATTTATTCTTTCTTTGTAAAATCAATTGCTTGATAAGTGAAAATTATTGGATTTTGAACTGATTGCCCTTTCAATTTTTTGTTCTTCCATTTTTAGCTCCTAAAAAAATTAACTCCTTCCTAAAACAAATTCAATTTTTGTTTTGGATTTTGAAGTGATTGCAAATTTTATGTGACACAAACTGCAACATCAACGTGATTGAGAGTTACTTTACGTTAAAGTGGTTTAAAAAGTTGAGTTTCATCAAATTTGAGTGCTCATTAGATAAAATCGTAAGTAGAAAAGTCTAAATTATAATTCAAGTCAAATATAAAAATCTCCCAAATTAATCCGCATATTAGATATACTTTGCAATAATACAATAACTTCTCAGTGGGCTTATCACATCAAAGGCAAAATAAACCCTTATTGACATTTATCTCCAACATAGTAGATACACCATTATATATGTGTGTATATTTTTTATGAACTAAATCAATATTTTATATTAACCTGAGATCGTTATGAGAATCTATAAACTTCAAATGAAGAATCCACCTTTATGATTAGAGTGATGAGAAAATGGGGACACCTGGTAAGGAAGTTCCAGCATCAACGATGAAGACATTACCCGAAACATATTCAGAAGAATCGTGAATTAAGTACCTCACCATTGATGTTAAAGCTGGATCTATCGTTCCCAATGTTCTTAGAGGAACGGTTCTCCTAGTATAATTATCGAACCATTTCTTTTCCATAAGGCTCCCTGTTATCTCTGATTTGAAATATCCTGGGGCTATTGAATTCACTCTGATCTTGTCTACTCCCAATTCAACCGCCATAATCTGTCATTCATTAATATATATTGAGGTAAGTGTCAAAAACACATCTAAACTATTTTTTTTTTTAATTTCATACATAAACTATTGAGAGTGTGAATTTCATACCTAAACTATTGAGAGTGTGAATTTCATACCTAAACTATCACTTTTTAGTTTGAGAAACACACATAAATGGTGTGTGTAATGCACTCTCTCTTTTATTTGAAAAAACTTTGACACACCACATTCCACATAAAAAAAATATTCCACCTTAATAAAAATTAAATAATAAACTATTAATATTAAATATTTAAAAATAAAATTTAAATTATTTTTCTTACCCCACTCTACCACCTCCCTCCTCCCCCCCCCCCCAAAAAAAATAAAAATCCCTCCAATCCTAATTTTTATTTTTTTTATATTTTTCTCATTTTGTGTTAGATATGTACATACATATATTTTTAGAAAAAAAAATTCTACTAGTGCATCGAATATAACATAAATAAATAAATTAATTAAAAAAGTCTTGCCGCGGCAAGTAAAAAATATTTTCAATATGTATATATCTAACACAAAATGAGAAAAAATGGAAGCGGAAGGTTAGGTGAGAAGGGTAGAATTATTTTTAAAAAAAGATAAAATAATATCTAAATTAGTATTTGAGGGGGAAAAATGAAATAAGAAAAATGAAATACTTTTATAAAAGAAATTTTGAATTCTTTTTTGTAAAGTAGGTACCTTAGTGAGCATGTCAAGAGCCATTTTTGAAGAAGCGTAAGCAAGCAGCCCTATGAATACTTCCCGATTCAAACCAGCCATTGAAGAGATATTAATAACAGAACCTCCATCCTGTTTAGCATCGCGCATACGTCTACATACATATTTAGACACCAACCATGCCCCTTTTAGGTTCGTGTTAAAGACATTGTCCCACTCCTTCTCTGGCAATTCTAGTGAAGAGTGCACATTACCTATACACATTACATACTTTAAAATTAAAATTTCTTATCGTATACCTCAAATGTTTACTCAATTATAGATTACCTGTAATGCCGGCATTGTTAACCAAGGCATCAATACGTCCAAATGCATCCCAAGCTATTTGTACAGCGGACTCAATTGTAGCACCGTCAGCTGTAACATCAAGTTGGATCGCGATTGCACGTGGAGGTCCCTTTGAATTACTATTAATTTGGTTGCATAGAAATTTTAGTCTGTCAACACGACGAGCAGCAGCAATGATGTTGCAACCGGCTTTGGCCAAGTCGAGACAGAACTCTAACCCGATTCCTGACGATGCACCCGTCACCATCACTACTTTTCCGCTAAGGTCCTTCCAGTGCTCCATTTTTATTAATATACTTCGGTGTATATGCAGCCAATAATGTAATAATTCATTGGCTATTTCTAAGAGATATCATATTATAATTAATCTCAACAATCACATATGAGAGAACTACAATTGGTTGGGCCCCCCTTGTAACATCATGGGAAATTGATGGATTAGAGATTGCCAAGTTGCATTAATTGCTACACATGGGATTTTGATACCCAATGAGATCAAAGATATAGATATCACTAGATAAGGACTCTTTCCCTCTTTCTTACTCTCTATACAAATAGCGGCGGAACCAAGAATTTCACAAAGGGTGTCCAAAAATAGCACAACAAAAACTCTTTTAAAAAAGTATAAGTAATGAGATTCAAACACACGAGCACTTCCTCATTCTAAGGACATGAAACCACTGGGCTATATCAATTAACAACTTGTTATGTTAAGGGAGTTCAAAATATGTTATTTAATCATTTCGTGTTTCATTTTACTTGTATATACAAATAGTAATAATGCAATTGATACCAAATATAAATATAGTTGATAATGAATATATATATATATATATATATATATATATATATATGTGTGTGTGTGTGTGTTTGACGTATTATGTGAAGCATTGTTTGAACTAGAATACAAATTGTTATAACACAATTGATACAAATATAAATATAATTGATATAAAATATAAAGATAGTTAATATTGAATTCAGTGGCAGAACAAGAATTTTGACTAAGTGTCACACCCCAAATCCGGATGTGATGGCACGTGTCCATTTCCCACCGGACACGTCAGCCTAACCCAACCACAACGATAGAGAAGTAGAAATACGAGAATAAAAGATAATAAATAAGCGAAAGACTTTAATTAAGACTCAACACTACCTAGAATTTGGTTGTCACATGTACAAACCTCTAAATACAGAATTCGAATAAAAATATACAAGTCTCAGAGTATAGTTCTCGAATAGAACAAAACTGAAAGTAAAGATAACTCAAGGGCACGTCTGGAATGAACCGCTACCTCTCGAGTATGTCCCGAAGCTCAATCTGCTAAAGAAAATACTAAGCCGAATCTGAGAGAGAGCTGTCAACCTACACAATTGTGTAGAAGCAAGGGTGAGTACCGAAAACCACAGGTACTCGCAAGTAACTCTAAACTAAGCAAAACTAGCAGCTACAAACAACTCCTTTCAATCCCAACCGAACCACCGAAACTTCAATCTAGCAGCAAACCAACCAACCTATACTAAACAGATCATATTCAACAGTCAGAACCAACAGTATATCCTCATCAACCTCCGATCAACAAATAAGAGCAAGTAGATCAAATTCCACATAAGAAGGGTAAACCAATACAATCCACACATCACAGACAAAGATAAGGCAAATGCGATGCAAAATGCAATAATGATGTCATGTAGTCGTGATGCATGTCTGTCCTACGATACACATCTGTTGACGTAATCAGTCCGCGCTGAATACTCAAATCATAACCCATGGGGGCCACACATGGACCATGTATCACCGCTGGAACGAGATCCCATCGGCATCCAAATCGCTAGCCGGAGCTAGTCCATCTCATATATCTCTAGCCAGAGCTAGTGTCAACTGTATCTCATATCCATCCATCCTCATATCAGTGTCTCAGAACTCATGCAACAGATAGTTCACACATGAGATGAATAATGAATATGCATATGTCATCAATCACAATCATATCACGATCACATCATAGTATTACACATCATATGTCTCAATCACAACCATATCACGACCACATCATAGCATTACACATCACCTGTCTCAATCAAAACCAATTCACGGCCACATCATAGTATTACACATCACCTGTCTCAATCACAACCATATCACGACCACATCATAGTATTACACATCATCTGTCTCAATATCAATGTCTGTATCAATCATAGCCTACTCATGCTCTTCTATCCCCTCAATATCAGTTATCACATGACTTATTCAACAAATTCAAGTCACATATAACACATTTAGCTCGTTTTATTCTCCATCTTTCATTTACAACAATTTCAATCAACAAATAAAACCCATCCTCAATCCTCATTACTCCCCAACACAATTAGGAAAGTAGTCATGCGTAGTCTAAGAGTTTTACAAAGTTTGGAAGCCACTTGCCTTAAAACGAACTCCAAAAGTTACTTGACTTGAGTCTTTCCTTTTCGAGTATAATCCGGATCACGATAATCTATTCAAACAATTATTCACAATCACAATTCGAGTCCAATGACACCAAAATCAAGAAATTTAGGGAAAAAGGGCAAAACGGTCCAAAAGTCTCATACCGGAAAATGATACCCAAATCTGGAAATTTTTGATGTAAAATGATCCTTAAAGTATTTGGAAGCTAATGGTGAAAACCAATTTGAAAACGGAGTTGAAATCAATTCACAAACTCAATTTGAAGGAAAATTCATGTTCTTGAAGAAGCCTAAAATATTCGAATCCGAAACCCCGACTCGAAAATGAAATATCTCTTGAAAAACATCTTACCCATGCTTAGATAAGTTCAAATATGATATTTCATAAAAAACAGAGTTAAGATCGACCTTGAAATTCTCAATTTATCAAACTTTAACTTTACTGGGAAAGTCCAAATTGTACGCGGTTAATATGATGAAAATAATCGATGAATCAATAATTTTATGTTAAAATCAGTTTACCCATAACATAAGGATCGTAAATATACCTTTTTCATCAAAAAGGGAGTCCAAATCGATAAAACCCCAATTTTTCCCAAGAGATTTACGGAGAGGAAAAAAACCCAGATAAATAAATTATGAGAAAATGTCGAATTGAAGATTGAATACTAACCCTCATATTAATTCAAGAAGAAACCCGTAAGAATCACTCCATTCCGATCTCTAGAACTCCCGATATGCTCAAAATACCAAATGAACACAATCTGAGATTTTTATAACAGTACATGACTGTTATGCACCAGAAAAACAGCAGTTAATCTTTCACTAAAAAGGCCGTAATTTCCTCATACGATAGTGAAATGACCCGATTATTTTTTGTAAATGTCTTAAATAATGATACGGACCTGCTCGTTCAATCGGAGCTCAATTTCATGCTCGTTTGCCCAGTCAAATATCATTTCTACTTGGTAAACAATTATTTCTTATTTGCGATAAAAGTCCAATCTCGGGTTAGCGAAAATGTACCAAAATTTGCAGATAAGTCCTATAATTCATGCTCAAAGTTTCAGAACTTTCGAAATAATTTTTCGACCTTTAAAACTAATAATGAACCCTTTAGTTGCCATAATTTGCTGAAATAGTGTCAAAGCATCCAAGAAGCTTAAAAGCTCACCCAAAACTCATTTGGCACTTCCCGAACACAAACCAAATATGCTACTAGCTTGAAAATGACATTTCAGACTCAATGAAATCGTTGGAATTTGAATTCGAGGTCTCCTTGACCCGGTATCCGATAAGGCGTCAAGAAACTAACTTTAGGCTCAAAAACTCGAAACGCACTTGGGGCCTCTAAAAATTCAACCAAGACTCATTCTAGACTTAAAATCACCCCCTGAATCCAACGGTGCCCTCGGAATTCCATTTCGAGCACCGAAACCTCGTTTGTTGACCAAAGTCAACTCTTGATCAAAATTTCACAATTTTAGCAACTTAGGACCTCAAATCTTCGTTTTAACTCCAAATTCGACTCTGTAAATTCTCATAGACCCGTTTCGACATTCTAAAACTGCTGGAATCGACGGAAATCCGATTCGAGTCTCGAAACTCCAAATGACTCGAAATAACACTTTTAACCAAACTTTAACTCTTAAAAACTCAACTTTCCAAAAACTCAACTTTTCATCAATTTTCCTTCAAACCAACTTCGAAAATACAACAATTAGGACTCGGGGCAACTATCGGGAGGGGTAAAACGGTCATTTTATGAAAATTTCCAAAAATGACCTTTAGGGTCATTACACTAAGGAGTGTCAAAATATAAAGAAGTAAAATTGCTAGAAGCCAGTCAATATGGGATATATATACACATAAAAAATATCTTTATCTGGCTACACAATATAATTTTCAGATGAAGGGGAGGACACCCCTCATCAAGTGTATGTGGCTCCGCCACTAATTTAATACATGTTTGTTATTGTAATGTTCCATTTCTTGTGAATTTGCTTTTAATTGTGAAATAACCATTTTGACCTTCCCCGTAGTTTTTTCATGCTTAGTTTGTTTTTCTGGAATGGTTGGTGCAATCCCCGATGCGATCGTGTGTGCTTTTGGTGATTTGACCCCTCTTGAGTTGAGAATTCTTGATAGGGTTGACTTTGGTCAACACTTTGAGTTTTGAGCGTTGGATGGGAATTCTGTCAGTTCCACCACGTCCGTAACAGCGAGTTTGAGCTAGTCCGGCGGTTGGTAAGGTTCCGAGGCCTTGGGTTGAGTTTTGAGTGTTTGGGTCAGAAGTTGAATTTTAGCCTTAAGAGTGTTCCGGGAGGGAATTTCATAATTTGACCTCTTTTCGGAAATATGATGATTCCATTGAGTCTGGAATGCCGATTCTAATGGGGTAGCATGTCCAATTTATATTTATTAGATTCATATCAGAGACTTGAACTTAGCCTTTTTTTGTTTTCTGGTGCAAGAGTCCCACGTTTGTGAGTTTCCTACGGTGTTCAGGGAAGGAGGGTACCTGAGGCACTGTGTTCGTAAGAGGATTTGTCCGCGTTTGCAAGTGCACTATGCTCCGCGATCGCGGAGATATTCCCGCGTTCACGAGCCTCAACAGTCTAGTAGGCCGCGTTTGCGACACTTGGCCCACATTTTCGGACCCCAATTTTCAGACTTAGAAGTGTATATTCGGGAATTCATCCCATTTTTCACATTCCACCATTTTTCACTCGGTTGGGAGCTTAGGAGACGATATTTTTTAGGGGTGTCTTGAGGAGATTCATTTGGGTAAGTGTATTTATCAATTATTTACCAATTCCTTCTGTTTTTATCTTTCGAAAAATTTTAAATTCTTGAATTCAAAGTGGATTATTGGGGTTTTTTCTCCCAAAGTTGAAAAATTAGTAAAACCTTGATTTGGAACACGTTCCTTGATCATTTTAGTGGGTTTTTCAACCATAAATCTCTTTTGGTTAGTAGAACTTGATTTTTATCAATATATATATATATATATATATATATATATATATATATGATAAATCCTTTCACTTTTTGAAGTGATTTTTTGACCATTTTACCACCAGTTTCAAACCCTATCAATATGGGCGCTATTGGACTCCTTTTTATGAACTTTTTCCATTCTTGATAGTTGAGGATCGTTCCCGTTAACATGTGATTAGGATTTTCTCCTATAGAGTTGTTTGGGTGAAGTTTTGGCCTTGAGGTTGGTTTTTCTATCCCTCTTTTAGACTTAGATGAGTAACTAACATGTTCGTAGGAAGTCAACAGTGAACTGAGTGGCAGAATGTGTTTTAGAATTTGGTAAGTGTTGATCTCGATGTTTTACATCGTATGCCTTATTGTGATGTTTAGCCTGTGTGGAAGCTTGTGTAGTAGTGTTAAATGTTGTGGAAAATCTGCGATATTTGAGTAATTGCCCAAGCGAGGGGATCTGTGACTTATCTTATTTTTGACATTGAGATGCTCGAGTTAGGGGGTTGAGTTAATTTCTGAACATCATAAAATGAAAGAAATGATTTCTAAAGTGCTAAAGACTGATTTCAAATGGATTCCTCCAGCTCTATCATTTGAGAAAATATGTCATGACTTGTTAAATTTGGGAACTTTGTACAATTGAAACCCAATGATGGATTGATTATGACTTGTGTTGCATGTGTTGTGATGCATTCATCCTCATGCATCATATCGTTGTTCATGAAAATATGAGAAAGTGGAAACTAAGAAAGAAAATGTGACACTTTACTAATATCATTGACCACGCTGAGATGGCAAATTGATGAGATATTGAGATTGGTATATGAATTGTGAGTCTTACATGAGTCCTAGTCTAAAATTTAGAGGATCGGCAAGGTGTATACGACGGGTTGTGCGACGACCTTGCTACCACCACAACATCCAATCATTGCATCACATTGGTCAGTCAAGTTGTGTAGTGTGACTTGTTTATATGTTGATTTGATTATTATATGTAATCTTATGTGTTTAATTTACTCGCGCTATTTTATATAAATTGGTGGCATCGATGCCGAAATGGGACTTTTTTGTGTGCAGGTAGAAGCGTTCATAGTTTAGTTATTAAGTATGTTTAATTGCTTATACTCAGTCGGTCTAAGCTACTGAGTACTTGTGGATTATACTCACCCCCTACTTATGTTATCCCTTTTATGCAGATCCTAGTCAAGGTGAGCCTCATAGCGGTTGATTGAATTCCAACGGAGTTCCCTCTTTCAGAGTTGTGGTGAGATCCTGCTTTGCACAACGCCATTAGTCTTCGTCCATCGTTTAAAGTTTTTAACTTTCTTTTCGAAGATTTGAGATGTATTTCAGATTCAAGAAAAATGTATTTGATCCTTTTTATAATTATGATACCACATTTCGGAAGTCTCATATGTGTATTTCTTTTGGCTTACACACCTTTTGGGGGTTCTCGGGTGTGTGCTATCATCATCTCGGTGTTTAGGTTGTGACAACCAATTATGTGAAATGTTGTTTGGGCGATAGAGAAGAGGCAGAGTGGGAGGAGATAGAAGTTTGTCATAAAACTCTAACTATAGCTATGGCCAATTATTTATTTTACCGGTATCAAGTTTCACCTGATCCTTACCAAGTTTATAAAGCTACTCTTTCATGGTTACATAAATATTTTAGCTTACTTAAGATCATTACTTCTTCCGTTTTAATTTATATAGCATTATTTGATTTTACATAAAATAAAAGAGAGAAAAAAAGTCTTTTGAATTTTGTGGTCTAAAACATTCATGCACCTTATGCGACTATAAATTATATTATTAAAGGTAAAAGAGAAATTTTATAATTAAATTATCTTTCAATTGAAAAAAAATAAGGAAACTCCACCTAGCTAGCGTGCTCCTCACCTTTGCCTTTTTACCCTTCATTTTTCTAAAGTGAGATAAGGTTTATTGTGCTATTATTGCATTGTATCATTGTATGTGACTTGTCTTTTTTGTAAGAAGCTTGATTGGTATGGACCTACAAGATCATTTGTAATGGGCTTCGGCCTATTTGCGACTATTTTGGTAATGATTTTGTAGGTTGTGTTACATAGGCTTATGAGCCTGAAGTCTCTAAGTGTATTTACTCCTTTTACTTTGGGAATTAAACATACATGGGTCTTATTTAAGTCCTTAGGTATATATTCGTCTATGAAGGCTTTAGTGCATAGATTGTTAATGGAATCCCCAACTATGTCCCAATATTTTTGGTAGAAGTTGGGATGTAGACCATCGGGGTCTGGCGCTTTACAACCCTGGAAGGAGAACATAGCCCTTTTGATCTCTATGGTCGTGGGTAGAATACCTAAATCTAATGGGATCAGTGGGTTAGGGTCTTTACTTGGCATGGCTTCCCTAGTGTAACACACTTTCTGACGTACATAATAGGCTTTTAAAGAAGGTATGGGTTAGAGCTAAGATGCTTGGTAGATTATACATCCATCTCCGACATCATTCACTAGTACCATAATCCTATTTCTTCTTCTCCTATTTAGGGTCGTAGTGTGGAAGAACCTAGTATTTGAGTCCCTATCATTTAGCCAATTTACTCTTGATTTTAATTTCCAGAATTCATCTTCCATTCTTAAAACATTGTTATATTCTTGTGTTAGCTCCACTTCTAGGTTCTGGAGGTAAAGATTAGACGCATAACTGGGTGAATTTTGAATGCCTACAATGCATTTTAATAATGTTCTTTTTCATGGAAAATATTCCCAAAGGTATGTTTGTTCCAAGAAGTAACTCTACACTGAAACTCATGGATGGCGTCTACTATGTTGTTCTGCCCAACCCAACACCTTTTAACAATGTCAATGAGTTCAGGATGGGTGGTCCACATAGTTTCAAAGTGGAATATATTATGTCGGCATACCAACCTATTCTAAAACAAGGAAAGTAATAGTGGACAATGATCAGAGTCAATGAGTTCAGGATGGGTGGTCCACATAGTTTCAAAGTGGAATATATTATGTCGGCATACCAACCTATTCTAAAACAAGGAAAGTAATAGTGGACAATGATCAGAGTGAGTGCGCGGTAAGTGGTGTACTTGCGCGTTTGGGAATTTTTTAAGCCATTCATTATTAGCAAAATAGCGGTCAAGTCTTTCTTGTATAAGTTTTGTTTTTTCCTTTTAAGCGCTTATTTAGCCATGTGTAATCCCCCTCCCCCCTTAAAGCCCATATCAATCAATTCACAATAGTTAACCATATCCCAAAATTCAATAATACGAGAGTCTATTTACCAGCCTACCTCCACCTTTTTCAGAGCTACACATTAGTTCGTTAAAATCACCTCCTATTAGTGTAACACCTCACAACTTTATTCTTAGAATCTGAATCGTTCGTTGTAAGTATATAAGCTTGAACTAGGTGATTTCCTACTTGATAATGTGTTTTAAGGTTCTTTACCAAATGTATGTAGGGTATCGGAAATGACTTAGGATCATAAGGGACCTCTAACACCAAGCCAAATTCAAAGCAGGATCATAAAGGACCTCTAACACCAAGCCAAATTCAAAGCATTTCTATTGGCTAAGTTTTCACATGAGTCCATATAAGGGTCCACTTCAAACAACCATATATCTTAGAATATGAAGATTTAGGTAATCCATAACCTATCAAATTAAATATCTATGAGTCCTCTTTTCAACGCCGCCAAGTTTGCATTAATCCAAGTTTTGAATAAAAAGTTATGATTGATTTACTAAAGATGCTCTAGCCTGGCAGCAGCTCCGCGATGGCTCCGCGTTACGGAGTGAATATAGACTTCATTGTCCGCTGGAATAAAATTCCAACTTCCAGCTCTTTTTATTTATTTTTTAAGGAGATTTTTGTCCTAAAAACCATTAGGGAGTCATCTAAATAGCCCTAAATGCGTAGAAAATCAGTTTTTTTAATAATTTAATCCTCTCTTTCACTCCTAGAATTCTAATCTCAAGAACTTCAAGAACATCAAGACTAGGGTTCATCTTTCAAGATTCTCCATCAAACTTCCCTACTAAGGTATGTAAGGCTTCAATGAGAGTATTTATTTCACTCTTATGCTTAAAGTATTTTGATTCTCAATAATTTCACAAGATTATTAGAAGTAGGGCTAGGGCTTTTATGAAATTATGATCTTTCTTTAATAAGCTATGTTTTTCATCATTTCAATTTGATTTTGAAACCTTATGGTACTTATTTAGCATGATTTTTATGGTCATTCAAACCCTTATGAATTTTAAGTATGAAAATAAGCCTGATATGAATTACAACCTAAATACATGTTATCTTAAGATAAATTTTGAGCTTAGCCTCATATATGATTCAAGATAATAAGTGGTTTTCATACCTATGAGCATTATATGAATATATGTTATTTTTGGAGGACTATTTAGTACCGAGAGGATGCGGGTTTAGAAAACCCAAGTCCCATAACTACGCCCCAACGTAGGATTATGTTTCACCACTTTGTCTATTGACCTTCTGGACCTGAAAGACTCAAATTAGTGGATCAACATAGATATGATATGGTCTTATACTCTGGTAAAGTATATGGAAGCCCTCTCAACTGGTTAGCTGTTGGACATCATGAGCTCATATGGTGTATGTCGGTTATAAGAAACTCCCTAGTTATGCAAATTTCATGACATGTTTTAGGTCTATATGGTTCATTTTAAGTATGTTATTTTATGTATATGATTATTCAAGACTATTAGATAGACTCAACTTTATGTATATGTACCTTTGAAAATAGATTTTTGTGATACTTAGTCATGAACTCCAACTATTTTCTCTTTAGTTCTTTCACTATGCATATGATTTTGGCAACCTTATTTGACTATCCTCGTTATGAAATTTTACGATTATGTTAGTATCATTTACTTACTCAGTATATTGCACGTACTGACGCATATATTTCCCTGCGCTGCATCTTTTTATGATTTAAATTCTGACATTCGTACTTAGATTCTTGGCTAGTGAGGTTGTAGCACTCCCAAATAGCTCTTGGTGAGCCCTCCTCATTTGGGGACACCATTGTTTTAGACTGTCAACTCATTTCCTTATGTTGTCTTTATTTTGAGGTAGTTGGGGGCCATGTCCTGATAAACTTGTTCCATTAGGTTTAAATGTTAGAGGCTTAATTCAGACATTAGTTGTTCACTCATCATGGATTTGTTGATTTCCTTATTAAGACTTATTAAGCATATGTTTCAGCTTCTGCATTAGTTTCATATGATATACTTTGATATGTCATGCCAAGGGTTAGCTTGGGGCCACTCGTGGTTCCGAGTACCGTGTCTCGGCTGGAGCGTAGATCCGGGTCGTGACAGTTTGCCAGCTTGCCGTTATATTTTTTTTATTTTTTTGAGAATGCTCCAAAGTGTTATTCTTTTATTTCTAATAGTGCAAGCATGTATACAACTAAATAACCAAAAAACATTAGTAGAGCGTACCTTAATCATAACATGAGTTTATGTCCCGAAGTTGTAATATTATCCACATCTAGGAGGTTGTAATCCCACAGGATCACTAGTCCTCCGAAGTTTCCCACAGATGGAACTTCTATCCTTTTTGTGAATGGGAACTCTACTATTAGAGTCTAGTGGTCTTGTATTTTTGTTTATACTAAAGCTTTCATGACTATCCCAATCAATTAGAGATCTAAAATTCCTCCCCAAGTCCGGTACATTACAGCCCCTACAATTCCAAACTATGAAGTTCATTGATCGATTTAGGTTTGGTGGAACTATCATTGGTAGTTTGGTACCATAGTTGCATCTGAGGCGGTCCAAATCCTCAGGGTTGGATCCATAATAACTATGAAATTTCCTATTTCTTGGGAGCGAGGAGCACGGATGTCCAGGAAGACTTTCCTTATGTTTGGTGGACATATTAAAATGCATTTTTTCTTATAAGTTTCTTTGAATAGCATTATTTTTACTTCTTTTAACACCCAGATTTTTGTACGGGTTGCTCTCATCATTTCCATTGCCTCTTCTAGTTCCCGAATACTCCAATTTGGTTTTACATTTGGATCTACGACTATCGGGGGCGAGGGGAACTAGTTTGATGTGGTACCTGGGAGAATGGCATTACATTGTTGGGAATATTCATGTTCAGGCCCTCCGCTCCTCTGTTGGAGGTTCTTTCCATCACTATGTTAGTTGGATTCATTTCTTGTCCCTTCATCTGGATGGTCCATGGGCTAGAGCTCCTTCCTAAGATTGATGCGGGAAGAAGGACGGTGGTGGTAGGAAAGGATCTTGAACCTGCATTTGACTCAAAGGGTTGAATTGTGGTTTCTCCCAAGTTGGAAAGAGATAAAAAGGTATTTGGTGGGTCCAGAAAGACAGAGAAGGGTGTAGGACCGATGTCATCCAGACATGGTGGTTGTAAGCTTCCCCTGCCAACCTCATTCCCTCAGAGACTACCTAAGCTAGAAAGGTGGGGTTCTAGGCTACTATCACTACCTCCTAACAGTCTTCAATGGCCGAGAAAGGTAGAGCATGGTCCTGAAGTCATATTTCCAAGTCATATACAGCAGTATACAATATGTATACAGTGAATTATAGGTAAAAAATGCGAAAATACAGGACTGAGGCGAGATACAGGTGTTCGGAATCAAGTGATACATAAAAAGGGTTGATATGCACGCTAATATACACCAGGTGTATACAAAAACGGGTTTAGCATTAACCCCAAAAAATTTCAACAAAATTGGCCCAAAAGGGGGCCCAAATTCATTTCTCCTTTACCTTTAAATTATTTAATTGTCTTTATTTATTGTTTGTTTTTCTTATCATTAACTCTAACTTTAGAATTGTTAATTAGCTTAATTAAATTCCCCAAAAGACGAGTCATTTTCTTTGTGTTGGTTTATTTTAATATATTTCACTTGTTGTTTTCATTTATATTAATCAAGTATATTGGTCAAATTTTATATATTCAATTAAGTTAAAACTTTTGGTTCTGAAAAAGAGATGTTCTTTAATACTTTTTCACTTAATCACATTTTATTCACCTTAAAATTGTTTTTAAGTAAAAGTATTTAGGTTAGTCAATTAAGAAATGATTTTCATGTTTTAATTTATTAAATTGGTTTAAAGTGAATTAAATAAATTCTAATTAATCTAATTTTATTAATATTCCAATCACTTGTATTTCGAGTCAAATGTTTCATTTTGGATCCCTTTCTCTAAAAATGAAATAATATAAAATGTATCATTTATTTAATTATTTTCTCGAAGTTATCCAAATATTGTACAATATTATTCTTATGTTAAATCATTTTTCTAAAAATAGTCAAAATATATTTTAGTCAAATCGCAGGTCAACCGTATGTTAGCGGTCACTTCGAATGCTTAAACTCTTCTCGAAGTGTAAATTGAACCACGAACCCTCTTTGGTATTTTCAAATGATTTTTTCTATTTAAATCTTTGAAAATTATAAGTTTTCTTAATTTCTTTTAAAAATTAAGTGGCGACTCTTTTCTAAGTATTTTTCTCAAATTGTTTTATACTTAGAACATTTCAAAAATGTGATTTTTCTAAGGATAGGAATATTACGGCACAACAGATGTTATATCAGATAGATGTCTACAATGCATTTCTCCAAGGAGACCTATATGAAGAAGTGTATATGACTATACCAGAAGTTTTTCCAAACAGAGAAAAGGTGATGGTCAAGTGTGCAGACTTCTAAAATTCGTGTATAGACTCAAGCAAGCATCCAGCCAATGGAATATTAAGCATAGCCCTGACTTCAGCTGGTTTACAAAGAGGAAGAGATAAGATAGCCATAGTCTTGGTATATGTAGATGATTTGTTGTTGATTGAAAATGATCACTCTATGATACAACACACCAAAGAAGTCCTACATACAACCTTCAGAATCAAAGACTTGGGAGAGCTAAAGTACTTTCTTGGCATTGAATTTGCTAGAAGCAAAGCTGGCATCTTAATGCATCAAAGAAAATATGTTTTGGAATTAGTGGTAGTTATGGAACTTGCAGATGCTAAACCTGTTCCAATTCCAATGGATCAGAACCAGAGGCTTACTACATCTGAATTTGATTAGCATATACCTTTGTCACATGAACATCCAGGACTGGAAGACCCCATTGGTTATCAGAAACTTATTGGGAGGTTACTATACCTCACAACCACCAGACCAGACATTGCATTTGTTGTGCAATGTCTGAGTCAATTTATGCATTCTCCAAAGAAATCTCATATGGAAGCAGCTATGAGGTTGGTTAAATATGTGAAATATGAATCAGGAACTAGGATATTTATGTCATTTGATAGTGATGAACTATTAAAGATATATTGTAATGCTGACTGGGGAGCTTGTATTAATAGTAAGAGATCAATTACTGGTTACTTGATGCAATATGGGAAATCTCCTATATCTTGGAAGTCTAAGAAACGAGCTAATGTTTCCAGGAGTTTGATTTCACATATCAAGGCACTTCATCCAATACTAAGTGCCAACGATCGTAAAGTAGTAATATAACCCAACTAGTGAGTTGGGGTCGAGTCCCAAGGGGGTGGTTTGTAATTGAGAATCAATAGGTAAGTAAGGATATGATCAAGTCAATCATAGCTAAAAATATTTACGAATGAAAGCATGGTTCAAGTTATGGGTGACACAAGTGTCAAATATCAGGGGGATTTGTTTCAACTATCAGCTACAACAACAAATAATACGAAAATAACAAGTATAGGGACGGGTTCTTGGGATGTGATTGGATTATGGGCTAAGGTAGGCAACCGGGTAAATGCAATTAATAGTGAATAGTTGTAAATTAGTGAATAAACTAGACTTTAATGGGGTAAACTTTCTCTCGAATAATTTACCCCGAATCAAATTGGTTTCTCTCGAACACCAATAAGCAGCAATTAAGAACAACCTTCGCTTTAGTCCATTCACTCTCTCGAGCTGAATGTGTGGAAAAGGGTTTAGGGTTCACTCTCTCGAGCTGAACCCATAACAACCCAATATCCATAGACCATCGATTCAGAAATTTTGGTTTTAAAACCTCTCTCTCGAGCAAGTCAAAAACACGAAGTTAGGATTGTATTTGCAACTACAACTCATTAATTTCAACCACAATTAATGAACGAAATCACTTTTAAACAACATTTACACTATCAATTAACAATATCCATCAGCTAAATCATCCCATAATCACATAATTACACCCCAAGAATTGGGGTTTTAGCTAGACATCATAAAAAGGTAAAAATCGTTACCAAGTTGCGTTTCCATCAAGTGGATAGGATTGATATAGTCTTTACAAAGGTCTAAGATGAAGAATCTTCAACACCCACTTTCAATTTCTCAGAAATGGAAATCTTCAAATCTTCAAAGCTAAGGAAATATTGTCTCTAAACTCAGTTCTCAGCTCTCAAACTTGAAAACTGAATAAAAATGAAAACTATTGAATGTTTGATACTAAACTAAAGATTTAAAAATGTATTTATAGTCGCCCAAAAATGTGCTGCGAAGGACTATTCGGCGCAATAAGTCGGGATCGATGATTGAATCGACGATCCTCCCTTTGGTCAATTCCATTGCCTTTTTGCTTTGGCCTTCAACAACTTCAAGCTTTGTAACTTTGGGCGATATGGCACTGCATCGCGAAACCGTTCGGCGACTCGCCGATTGCTCCTTTCTATCGCCTACTTGATTTTCTCCTTCAGGGCTTGGCACATTGGAGCATTAGGGAGACATCAGCCATTCGGCGATTCACCCAATGGATTAGGCGATCCTCAGGCCTTTTTTTCTTTGTCCTTTCAGCTGTCATGTTTATTTTTGCTCATTAGTGTCCATGCTTTGTTCCTCAATCCAAATACCTGAAATTTAAGGATTTACATTAGCTATTGGCACAAAATATGCATTTGAGGGCACTAAATCTATTAAAAAGAAGCCCTAAATGAGTCCAAATCATGGACTCATCAGAGTTCAGTTGAAGCTGAATACATGGTCATGGCTTCTTCAGTTGCAGAAGTGGTGTGGATGACTAGCTTGTTTAAAGAGCTTGGAATAGATATTAAGGTTCCTGTTGCATTGTTCTCTGACAATACTCCAAATAGCTGCCAATCCTTTCTTCCACAAAAGGACCAAACACATTGACATAGACTGTCATTTTATTAGAGAAAAGGTTCAAGAAGGTCTGATTATGCCTGTCTATTTGCCTACTGCAGAACAGCCTGCTGACCTGTTCACAAAAGGACTTGATCGACACCTACACTCATATTTGATGTCCAAGCTAGGGATGAAGAACATTTTCATAGCCTCTAGCTTGAGGGGAGTGTGAAAGAAATCAATAAATGTGTAGATGTACACTGATTAGTTGAAGTAGTTAACAGTAGTTGGTTGTTAAATCTAATCACTTGATAAGTGAGCTTAATTAATGATGAGTAGAGTTGGTTAGAATAAGTCAGATAGAACGTTTGTTAGAAGTGTCAGTACTGTATATAATGTAGTACAATACATTCATTCAGTGATATGAGAGATTTTTCTCCTCTTCTCTCCCAAGTAACCTTCTTCTTCCTTGCATTACTTACATCAGTTGATCACGGATTCTAGATAATTTGACATCCTCTTCGGACAATTGAATCGAAAAGCCCTTATCTGTTGTTCCGTCTTGGCTAAGTGTACACTTGAACAGTTATGAGGGAATTAGATTAATGCTCTAACGTTCACTTTCTACCCAATAGAAATCTCAATGTTATAAATCTCAATGATATATATCATTAATGTACCTGCATTACTTATATACTACTAGTAGATGATTTAGTCTATAAAACTTTTAACTTAAATCAGCCAGAAGATGATTAAATCACCAATTCTTACATATATATACTAGATTTTCAACACATGCATTGCACATGATTATCAATTCAGAAAATTTAAGTGCAGACTTGAATAATAAGCTTCGCACAAAATAATATTGCAGATTCTTTTGTGAATGTTCAATGTGGATCGTTATATATATCTCTTAGTCACACGAACCTATGAAGATGGTCAATGAAAAAATCTATTAGTTAAATGCAATAATGTATATATATATAACATTTTATTGTGAGTAGTAAAACATTATATATATAACATTTTATTGTGAGTAGTAAAACATTTTTAACATTTATCTCCTGGTTTCTTTTTATCTGATAAAAATGATCCATGGCTGGAAGTTTTGTAACTTTAATTTAACACAAAATGAGCCCAAATAAAGGACATTTTTAGAAATTATTACCGGTTGATTTCTCATATGGTCACTAAATTAATAGTTATTAACCGAGAAAGTCATTTTTTTTCTTGATTCCAACTTCCTTCAACAAAAAAAGTGATTTTTTAAACTAATAACTAGTAGTTGAGTAACCACAATTTCATAATTGGATAAAGTAATTACTCAATGGCACTTATAAAATAATATTGCTTGTACCGTTCGTCCAACTTTTTTATTTTCTCTATTTTTGTTTGTTGTTTTGGTTACTTGGAATACGTATTTGAAGTTTCTTATGGTTTCCATGTTATGTTCCAGTGTTTTGCTACTCTATTTATGTGAAGAAATTGGCAATTGCTGGAAAATAGATGAATCAATATACTCCTTTATATGGTTGGTTTCCCATATTGCACTGTATAGTATCTGTCTTAGAGTCTGACTAATCCAGATGAATCTATATACCTATATAAACTTTCAATAAAAAGAACTTGTATTCAAATGAAATAAATTTCTCGAAACATTCAAAATATCTATCTATATATAAAAGGAGAAGAAAAAATGACACATGTCAACACCACAAATTTTCAGAATTTTAAATAATTAATAATCAATAATTAAATAAATAAATATAGACACATGTCAATAATTAGAATGACACGTGTCTAAACCAGAAAAAAACAGCATTTTTAATTCTTAAAATTAATTAAAATTAAAAGAAAAGAAAAGGAACGGAAAACTGTACATAATAGAAACATTTTCCATTCATCCAAATAGTAATACATATTTAGATTAATTAATAAATAGTTATTAGTTATCATTTAATATTCACAATTTTTTATTTTTAAAAAAATCAATATTAATAATTGTTTTTTTTTAATTTCAAATGAAAATTTAAGATAGGTGGGTTGTGCAAAAAGAGAAATATGGGGAGTTGTTATAAACTAAATTATATTTTAAATAATTAGTTAAAAAATAATATATATATATATATATATATATATATATATATATAATATTTTTAAAAAATCTAATAGTAAGCCAAAATAAAAGAAACTACATTATTAGGTTTTAAAAAATAATACAAAATAATTGTCAAATAAAATTGCCAAAACATGTGGATTCAGTTTTTTCCAAAACATGTGTATTCCGTTTTCAGATTTTTTAAAATCATAAACTTATTAATAAAAAAAACTAACTTTAACTTCAGTACTGCAACACGTAGCCCATTTTCCTCTCCCCACGTCAATTAATTTGCAGACTTTTTACTGTTCAAATTTATCAATAAAACAACAAAAATTAATCAAACTTTTAAATTCAAAAATTGATTTTTTTTTTTAAATAAGGTGGTTGCAACTTACTTTGTCAATCTCAACATTAAATATATATATATATATATATTCTCACCGTCTGACATTTGTGGAGAACTGATGAGAGAACAAGAGAGAAAATAACAAAAAATGAAGTGCAATCCAAGAGTATTTTTATCCGGCGTTAAGAGAAGAAACTTATTTCATGGTACTATCAAACGAGCGACATATATTGATTAAATAGCTTGAGTTAGGTTTAAATACTAAGAGCTTCAGGTTATTTGTGAGACTTATAAAGGTTGTGATAAAAAATTAATCCGAGCATACCGTAAAAAATGAATGATTATACTAATAGTCACTTGAATTTTGTACTTTCACTCCTTCTGTTTGGTATTTGCTATTATAGCAAAAGATAATTGGATTTTTTCTGAAATTTTTGTTTTTGCTTAAAATAATGGCTACTCTTTTTCTTTGTTCTTTGAATAAGTGATAAATAATTTATGATGATTTCACAATGAATTGACTCTATTTGATGAAACTTAATATCTGATTGATTTGTTTTTCATGTTTTTGCAGGGATAAATTCATTGGATAATTTATATTGGCATGGCACAGATTACATCCCATCTTAAAATCATACAAATAAATTAAGAAAAAAATCAATCTTTTGAAAGATATTCTAAAGGTGCTAAATTTTATTTGTCCATCTTGCAATTTTCCCCAACCAGATATTTAAGCTATATACATTTTTTATGTTTTATTTAATTTTAGTATTATAATAATAATAATAATAATAATAATAATAATAATAATAATAATAATAATAATAATAATAATAATTATTATTATTATTATTATTATTATTATTTTCTTTACATTAATCCAACGTCACATATGTAAAGGAGGAATACGAAGCTTTATAGATGCAATAAATATGAATTTCTCCTAAATACGGAATGAATATTTGAAATATAAATAAAATTATCATATAACTTAAGTAAGGAATGACCATGAATATACAAGTGTTTTTATTTGATATTATTTACTATTTGTGTAAATAAAATATTGTGTTGTGTCATATATGTTATTTTATTTTTGTTTTTTAAATTTTTTAATTTTTTGGTATATTAACTAATATTTGGCTAATTGGCTATTATCGTTTTCTTTTGTTGGCAGAAAAATGTATTCATTATTTTGAAATATGCATGCATATCAAATTAATAAATAAATAACAAAAATATGATAAGATACCATTGAAATATATGTGATATGACAATACTTAAATTTCTTTCTGCATTTATTTTTAAATTTATAACAATGTCAAGTAATTTTATTTTTCTCCACTTGAAATAAATAGTTTTTAATATATATAAAATAGTGATTTTTAATTTAAAAGTATTCCTGAATGATAGTTCAAGTAATGTTTCTATTTTACAAACTAAAATTTGCATATTCTCCCTACAAATATTCATTATTTTGAAATATGCATGTAGATCAAATTAATAAATAAATAACGAAAAGATGATTAGATACCATTAAAATATATGTGATATGACAATACTTAAATTTTTTTCTACATCTACTTTCAAATTTATAACAATGTCAAGTAATTTTATTTTTCTCCACTTAAAAGAAATATTTTTTAATATATATAAAATAGTAAATTTTTAATTAAAAAAAATCTTCCTGATTGATAGTTCAAGTAATGTTTCTATTTTAAAAACTAAAATTTGCATATTCTCCCTACAAACATAATGTTAATTTATTCAAAAAGGTACTTTGTTAGTATTAGAGAAAAGAATAGTTTTCGTGTAATAATATTTTTCTAAAAAAGTATTTTACTATACACAAAAGCTAAACCAAATTGTTAGTATTAGAGAAAGGGATATTTTGTTTTTAATAATATTTTTCTAACAAAATATTTTAATATACACAAAAGCTAAACCAAATAAGTCATAATTTATAGGCAGTATAATTTAAAAATCGTATCATAATATGTAATATAAAAAATAGACAAAAATGAAATAAAAGTAGAAGAAATATCAAATAATAATATTTATTTTAATTAATCTTAAAAATATTGCTAGAAGATGTACAAAATAATAATTAAAAAAAATATTGTTTACACTTCATATGAACTCAATTCACAAATTTTAGTCTGATATTTTAAGTTATAAATGACACAATAAAAATGAAAAGCTAATTACAGTATCACAAAGGAAAATAAAATACATGCAAAAGATGACAAAAATTTTATACAAAAAAATTATTAAAATATTTATCGAATTTTCAGTTTGGATATTTGTTTAAAAAATTATCTTCAAAATAATATAATTTTAATTTGATAAATAACTATATCAAAACTGTCACATAAAACTGCCAAAACCAAAAATTGATAGTTATATATTATTAATATTTGCAGATTTTCAAAAAAAAAAATAATTTATTAATTACAAAAATACTAAGAAATTACAAACACGTGTAGTCCTTATTAACTTTCCTTTTCGTTTTTTTTAACTATCCTTATTAATCTCTACAACATTCTTTATAGTGATAACATAATTTGCAACTATTCTTATTAATCTTAACATCAAAATAATGTATATTGAATTTTTTATATATGGTTAATAATTTTGAAATTAAAATATTTTGATCTCAATTTGTGGTGTAGTTATTATAATAATTCTATAATGTAACAATAATGTGCGAAAAATCATTTTTCCGGTTGATAATATTCAAAAGTTATGCACATTACATTAAACAAAAATATTATTATAATTAGTAATGATGATTTCAAAAAATTATAAAATTGTTATTCTCTTCTAAGTGGCAATCTAATATCAAGTCACTTGATAGTTTTATAACAAAGTATAAATGGATAAAAAACTTATAAACAATAAAATTAACTATTTGATTAGATAATGAATTAAAAAATGTCATGATTAAAAAAAAAATCAAAACAATTACGAAAAAAGAAGAAAAAGAAAACTATAATAAAGGAATAGTTAAAAATATGTAGGTAAAATATTTTTTTTAAAATAAGTTAAACATAAAAAAAAAAAAAACTAACCTAAATCATCCATAAAATTCCTATATATATATATATATATATATATATATATATGTATGTATTAATCTTCTACTTATACAATAGAAAAGACAAAAGAAATGTTTCAAATCAGTATTTTGTAAATAAGAAAAACATGTCTTCAACAAAAATGTTTTCAAATTATCATTTCTTAAAAAGAATAAATTGAAAATATTATAAATCTGTATTTTACAAAATATGTCACATGTCATCATTAAATAATTATCAAATTTTTAGTATTTTTTTAAAAATTATCTCCAAGAAAATATTAATTTTAATTTGATAAATAATTATCTGTCACATAAAACCGCCAAAAACAAAAAACTAATAGTTATATATTATTAATAATTTTCAGACTTTTTAAAAATAATAATTTATTAATTAAAAAAAAACTAAAAAATTACAAATCAACTAAATGCACGTAGTCTACTCTCCCATTTCTCTCCCACTTCATCTAAACTTTATTTATTAATTAATTAATTTGTAGATTTTTAAATCTTTTAAACTTATCAATAAAAATAATAATTTTAACTTTTTTTTTTTGTTATATAAAGATAAGATTAGTGCTAAAAAGGTTGCAATATGCTTTGTATATTATATTTAGATTTTAGCTAAAAGTAGAGACAAAAATTTTAATACTAGATTTTAGATTGATCTATGAATTTATAAATTTAATTACTTAGGACAATTTTCAATTGAACACACACCAGACATGCTATATATTCATCTTCATTATACTAGAAGAAAGAGAAATTGTTAGAATAACGTTTATTGTCTTTAACGAACATACACTTATAGCACATAAATTAGTGTAAAATTTTGTTAGCATTAATTGTATATATACAATTAAAACGCTATTTTTTTTAATTATACATGCACTTTTGTTACTCAATAATAATTTGTTTAGTTATTTCTAAATTTTAAAAATATTACTATATTTTAAACATCCACGCAACGTGTGGGTACGTATACTAGTTGAATTTAAAAGACAACACAGTTACAAACCGAAGTAAGAAAAGGAAAAATAAATAAATAAAGAAATACAAATTTTGATACCATGCCTTCTAACTTATAATATGAGAACCCTATGGGTTATATATGTTGAGCTGGAGGACTTAAATGAGACATGCATGTTGAACATGAAATATGGGAATTTAATAATATGGAGGTGGTGGTGATGGAGAAGGTGACAAAGAAGGCACCTTGTATTCTTTTTTAGGCAATGAAGGTACCTTTGGAACAAATGACACCTTTTTGTAGTTATCTTTTGGAACTGATGTCTTCTTGTAGTAGTCATTTTTTGGCAAAGAAGGCACTTTGTAATCATATTTAGTCATTGAGGGCACCTTTGGAACAAATGGCACCTTTTGTAGTTATCTTCTGGAACTAATGGTTTCTTGTAGTAATCATTCTTTGGTAAAGAAGACAATTTGTATTCTTCTTTATGCACTGAGGGCACCTTGGGAATATATGACACCTTTTTGTAGCTATCTTATGAAACTAATGGCTTCTTAAAGTAGTCAAATTTTGGCAAAAATGACTCCTTATATTTAGGTTTAGCCATTGAGGGTACCTCTGGAACATATGATGCCTTCTTGTACTTGTCTTCTGGAACTGATGGCTTCTTATAGTAGTCATTCTTTGGCAAAGATGGTACCTTGTATTCCGCTTTAGGCTCTGTGGATACCTTTGGAACATATGACACCTTCTTGTAGTTATCTTCTGGAACTAACGGCTTCTTGAAGTAGTCAAATTTTGGAAAAAATGACTCCTTATATTCTGGTTTAGCCATCGAAGGTGCCTCTGGAACATATGACGCCTTCTTGTCGTTATCTTTCTGAACTGATGGCTTCTTGAAGTAGTCAAATTTTGGGGAAAATGGCTCCTTATATTCTTGTTTAGCCATCGAGGGTACCTCTCGAACATATGGCTCCTTCTTGTTGTTATCTTCCGAAAATGATGGGTTCTTGTAGTAGTCATTCTTTGGCAAGAATAATTCATGTTCGGGAACGAAAGGTACTTTCTTATAGTTATCTTCTAAAACTGATGGCTTCTTGTAGTAATCATTCTTTGGCCAAAATGACGACTTATATATTCCTTTTCCGACTCTGAGGGTACCTTGAAGTCTTCACTTTTGACTATTGTGGTTGGTACTGTTTTATTTAAAAAGGATATATACAAGGAAAATGACTGAGTTTTCGAAAAGTCGATTAAACTTATGGTTTAAGAGAAATCGAATTTCGAAAAAGAACAGAGTCGCCACTTAATTTTTAGTAAAAAAAATCAAGAAAAAATTAAAGGTTTTCAAAAGATTTAAACAGATAAAATCAATTGAAAATAAAAGGGTTCGAAGTTCAATGTACATTCCGAGAAGGTGTTAGGCCCTCGGAATGCCCGCTAACTTGCGGTTGACCGGCGATTTGACTAAAAGTGACTTTGACTAATTTTTGAAAGTTTAACCAAGTAAAAGGAAACTCATTTTTTATTATTATCATTTATTTTTATTTTCATTATTATGATTATTATCATTTTAATTATCTTAGGGAAAGTAGGACTAAAGGGGGGTTTTTCTAAGGGAAAAATAACCTAAGTGACAAGATAAATAATAAAATTAAAGCTAAGTGTATATATATATATATATATATATATATATATATATATATATAAAAAATAAGTGAAATGACTATCTTGGGGAATTTAATCAAATTAAACCATGAACCAAATAAAAGCGTTAGTCAAATACAAATAAAAAGCAAAGGAAGGAAATATTAAATTCGGGCCTTTGGCCCAAATTCCCAAATCTTGAACCTGTCCTATTCTAAATTTTACCCAAAAAATAAGGGACTTTGGCCCATTTTCGTGTCCAAAAACAGCGTATACACTGATTGTATATCAGTGCATTCAGCTCGTATATCAACCCCGTTTCCTGTATCTTAGGATGTATATCTAGTGTATACAGCCCGCGTCAACTCCCAGCACCTGTATTTCGAATTTATGCCTAGTATTTCTACATTTGACCTGTATATCCTTGTATATTCTGCATATATTTTGCATATTCCTCTATATATAACGTGTATACAGACTGCTTTTGGACTTTCCGAAATCCATGTTAAACTTCCAACTCAAAAATTCACACACTTTGCTCCTAATTCGATGGAGTAGACCCGAATAGATAGGGACTTGGGCCTTCAAGGCCCATTAAGGAATGCCGAATAGAATCCGATTGACTCATGGGAGATTCGTATGCAACAAAAGAAAAGAACATAATAAGGATCACATTAATTAATTCAAATAAATAATGACATTTCTTAAATTATGACAAAAGTCTAAAGGAAAATAATTCAACAGTGCTAACACATTTTAGTCCCTAAGGCCCTTCTTAGGATGAATATATCTTCCAACACATTTAATCAAAGATAAGTGGACATCAATATGACCAAATAACCTGGCAAGAAAATTAGAAACAAACACAATCTTGCTACGAGAAACTATATTGGGCAGTGCTATTAATTTTTGATCATTAAGACTTACCAAGGGTGTATTGAAATATATATATATATATATATATATATATATATATATATATATATATATATGTATGTATATATATATATATGTATGTATGTATATTTTAAACCGGCAAAGAACTAAACAAGCTATTCTTGGCTATACTAAGCATTAAAACTCTAGAGCTCAAGGCATTAGGTAACATTCAAGAACAATACATAGAAGCAAACAACCTAAAGCTCGACAAACTAATTAAGCTTGCACCAAACCACCACATATCTATAAGCTACGGAAAGAGGGGAAACTCTTGGTAAATTTAATAGGATACATCAACCTATCCCTTTTCAAAATAGCATGAGATTAAAGCACAATGACATGTAATACTTAAATTGATTTGTATCCTAGATGCTATACATTATACCATGAGGAAAAGGGAAAGAGACAGAAACTAGGGATACAATATTAAATTTATCCATTTTTAAACAATACATAACCATGTCTTTCATAAAGAAACAGATCATAGGAAACAACAAATCATCGAATCGAATCACAAAGCGAACTAAATCTACTTAATATACATCTGAATTTAGTCGGAAGGACAAAACAAATTTAAGAGGGGGGAGAGGTTACCTTCTTCGGAGCAGCGTTCCGGGACAAACGAAGCTTGGACTGATTTCCACCACCACCCTTGAACTGATTCCAATGAACAGGGACAGAGACTAAAATCTAGACTTAAGAACCTATGGCTTCAAACATTAAGAGTACTTGATCTTCCTTTGTTTTCACTCTCCGTTTGAATTAATTTTGACTTCTATATCTAGTGTGCCCTTCCGTATCACTCCATATTCGTATATATCTGTATACTCTCTATATCTATTCTTGGTCCAACCCCCAACAAATAAAGGGAAGAGGGCTATTTATAGCTGAAATTAGGGCACATTCGGGAGGGAAAGAGGATTGAATTATTGAATTCAAAATTTGAATTCCTTTGAAAGGATCCGGTTCCAACAGCTGGAATTCGTACAATTTCCAAAGGATTGATAAAAGGAGCCGTTGGATTTCTGTACAAAATTGTACAATTCCCTCAACGGATTGAAATTGAGAGCCCTTGATTTCTTGAGCAAGGACGATTGAGGCGCGAGATGGAGACACCTGGATGATTCGGGAATACTGTTGCACGAGAGGATAAGGAGAGAGGGAGAGAGCACGTGATTTGGGTAGGGTTCGCATCTAGTGCGCGATTCTGGGTTTCACGCGAGGAAGAAGAACAAACAGGGGTCACGGTGGGTACTGTTTTGAATTGTTGTATTGTATAATTGCTGCTGATGTATTATATTGTTATATTTGATGGGTTTTTTTATTATTTTGTATTGGGAATGTGCCTGGGTTATGGGCTGCTGGTAAATGGAGAGAAAAGGGCCCAACACTTGGTGTCTAAATGGGTTAGAGGTATGGCAAGAAAATGGCTAAAAGTGCAATACAAATTAATTAATAAGCTTCTTTATTTCAACAAATAAAATAATTAATATAGTTATAAACTAATTAATTTAAGATATAAACTATTATATAACTAAAATAATTAACCAGATATTTAATTAAAACTAAATTATTATTTTTTTAGACGATTTTTGAATATTCATAAAATACTAAATTTATATACATAATTATGTAAAATATGTATATTACCTAAAAATTATAAAAAGTGACAAAACTATTTAAAATAACTTGAAAAATATTTTGAATTTTATAAAGTAAATTATTTCAAATCGTTTGGAATTTTAAGAAGCTCGAAAATTAATTCCTATCGTGGACGGTCAAAATTGGGTGTCAACAGGTACTTTATTGTATGTTGAATATGATGATTCATAAGAATAAGGTGAATATGCCATAGTGCAGGTAGCAATTAAGAAAAATGCCAAAGCACAAGCAAATTGAAGCCATTGCTTCTTCATTTGGCTTCCCATTGAGAAGAATTGGATTCTAAAGCTAGATATTTGTTTATTTTTCTTTTTCTAGTGTGTTTTAGAATGGAGGAATTAGGAGTTTATATAACATAACTAAGATGGTGATTTGGTTATTTAATTTGGATGCTCTAAAAATATAAATAATCCAAACATATCAAATATTTTGCCATTTTTTGGTTAGTACTGTTCCACTAAGGTTTTGAGATAATGGGAAGCCATGATCAATTCATACACATTTGTTTGACTCACCTATTTTTAAAGTTTTAATCCAATTTTTTATTGACTTCCAAGAATGTTGTTCTTTTTTTTTTGTTGGTATAGTGAAAATTTGATTAAATTACTAGTTTTTAAAAGTTGAGATATGTGTAGGCCTAAAAGATATTGTTCATTATTTGGTGTCCATTAATTATATGTACTTGTTGTGCACGACTTATAATCCACATCATGGCACCACACTTTTTTTTTTAAAATCGCAGTTGCTATTTTTTGGATGCACATTGAATAAATCCGCTTATGTGCAATATCATACAAATCATACATGAGATGTAAGTAACTCTGAGCAAGCCTGTTGTGACAAATCAGTTGAAAAAGCATACGTTGGCAGAAGAAATCGATCTCTTTCCTCTCTTATCCTTGCGAGATACCATGAATACTTTTCATTACCAAGAATGACAATATTTTGGGTTCGATTAGTTCTTCTTGATACAAACAGGAAAAAATTAGAAGCTATTGTTTTAATGTCATATATTTGATGTTTTTGGTTATTAACTCAAATTGATTCAAATTTGCGTCGTGTATGATCTATTTTTAAGAAAAAAAGTGCTCTATATATGAGATATTACTTCAATCTTCCCTAGGATCAAACCCTACCACAAAGTTAATTGAGTCAATCAATTTTTTTTTTAAAAAAACACTCTCAAAATATTTTAGAAGTGCTGGCTTTAAAAAATTTCATACTTTAAGAATAGAACTTCTGCAATATAGATCAAATGCACCTAAACAATAACAAAATGATAAATATTGAAGGGATAATGAAAAATTTGTGACATTTTATCTTAAGTAGTGTAATATTTATCGTCGAGTTTTTCTTTATCTGAATGAAATGGTTCGCTTTATTTCTTTATCTCCCAAGAATTGTATGTTTATAACAATAGAGATCGTTTCTTTCTTCTTTCCAATTCTATTGAGTAATTTATCAGGCGATTCACCCAATATAATCCTTAGTAACCTATTTTTGAAATATTATTTGATTGTTGTTATGTTCCAGAGTTTTGTTATTAATAGTAAGTGAACAAATTGGTAATTGATGGAAGAATAGATGAAAACTACATAAACTCTCAATAAAAAGAACTTGTATTCAATTGAAATAAATTTCTCGCTCAAAATATAGAATTTAAATGACAAAACAATTACAAACCGAAGTAGGAAAAGGAAAAATAAATAAATAAATACAAATTTTGATATCATGCCTTCTAACTCATAATATGAGAACCCTATGGGTTATATATGTTGAGCTGGAGAAGGACTAAAATGAAACATCCATGTTGAACATGAAAGATGGAAATTTAATAATATGGAGGTGGTGGTGATGGAGAAGGTGATGGCTTCTTGTAGTAGTCACTCTTTGACAAAGAAGGCACCTTGTATTCTTCTTTAGGCACTGAGGGCACCTTTGGAACATATGACACCTTTTGTAGTTATCTTCTGAAATCGATGGCTTCTTGTAGTAGTCATTTTTTGGCAAAGAAGGCACCTTGTATTCTTCTTTAGGAACTGAGGGCACCTTTGGAACAAATGGTACCTTTTTGTAGTTTTCTTCTGGAACTGATGACTTCTTGTAGTAATCATTCTTTGGTAAAGAAGGTACCTTGTATTCTTCTTTAGGCACTGAGGGTACCTTTAGAACATATGACACCTTTTTGTAGTTATCTTCTGAAACTAATGGCTTCTTGTAGTAGTTATTTTTTGGCAAAGAAGGCACCTTGTATTCCTCTTTAGTCAATGAGGGCACCTCTGGAACAAATGGTACCTTTTTGTAGTTATCTTCTGGAATTGATGGCTTCTTGTAGTAATCATTCTTTGGCAAAGAAGGTACCTTGTATTCTTCTTTAGGCACTAAGGGCACCTTTGGAACATATGATACCTTTTTGTAATTATCTTCTGGAACTGATGGCTTCTTATAGTAGTCATTCTTTGGCAAAGATGGTACCTTGTATTCCGGTTTAGGCTTTGTGGGTACCTCTGGAACATATGATGCCTTCTTGTAGTTATCTTCTGGAACTAATGGCTTCTTGAAGTAGTCAAATTTTGGAAAAAATGACTCCTTATATTCTGGTTTAGCCATCGAGGGTACCTCTGGAACATATGACGCCTTCTTGTAGTTATCTTCTGAAAATGATGGCTTCTTGAAGTAGTCAAATTTTGGCAAAAATGACTCCTTATATTCTGGTTTAGCCATTGAGGGTACCTCAGGAACATATGACTCTTTCTTGTAGTTATTTTCTGAAAATAATGGCTTCTTGTAGTAATCATTCTTTGGCAAGAATGATTCGTGTTCGGGAACAAAGGGTACTTTCTTATAGTTATCTTCTGAAACTGATGGCTTCTTGTAGTAATCTTTTTTTGACAAAATGACGACTTATATTCCTTTTCTGACTCTGAGGGTACCTTGAAGCCTTCACTTTTGACTACTGTGTTTGGTACTTTATTAGATGTTGAATCTGATGATTCATAAGAATTATAAGGTGAATAAGCCATAGTGCATGTGGCAATCAAGAAAAATGCCAAAGCACAAGCAAATTGAAGCCATTGCTTCTTCATTTGGCTTCCCATTCAGAAGAATTATTGGATTCTAAGTCTAGATATTTGTTTGTTTTTCTTTTTCTTGTGTGTTTTAGAATGGAGGAATTAGGAGTTTATATAGCATAACTAAGATGGTAATATGATGATTTAAAAATTAAATAATCCAAACATATCAAAGATTTTGCCATTTTTTGGTTAATGCTGTTCCACTAAGGTTTTGAGATAGTGGGAAGCCATGAACAATTTTAATCACCTATTTTTAAAATTTTAATCCAATTTTTTTATTAACTTCCAAAAATGTTGTTCTCGTTTTTTTTTTTCTTTTTTGTTATATTGAAAATAGGGGTGTGCACTATTCAGATTAAACCGAATAACCAAACCAAATCAAACCGAATTTTTATTTGGATTGGTTTTTTGGTTTTTTGGTTTTTCGGATTGGTTTTGGATTAATAAATTACTTGTCTATTTTTTTGGTTTGGTTTTGGATTAAAAAAATAAAAACCAAAATACCGAAAAAAGCCTAACCGAATAAAGGAAAACCAAACCAAACCAAATTTATTTTGGATCGGATTGGGTTACACTTTTACAAACCAAAAACCGAAAAATCCAAACCGAATAGTGAAAAACCAAATGCACACCCTAATTGAAAATTTGATTAAATTAGTTTTTTTAAAAAGTTGAGATATGTGTAGGCCTAGCAAATATTGTTCATTATTTGGCGCCCATTAGTTATATGTACTTGTTGAGCACGACTTATATTCCACATCAATATGACACCATACTTTTAAATTTTTTTTTTTTCTTTTTCTTTTTTTTGGAAATTTTCGGATTAATTTATAGTTGCTACTCTTTGGGCGTACACATAATAAATCCGCTCATTGCAATATCTTGCAAATCATACATGAGATGTAAGCTGCTTTAAGCAAACCCGTTTTGACAAATTAACTGAAAAATGTTGTACCATACATACTTTTCATTACTAAGAATTACAATATTTTGGGTTTTATTAGTTCTTGATATAAACAGGATAAATTAGAAGTTATTGTTTTTAATGTCATATATTTAATGTTTTTGGTTATTACCTCAAATTAACATCGTATCTATTTTTAGGAAAGAAGTGATCTATGATATATTAATCCATTCCCTAGGATTGAACGCCCTACCAAAAAGATAACTGAGTTAATCAAATTATTTTTAAAAATTTCTCAAAATATTTAAGAAGTTCTGGATTCAAAAAAAATTCATACTTTGAGCTCAAAACTTCTGCAATATAGATCAAATGCACCTATACAATAATATTGAAGGGCTTATGAAAAATCCGTGACATTTTATCTTAAGTAGGATAATATTTATCTCCGAGTTTCTCTTTATCTGATTAAAATGATTCACTATTTGGTTTGCTTTATTTCTTTATCTCCCAAGAATTGTATGTTTGTAACAATAGAAATCGTCATATATTAGGAAATGCACCCAATATAATCCTTAGTTACCTATTTTTGAAGTATTTGATAGTTGTTATGTTCCAGAGTGTTGTTATTAATAGTAAGTGAATAAATTGGCAATTGCTGGAAGAATAGATGAAAACTACAGAAACTCTCAATAAATAGAATTTGTATTCAATTGAAATAAACAATCCTCTGGAAATATTGAAAATACAATATAATTTAATTAAATGATAAAACAATTGAAACTCGAACTAGAAAAAGAAATTACATGTTATAAGAAGCAACTCATATTCAATTACTTTCATGTTCCAATTTACGTGACATAATTTATTTTTTAGTCCATCATCAAATGATTGTCACCTTCTGAAAATAATTTAAATTTAAACTTTCTATTCACCCTTAATGAAATAACTTATAGTCATATGACTAATCAACAAGAGTTTTAGATCACAAACTTTTTTTAAAAAAAATCTTAAATTTTATGTCGATTCAAACAGAGTCACAAAAATTGAGATGAAGAAAACCTAAAAGATAAATGTTTAATCTTCTTAATTGATTTGGTTTATTTGTGGCCTAGTTTTCATAGGATTAATTATTGGGAAACTTATTGAAACCACATGCATTTAGGGGTTAATTACATTTTATTTCAGAAATTTTCCCAAATACAAAAATTTTGAATTTTTCATTGCTCTCGGATTACATTACAAATGATACATTACTTTATGGGATGGATGCATCCAAGAGAGGATAGGGATTTATACGAGAGTGGATAGGAATGTATCTGAGAGGGGATAGGGCTGTATCCGAGAGGGGATAGGGATGTATACAAGAGTGAATAGGGATATATCCGAGAGGGAATGATTGTATCTGAGAGGGAATAGGGATGTATCCGAGAGGGGATACGGATGTATCCAAGAAGGAATTTTTGTAATTTTTTAAATGATAAGAAATTTTAGAGATTATAATATTTAAGTTGTGTATTTATATAATTTTTCATTAAATATCATCTATACATAACTTATTCTATGACTCTTACGTGATTTGTACGTAAATATGACAGTGTAGTTGAGTGCAATATTATTAATATTGACCCGGCCGGCCGATAATTCACGAAACAACACTTGTGCATTGAGTTGAGAAATGATCTTTTATATATAAAAATAAACATCTTTCAGAAAAAATAAATCTAAAAATTAAAAAAATAATTGTGAAGGGCTACAGAAACAAATCTCTCAATACCAACAAAATACATTTTATATCTTTAGACAAAATAAATTAAATACAAAAGGAGACCAATGACTAGACCCGTTTGCAAGTTACTTTCTCCATTTCTTTTTAATTGTCATAATTTTCTTTTTGAAAGTCAAATGATATAAATTTTGATAAATATTTTAAGATGTATTTTTTCATCTTATAGGTATGAAAAAAGTTACAATTTATAATATTTTTCGTATAGCTTTTAAATATCTAAAATTTTATTTTAAATGTAATTTAATTTAATTTTGAAAATTAATCAAATTCACTCTCGAAAAGGGCACCCTGATAACTAAAAAGGAACAGAAGAAGTATAATGTTTTCCTACCTACTTATTTGACTTCTTATGCTTGACTAAATCCAACTCTTTGTTGGTTGATGAAAACGGAGTATTTGTTGTTATAACAATCATATCTATTAGAAAAGATTAAAATAAAAATCACAAGTATCTGTCGTATATATGACGCTGGTCTAAATTAAGAATAATATTTCTCTATTCATTTGGCTTCTTATGCTTGACTAAAAGAAACTATTGTCCAATAGGATATATAATTTTATTAAAATTATTATTATTATAATAATACTGACTTGTCATTGACTAGCAATACCTTAAAAAAAGTTCTCTACAATATAAATAATTGTGTACACTACACAAGTTCATCAAAAGGAAAATAATCCAAGAAAATTGCATATCAATATATTTGATGATGATTCCCAAAATAGTTGAATTTCTCATTATCTTATATCTCTTTACGGTTACTTTCGCTTCCATGGAGGAAGCAATTGCCCTCCTAAAATGGAAAGTAACTTTCAAGAACCAGACTAATTCCTTATTGGCTTCATGGACACAGAGTTCTAATGCGTGTGGGGATTGGTATGGAGTTACGTGCTTAAATGGTAGGGTAAGCAAGTTGGATATTCAAGGTGCTCGTGTCATCAGTACACTCTATGATTTTCCATTTTCGACTCTCCCTTTTCTTGAATATGTTGATCTTAGTGTGAATAATCTCTCTGGAACTATCCCACCTGAAATTAGTAATCTCACTAATCTTGTCTATCTTGACTTGCACACCAATATGATTTCAGGCACAATCCCATTACAAATCGGCTCACTAGCAAAGCTCCAGAATATTAACATCTATGGCAACCTTTTAAATGGTTCCATTCCTGCCTCATTGAGTAATTTAACCAACTTGTCTATTTTGTCTCTTTATCAGAATAATCTTTCTGGCTCGATTCCTATAGAAATAGGTTATTTAAGGTCTCTTACTTCTCTAGATTTGGGTACTAATTCTCTTAATGGTTCTATTCCTACTTCATTGGGAAATTTGACCAACTTATCTAGTTTGTTTCTTAATGGGAATCATCTTTCAGGGTTTATTCCTGCTTTATTGGGAAACTTGACCAGCCTTTCTATTCTGTATCTTCAGGAGAATAACCTTTCTGGCTCCATTCCTGAAGAAATAGGTTGTTTAAGGTCTCTTAGTCAACTAGTTTTGGCTAAGAATTCTCTAAGTGGTGTTATTCCTGCTTCATTGGGAAATTTGACCAGCCTTTCTGTTCTGTACCTTTATCAGAATAACCTTTCTGGCTCCATTCCTGAAGAAATAGGTTACCTAAGGACTCTTAGTTATTTAGATTTCTCTACTAATTTTCTTAGTGGTTCTATTCCTACTTCTTTGGGGAATTTGAATGAGTTGTATCTTTTGTCTCTCTTTGCTAACAACCTTTCTGGTTCGATTCCAAGTGAGTTGGGGAATATAGGAAGACTTGTTACTATGTATTTAAATATTAATCAACTCATTGGTTCAATTCCGGATTCCTTGGGCAAATTGAGAAACTTGCAATGGATGTATCTCCACAACAACAATCTCACTAAGAAAATTCCTTCATCTTTCTGCAATTTGATGAAATTGGAAGTGGTGTATTTGGGGAGAAACAACTTGAGGGGAGAAATTCCGCAATGTCTAGTCAATATTAGTGGACTCGAGGTATTGAAAATAGAAGATAATAATCTCGGTGAAGATATCCCTTCGTCTATTTGCAATCTAACGTCACTAAGGATTTTAGATTTGGGTAGAAACAATTTGAAGGGAGAAATTCCACAATGTTTTGGCAACATGGGTGGTCATCTTGAGGTTTTGGATATCCACCAAAACAATCTTTATGGGACTCTTCCAGAAACTTTTAGCAATGGAAGTGTACTCAGAAGCTTAGACTTGCATGACAATGAATTAGAAGGAAAAATCCCCCGATCTTTAGCCAATTGCAAAAACTTGGAAATTCTTGATTTAGGAGACAATCACTTTAGCGACACATTCCCAATATGGTTTGAAAATTTGTCAAATTTGAAAGTTTTAAGCTTGAGGTCGAACAAATTACATGGGACAATTAGAGCTTTAAGTAATGAAAACATGTTTTCTGAGCTTCGAATCATAGATCTCTCTTACAATGGTTTCACAGGAAACTTGTCGACTAGTCTATTTCAAAAATTGAAAGCCATGAGGACAATTGATAAAACAACGAAGGTACCAACATATCTTGGTAAATCTGGAGAGAGAGATTACAATGATTCTGTAACAGTTTCAACGAAGGGAATGGAGTATGATCTGGATAGAATTTCGACAATTTTCATAACTATTGATCTTTCAAGTAACAAATTTGAAGGAAATATTCCAAGTAGTTTGGGAGATCTCATTGCACTTCGGGTGCTAAATTTGTCTCATAACAGATTGCAAGGTAATATACCATCATCACTTGAAAGTTTATCTTTAGTCGAATCATTGGATCTTTCATTCAACCAGCTTTCGGGAGAGATACCACAACAACTTGTTGGTCTTACATTTCTTTCATTCTTAAATCTCTCTCACAATCATCTCCAAGGATGCATTCCTCAAGGACATCAATTTGCTACATTTCAAAATAATTCATATGAAGGTAATGATGGATTAAGAGGATTCCCAGTTTCGAAAGGTTGTGGAAGTAATTGGACACCAGAGACAAATAATAGCGATTATGAGTCAGATGATGAAGAAAACAATTATGAATTTCTAAATGATTTTTGGAAAGCTGCTTTTATGGGATATGGAAGTGGGCTATGTATTGGAGTATCCATTATATATATCATGATCTCAACTGGAAATCTAAAATGGCTTGCAAATTTTTTGAGAAGTTGGAACAAAAAATTATTATGAGACAGATAAGGAAGAAGCAAAGTCAAAGGTAAGTTCTTGTTTGATCTTTAGTTATCTCAACAACTAATTGAATGCTCTACCAAAGCATATTTCTCTTTCCAAAATTAATTAGTAGAAGCAATAGTAAGACTTAACTTTCTCTTTGAGTAAAAATAAAAATCAGATAATAAATAAACAAATTTGAACATGCAGATGCTTGGAGGAACATTTGGTGGAATGCTCATGAGAAATGGAATGTTATGAACTTTGATGATATATGAAGTTTATGTAAGATATTAATTATTCATAAATGTTGTGTGTATTGGATGAAATGTATGCATTTCTTGATTCAAGTATGAGAATTTGTATCAGTTATAGGTGTGTATTATTAATACCATGAATTTTTATGTACTATTAATACAAAAGGTTAACACACGGCATTAGATTGATTAACAACATAATAACCCTTCAAATTCCTATCAAAACATTTTCCATTTTCCAAAGCTAAAGAGTGTGGAGGGTATTATTGTAACTTGTAAGCAAATATTTTTTTTATTGAAGGTATGCAATGCGTTTTATTAATTATTAATACATCAAATCAAACCTACATAAGAAATAATCTCAGTATATTAATGTAAGTATTACTTAATACAAGCATTATGAATACATGCATTACTAATACACTTTATTCAACATTATTTTAATTATACATCCTATCAAATGATCCCAGAGTATATACCAAATGCTTACCAAACAAGATACTAAATTACTAATAATAAACAAAACTAATACATGCATTGTTTTTTCTAATACACTCTATCAAACGACATGAAAATTTTGTGTCTTGCTTGTTTTCTTTTATGTTTTGGACTAGAAAAACAATTATGTGCCAAACTTGAAGTTTCCCATAAGATTTGAGCATTGACTTGAGGATGACAACTTTTTCCAAACTTTGAATTGCTTGATTATTTGATATGAATAAATTGTATGATCAGTCATTTATTTTAATAGAAGAAAGGAATAATTATTTGATATGTATATGGAGAATAATTATTTGATATACCTAATTTCTCTTTGAATTTTTATGTACTATTAATACAAAAGACATGTGCATGCATTAGATTGATTATTCGATATGTATATGGAGAATAATTATTTTCCATACCTAATTTCTCTTTGAAATATCAACAGCAAGACTAGTAAAATTTAACGAAATGTGTTTAGTATTCGTTAGAAAAAAGGAGATGATTGGATGCAATTTCTAACCACTTTATAGCCGTTAGAAAAAGAAGATAGTTAGTACTTTTAGCTAAAATAAATTATTTTGCATAGTTTAAAAATATTTATTTTAAAACTGGGATTATTTCTAATATCTGCATGTATATGTTTTCATAGTTTTTTCTTAATTTCAGAACTCTTTTATATAAACATGGGCCTCAGGCAACTCTCAGTTCCAACTATTACTGTAGTTGGGGAGAGAGTTCGGAGCCAAAAAGGGAAATAAAATTGATCAAAAATTTTAAAAGGGCAAACAATTTAGGGATGAAACCAAAGGGGCAATATTGGTGTTACACCGTTAACAACGTCAAAGTTATAGGATAAGGCTCATGACAGAACGAGTCTTACAAGGCTCATGACAAAATGAGCCTTACAAGGGTCAAGCCGTCATGCGCCTTCTGTAATGATCCGGTTGGTCATTTTTGGAAAGTTTCATGAATTTATCATTTTGCCCCTCCCGATGTCGACCCCGAGCCTTTTGTGATTGAGTTTGAAAAGTTAATTTTGAACGTTGAGTTAAAAGTTGAGAATTGGTAAGTTTGTGAGTTTTAAAGGCTAAGTTGTTAAGAAAGTGAATTTTGGGGTCATTTGGAGTTTCGAATGTCGGAATGGAATTCCATCAGTCTCGGAATGTGGAACCAGGCTGTGAGAGTTGTCCATTTCAATTTCTGAGTCTTTTTGAGGATTTGAGGTTCTAAGTTGTGAAATTGTGGAAATTTAGTCTTTGGATTGACTTTGGTCAACATTCGGGGTCCGGATACTCGAATCGGAATTCCGAGAGTTTCATTCGATCCGGGGGATGATTTTAGGCCTAGGTGAGGTCTTGGTTGATTTTTGAGAGATCCCGAGCTTGTTTTACCCATTTCAGGCGTGAATTAATTTCTTGTGATTTTCACGGATGTCGGGTGAAAGAGACCTCGAATTCATGTTTTGACAATTCCATTGAGTCTAGAACGTCGAGTACAATTGATTTGCATATGTGGTTTGTGTGTACAGGGTTACAAACAAATTCTAAGGGTCCTTTCAAAGTTTGATAGTTAGTTGTGTCACGACCCAGGGGTACCCCCTAGATGTAACAAGGCGTACGAGACCCCGAGAGGCCTCATACAAGCCCCTTAGCATATCATAACATAAAGTAACAGAAAATGGTACGGAAATTTAAAACATTTTCAATAACATCAAAGTTTTATAAAACGAAGCGGAAGTCTTTAACAACAACATAACGAAGCGGAAGTCTATTATGCTAGTCCAAGCTAACCTTTGAAAGGGTATGATTTCTCAATCCAAGGCTATCCATAAGATCTACTACTCAACCTACCATGCATGGTCTTGTCTTACCAAGTCAAGTTATTCATGAAGGGATATCATATCACTACTTCAAGCTATCATAGTTCATACATGCTTCGAATCATTTTAGGTGAGCAAGCCTTTCAACCTAGAATCATCTATGTGAGAAAACCTTTCACATATACATTCATACATACATAATATAGGTCATGTGGATAAATCCTTCCACAACAATACTATATACAAATCAACATGCATAAGCTTTACTCTCAAAGCCCTAATCATCATAATTCATCGATTAAGCTTTACTCTCAAAGCCCTACTAGTCATACTCATCATCTTAGCTTTTATTCTAAAAGCCCTAACAATCATCATTCATCATGCATGCCTTAGTCTCAAGACAATCCTAATCTCAGGCCTTACAATTCATAATTCATCATACATACTTGATCTTAATCAATTCATGTCTATAAGCTATACACTTGAGCAATTCATATTTATATGCTTCAATCTCAAGCAATCTATAATGTATATCATCAATCCTACAAGATTAAATCTAAGTCCTCAATTTCCCCTTTCATGACATAAAACCCAATTTCATCAATTCTAGGTTAGAAACAAGGATTAGACATGTGTACATGTAAATTCATCCTAAATACATGCAATTCTATCAATTCAATCATAAACAATCATAATTCACTCAATTGGATCAATATTCATCATAACCCACAACATTGGAAGAAACCCTAACTAGAATTAGAGAATTCTTCTTCAAATTTTGAAATTCTAAGGGACTTCGTGGATGGAAGAATAAGTCATCATACCTTGATTACAAAGCCTACCAAGATTGAAAGAATGGAGACTTGACTTGACCTAGCTTGAACCCTCTTCTTCTTCTTCAACTTTCTAAAGAGAGAATTATTTGAGAGGAATCCAATTCTTTTGGTGAGTTTTATATAATGACTTGAATGACTTAACTTAGGGGTCTAAAGTACTTATATAGGTGGTTTAGACTAGGGTAAGACGACACCACTTAAATCTAATTAAATTCGAAAAGGACCCTTGTGTCCCCAAACTAATCATCCAGTAACCAACCATGAGACCACATTGACGAGCCGTGGATGGACTTACGGTCCGTCCTGGTCAAGCGTGGTTTGGTTAAGAGACTTTTATGTCCACCTACGACACATCCTACCACGGGGCGTGGGTCCAACCGTGGTTCTGCCTTAGGCAGTGTCTGTGGTGTCCACCTACGGGGCATGGATCAAACCACTGGATGTGGTTGGCTCTTGTGGATGACACCTGGGAGTTCTAAAATCCTTTAAGATTCTTTCTTTCGGATAAGGGTTGTTATAAGCTGATTTTCTTCTGTTGTGTTCTGGTGCACCCTCCCCGTTCACGGAGCTGACAACCCGTGTTCACGGAGTCTCGATCGCGTTCGCAGGAGGTCAATGCATTTACCTCCGCGGTTGCGAAAGACCTATCACATTTGCGAAAATCCAGATCATTAAAATCTGCATTCGTGGGCAGGGGTCTACGTTCACGGAGGACCCCTGGTAGTATTTAAAACCAAATTTCAGGGTTTCTTCCCCATTTTCCATTATTGGTGCTTTGAGAACTCGGTAGAGGCAATTTCAAGTTGGTTTTTTATGATAAATTTTTTGGGTAACGTTTCTTAACTCTAAATCTTCGATTACCCATTATTTTTTTTATTTTTTTTATTATTATTATTATTATTATGAGTTTAAATCAAAATTTTGGGTTGATAAATTGGGGGGTTCTCCATGAACTTGAGTTTTTGAGTAAAAGTGAGTTTGTGAACTGATTTTAGGTCTTTTTTCGAAACGGGTTTCATCAATGATTTCCTAAAGCCTTGAGTAATGTTTTCAAGTATTAAATTTCGGATTCAAACTTTAATTTTAAATTGGATTTGTGTTGATTGACCCATTTTTCAAGAGGATTGATGTGGGTATTGTTGTTTTCGGAAATTTATTATAAATACTTGATTGAGCATAGATTGTGTGGATTTGAAAGTGATTCGGAGGGGAAAGACTCAACTAGCGGAGTGATTGTTGATTGATTTAAGGCAAATGATCTCTAAAAACTTGTATTCTAGTTGAATTCATATGTTTCCTTCGTTGCTTGTGTGTCGGGAGTAATGGGGATGAGGTGAAGGTTTTAATTGTCCACTTGATGTATCTAAATGAATACAAAGGGGTTGAAATGAAAAGGGCTATGTGATGAAGTAACACCTCAGAATCTAGTAGGCTAAACTAGGGTTAAATGTGTGGAGAAGCAAGCCATGGAATAGGCAAGGGCCTGTGACACTTAGGATTTTGTTAAAGAAAGTATTTCCTTCTTTTCCAACTTGGCGAAGTGAAGTCCCATCGCCCAAGCGACTTGGCGATTAGCCAAATGGAACCTCATTCGCCTAAGGGTTTGTCTCCAAAGCCTAAGCTACTGGAACTTTGGGCGAACCAGGTCGGGGCTTGCCAACCAGTAGACGCATCGCTAAGTCTGCCTCCCCAATCGCCTAGTGGCCTTCTCCATGGAGGGAGCTACTGGAACTGTAGGTGATGCCAAGGGTCCACTTGGCGAGCTTTAACGTGCAGTTTTAGGATTTTAAGTTGGGGTCTTAAATGTCTTTTCAAGGTTTTCTTAAAACTATACTACATCATTTTACCCTAATTGAGAAACGTATATAAGCATTCTATCCCCAAAATTAAGTCATTTTCTCAAGAACCAAAAAGAAAAATCCAAAAGCTCTTCTATCAAATATTTCTCTCTAACTTGAAGAAGAAAAAGAAAGAGTTCAAGCTAGGATCAAGGTCAAGTCTCCAATCCTTAAGCATTTGTGGGCTTTGTAATCAAGGTATGATAGCTTTTCATCCATGGACTTCTTTCATCCATGGAGTTCCCTAGTTTTCCCCAATTATGAAGATGAAATCCCCAATTTGAGTTAGGGTTTCTTCCAATGTTGTGGGTATTGATGAATGTTGATCCAATTGAGTAGATAATGATTGTTTATGATTGAATTGATAGTAAATCATGTTTTTAGGATGAATTTACATGTACTCATGCCTAACCCATGTCTAGAAAGATGAAATTGAAGTAAGTGGGTTTTATGCCATGAAAGGGGAAATTGAGGGCTTAGATGTGATCTTCTAAGATTGATGAATTACATTATAAATTGCTTGAGATTAGAGAACATAGATATGAATTTCTTAAGAGTAAAGCCTACAAACATGACTTGATTAGATTAAAGCTAATAAGATGAATTATGATTGGTAGTGCTTGAGATTAAGCCTATATGAGGATTTGTGATTAGAATTTCTTAAGAATGAAACATGTGATTAGAATGTCTTGAGATCTAGGCATACATGATGATTATGAGAAGTAGGTTTTGAGAGTAAGGCTTGTAGTTATAAATGTGGAATTTCAAGGGATTTGAGAGTAATGCTAATATAATGAACTATGAATGTTAAGGCTTTGAGAGTGAAGCTTATATGTATGTTGATTTGTGTATGGTATTGTTGTGGAAGGACTTTACCCACATAACCTATATTATGAATGTATGAGCTTATGCATGACTTATATAACCTATGAAAATGCTTTATGAACACTTTGAGAGTAAAGTGTAAATGATTATGATATTGATGTTGTGTTGCTTGAAAGGACATTCTCATGAACACATAATGAACATGGTGTGAAAGTATTTCTCACATAATGAAGATTCTAGGTTGAAAGGTTTGCTCACCTAAAATGAATCTAAGAGTAAAAGTGATCATGGATGGTGACGAATGCTTACGCATGATCTAATAAGCTTTCATAATGAACTAAGACATACTTAAAGAAGTATCTCGTAGTGTTCAAAGGCTTCATATAAGAACTATGTTAGCTTGAAGTAGTGATATGATATCCCTTCATGAATATCTTGACTTGGTAAGACAAGATCATGCATGGTAGCTTGAGATAGTAGAATTCGTGGATAGCTTTGGATTGAGAAATTGTACCCTTCTAATGTAGCTTGAACTAGCATAATAGAATGCTTGCATGATAGTTTGACTTGGTGAGGCCACATCATTTCATGATAGCTTGGATTGAGCAATAGTACCCTTTCTTGAGTAGCTTAGAATTTCATGAGAGTGTACTTTCCAAGATAGCTTGGTCTACCATAGTAAGGTTATTTTCCTCGATAGCCTTGAATTGGTAAATTGTAACCATTAATGAGTAATAATGTGTTGTGGACTAGTAAATAGATACTCTTCCATGATTAGTATGAATTTAAGGGACAAGTCCCTAATTAATGTAACATGTTTATGATGAATCAAGATTACTTCAAGGAAGTATTGTAAGTATGTTTCAATATGAGATTGCTTGTATGATGTTAGCTTAGCTTGGATTGTTGCTTGAGTTGTCTTCCTTGATATGCTTGACTAAAGATGAATGTTTTCTTGTCTATGAGAAATAAGCTAAGGATGAGATCAAAAGGTGATGAATATGAATGAGGGCCTAAGGTGGTTTGCTTAGTGTGGGTGAGATTTATGGTGGTCTTATCCATGCATTACACAAACAATATGCTTTGAGGTTACTTATGAAGTGTTTCTCTTGTATTATGTTGATCTAGATGCATTGATTATGCCTATGACTATGTTGTTTTCTCTTATGTTTATAGCATATGTCCTATGATGATGTTTCTTATGTTTGTGGTATATGTCTTACATTGACTAATTCCTACATTATGCTTATGTTGATGATTTATGCTAGTCATCATATTTAGTACATCTTTGTACTAACGCATACTCTTGCCTGCATTCTTATCAAATGTAGGGTCCGACGATATTGACTTCCATCATCGTGGCAAGCAAGTGAAGATTTGGTGAGTCCTCATAGCATCGCGAGCTTGATCACCTTTCGTTTTTTGTCCTTCTCTCATGTTTAGACTTTTGTATGGGTTGTGTCCCTAAGACTTTCATGTATTAGATGGTTTGAGACAATGTTAAAGACTTCTGCTTCTTTTTATGAGACTTTGATTGTATAAGAAAATGTTTTATATTTCTGCATTTTTCTATTATCTTATGTTATGAAAGCTAAGTGGCTTGTATGAGGTCTGTCACGCCCCGATCCTACACCCTGGGCGGGACCGACACTCGGAGACCATTGCTGGTCCCAAGCGAACCCTCGGCCTGGCTTTCTTAACTCAGCGGAAACCTACTCAACAGAATAACTCAATGCTATGCAGAGACATAAACAACTTAAATGATACATATCTGGACAAAAAGGCAACTCGAGTCTCAAAATAGAATACTTACATATATACATAGATAAGAGACTCAAAACTAACTGACTGACTGTCTATGAAGCCTCTAAAATACTTAGATGGATGTTGGGACAGACCCCGCAACACCCTAATAAACAAAACTAAGAGAACAAAATAACTGAGCCCTCTGGAAGCAAGGAGGCTCACCACTGACTCTAGAGTGCTCAACTGGATCAACGGCGTGCAGAATGCTGATCCTGGGTACCTGCGTCTGCATCATAAAATGATGCAGGCCAACTGGCATCAGTACATGGAATGTACGAGTATGCGAGCTGGACCGCTAAAAACAACTTAAGCTTGAAAAGGGATACAAAAGAGAACTTACCTTGGCTCTGTACAACTCAAGAATAACTGAACTTAATATAAAGCAATGAGACACATGCAATATATAAAGCCTTTGAAACTATTAAAACATGACGTAAAAATCATATTTATAATATCATGAAAATACCATGCTTCCTCTCAAAGTCTACTTGTGCAATGCATGAATGAAGTCCCATACCCCCATCCATACTAAGCAGAACTTATCGAGGAACCAAGCTCTTTTTACTGCTGTGGGAGTTTCTCTAACCGATAACCGCCACTATGAAACTAAGTGGTGATACAACGTTTTACCTCACGTTGCCCAAGGACCATCCTATACCTTGCCATCGATATAGGACCTTACTTTAACCTTTGCTTAATGGATCCACTAGGTTAACTTTCGTGATCATCTAAAAAGTATGATCCGAGAGATCCCATGTTTGGCTACATGGTTCTTATGGAGAGTTGAGTTAATATGAACTCGTGTCCCCAACTCGGTGCTCAATACTACTCCCAAAAATACTTTAGCTCATAAGTATTTTAAACACATCTTTCTTTAGTTGAGATAATTACTCAAAACTTAGCCCGAAGGCACTTGAAAACTCTTTCTAAAAAGAACAAATCAAAACCATATTTTTAATATGATCATTGATGACTCGGGATATTCATATTGCTTAAACATTGATGGTATATCTAGAGACCATACTGTTTAAACATTGATGACATACTCGATTTGTCATATCTAATCATATTTTAGAAACTCTTTTGAAAAACTCATCTTTTATTTTTTTAAAAGAGATAGTGCTCAAACTTCTCAAAACTCTTTTGGAAATCTCAGTTTTCTCTCAACTTAAATGTGAAAACACTTATAAACTTCCTTGGGAAATACTCAGTTCCCTAATTACTTTTGAGAAATGAACTCAACTCGTGACTCTTGACTTAACTCGAAACTCAATACTCTTTACTCGACTTGAAACTATATGCTCTTTACTCTTTACTAAACTTGAAACTTGAAACTCTTTACTTAGCTTGAAACTCTATACTCTTTGCTTGACTTGAAACTCTATACTTAACTTGGAACTTGAGCCTTAGAATGAAGTTAAAACGTTTAATGAACACTCTTGAAAAGCTTTAAAGACTTGCTTGGACTTACTTAACTTCTAAGCTTGACTTCACTTAAATCGGAAACTAACTTCACTTGACTTGGAAACTAACTTCACTAGAATTGAATTATGGATTCAAGGACTTGATTGGTGTTTGGAAGGACCTCCTGATGTTTAGGAATGATTTAGGAAAGCCAAACTTAAGAAAATCTTCGAACACAAATTCTGAAAACAGTGGAGTCCGCGTCCTGTCCGCGACGCAGAGAAGATTTTGTTCACAGAGGGAACAAGTCCGCGACGCGGACGTGCTCCTCTCAAGCTGCCCGACTTTCTCCTTCACGTTACCAACTCTAAACTTTCTAACTTCAAGGGTTCCAGCCCCAATCACTTAGAAACATGAAATCCCTCAACATTCAATAGATTTCAACTCAAAACCCCAACCGGAAACAAGTCCCAAATCATCAAGAATCTCAACATTTCAATCAACAACAATACCAACAATAATTTCAACAACAACCACAACTAACAACTTTAACAACTTCAACCACAACAACTCACAACTTTAACAACAAAGCCAATCCTTTCTTAATGAATAAAAGGGGTTAGGTGTGTGGGGGAAAGGATCACCCAACACTAAAAGCTCACATACCTTGATAGGGATCACCCCCGACGAAAATCCACGATGGTCTCCTTGCTTGATCTCCTCTTCTCTTCTTCTTCTCTTCTTCTTCTCTCAAAACCCTCACTCTCACTTCTTTTTTTAAAATGGTAAAACTGATCAAAATGATCAGCCTAACACATTTATATAACCAAAATAAAAGGCTAGGGAAAAGACCAAAATGCCCTTAATGATTCCCGGACGGATTTCCTTGTCAACTGCCCAACTTTCAAAGGTCATAACTCGCTTATACAAACTCGGAATTGAGCAAACTCGGCGGCGTTGGAAAGATCGTTTTGAGGGCTATGCAACCATAACTGGAAACACTTCTAACTCATCATGAGTTAGAAGTTACGACTGATCAAAGTTGGCCAAAAACTCACCTTTTCCATACTTAGCCAAAATTTTTCCAGATTTTTAAATCCTTTCCAAAAAATGAAAATTTCCAATTCTAAGCCTCTTCAATTATTTCACATTGCCGGATGTTACAAGGTCCTTCGGGGTCTTGTACGCCATGTTACGTATAGGGGGTACCCCTGGGTCGTGACAGATGAACATGATGATGTAAATTGCCTTATTGTGCCTTTATTGATTGATTGATGAAATGCTTGAAAACATGAATGTGGACTTGAATTGTGCAATTTGTTGTCTCTTCTATATGGTGTGATATTGCTTGGGTGCATTGATCGTTGAACATCGTGATAAGACATTTTGAGGATTATTATGCCAAGGTCTTTGCCGACAATTGCTATTATGCCGAGGTCTTTGTCGATAAGTGTTATTATGCCAAGGTCATTTCCGACAAGGGTTATAAAGCCGATGGGAAATTGTTCCAGCGAGAGGTTGACTATCGTGACTTGATGCATTTGATGATTATGGGTGACTTGGTTGTTAATTGTAATTGATATACTTGTTGTGTGTGTGATTGAACTACTTGACTTTGAGGTTGACTTACTTGATTCGCTTAATTGTTGAATTGTGGCTATCAAACTGTCAATATTGATCCTTGTGAGTCGTGTATCGTAGAATTTCTAGGTTGGGCTGATTTTTGTGCAGGTTATAGTTTGAGGAGGTTCGGTTGGAGATTCAGGGGTATTCGTTTTCTAGCTAGTTGCTTTGTTTAGTAGGTTGCTTGTCGAGTAATGTGTGGTTGGTACTCACCCCTTGCTTCTACACTTGTGTAGGTTCCGAGCCCAGACCCGTGTGATCTCTTTCTTCTTCTCTTGATCTCAAGGCTTGTCAAAGACTTGAAGAGGTAGTTGTCCTTCGGCGGGACCTCTTTTCCTTTTCTTACACTTTGTTCTATTTGAGAAACAAAGATTGAAACTTGTATTTAATTCTTAATTCCGCACTTATGTATTTAGTGGCTTGTACATGTGACAATCAGATTTTGGGGTTTTAATAGAAGAATAAGTTTTCCGCCTTATCTTGTTCTTGTTTTCTATATTTTCGCATTTACTTTCGTTTTCGTTTTCGTTTGGGTTGAGGCTGACTTGTCTTGGTGGGAATAGACAAGTGTCATCACGCCCATTTTTGGGTCGTGACACCTTCCCTTTTAAAAAAGGCGGTTGAATTAAAAAAAAATATTTATCATTATTTATTTAATCGTTATGTTGTTGTGTTTTCGTGTCTATTTTTTCCTATTTTCACTATTTATATGTAATAAAAATGTAAGTGATAAAGGCAAGTTTAATAATTTTTTATATAACTTGATAATATTGAAGATAAAATATAGAGATATGAAAAAAATAAAAAGGAAAACAAGAAATTTTTATCTTTTTATGTCAACAAAAATAACACGCAATTGTAATAACAAAAATTTCTTGAATTTTTTAGTAAATATTATCACTGAAAAATAGTAGAAAATTGTCAAATATTCTTACTTTTGTTTGTTCATTGTTACACTACTTTTTTTACTTTGACTTTTTACTTTTCACTTTTAACTATCAAGATTTTTTTAAAAAAAAAACTCATAATATGAATATTGTATAGTCAACCCATTAGAGTCTTTAAGCATATTTCTCTATTAACTGCTTAATTGGCCTTTTTTTTCTTTGTTGATTAATCTTACATTAATTTGATCCAGAAGTTCATAGTGCATTTTAAGTTTAAAACTTAAAAATAAAGGAAAGAGGAAGGTGAAAGAATGAGAATTGATGTGATAGAAAAAAAAAAAGTTTATTAATTCCCATGAATAGAAAATTAAGTGTGTCGATAGAAAGCAGAAAAAGCCAAAAGCAATTTTGAGAAATTTTTTTAGAAGAAAAAGAGGAAAGAATAGAAAATTGCTTCTTATATTTTCTACTCATCTTTTAATCGAAATTTGGAAAACATGAGAAAACGAGCATAAATTGTTTGAGGTAAATGTCTTAAAAGGGCATATAGGGAGAGTAGTCACTATATTACCCAAAGATTATCTACTCATCTTTTAATCGATATTACAACCCGTAAAGTCTTTTTGACTTTTAACGCTTTTATTGATAGAGTATGACACTGAAAACAAGCCTATGGTATATCTTATATGCTATATTGTTCTATTCATGATATGACCAAAAATATGAGGGGGCATCTCTTTTGAAATGAGGACACAGATGGTAAAAACTTGGTGGGTTATTCAATTTCTTCGCTTAATAATATAATATATTACGTTGAGAGTTGGTTCAAGAGGCTATGCCGCCTTGATAGAATTATATTGTTTTGAATTGAGAAACGCACTTTGTATTGAGAGTTACTTCAATTTTTAAATTGTGTGGTGATTTAGGTAGGAGCAAATAGAGGCGAACTCAGGATTTGAAGACTTCGGGTGCACCAATATAACCTTAGCTCAAATATGAGCTCTAAGATAAACTTAAAAAATAAAAACAATAAAATAGCATTATAGCACAATGGATACTTTTCATGAGGCACGGTTAATTATATCCTAATTTATATCAATTTCTCAAGATAGATATATATCTAATACATATTATTGAGATTATAATGTATAATGTATATGTATGTATGTATAGTATAGTACAACTGGTAGTTAGTTAGAAGATTCCCTTTTCAGTTAGTTTGTTACATTGTAAGTCTGTAAGTATTAGTTTTGCATTTCCTGTATAAATACTTTTTGGATCAATACAACCAAAGCCAAGCTTTGCATTTTACACAAATAGTTTCTTTCTTCTTCATTACTGATAATAACTGCTTGTATTCAAAGCTTCCATTGTTATTGAATGATTTCAAGGTTTCACTGTTGTGATTTTGACATGGTATCAGAGCAATCTTGATTCTGAGGTGTTCGATTCGTGTTCGTTTTCCAGATCAAATCGTTCTCTGTTTTTTGTTGTATTCTTCGATCCAAAATTCTTCTTTCTTACTGAAATGGCGGTTTCAGATGATTCTACTCAGTCAAGTGATTTAGTCGTTCCCTCAATTTATTCCAACCATCCCTTGTACATGCATCCATCTATCTAATAATCCGGGTGCTATGTTGGTATCAGTACCTTTTGCTGGGATTGGTTATCGATCATGGAGGAGGAGTGTTCTACGATCACTGTCAGTAAAGATCAAATTGGGATTTATTAATGGAGAATGTCGGCGACCAAAAAGTACTGATCCAACCTACAGTTAATGGGAAAGGTGTGATAATATTATCACATCATGGATTCTTAACTTTTTATCGAAGGAAATCGCTGATAGCATTGAGTATGTTGTGGATTCAGCAGTGCTATGGAGAGAATTGGAGGACAGGTATGAACAAACCAATGGAGCGAAGCTATATCAAATCCAAAAAGAGATCAATGATACGTCTCAAGGATCACTGGACATAACTGGGTATTATACCAAATTGAAGAAATTGTGGGAAGAACTTAGTACTCTGAGAGCCAAAGCTAAATGCACTTGTGATTGCACTTGTGGAACCAAGGCAATTGTTCAAAAGGCAATGCAGGATCGATGTTTCATTCAGTTTCTTATGGGACTCAATGAAGTCTATAAAGTAATGCGAGGAAGCATACTCATGTTGAATCCTTTGCCATCCATGGCACAAGCTTTTTCCTTGTTGGTTTAAGGATGAACAACAAAGGGAAATTAGGCCAACCAATCACCCAAACTTGGAGTCTGTTGCGTTACATATTGGTACCAGCAAATCCTCCAATTACAGGACAAATTACACCACCACTAATTACAAGCCCTCTCTGCAGTACAAAGACAAATTCTGTGATTATTGCAAGAGACCTGGTCATCTCATTGAGAAGTTATTATCAGCTTCATGGTTATCCATCCAATTCAAACCAAGCCTTCAACCAATCTTCTAATCCAAATTCTAACAAACCAAATCCAAATCAGAGAAACAATAACTACCAAGGCTCCAATCAGAGATTTAATAATTTTCTAGGAAGACATAATCCACAGGGTATTAGATTCAAAGGTAATGGAAATAGGGCAGTCGCAATGTTCATTGTGCCCAAGATTCAGGGAATGGGAAGAGATCTGCATATAACTCTAACCATAAGATGTATAATGTGAATCTTACCAAAGATTAATATGGTCAAGTACATGA